>NC_059190.1:5600140-5906976 GCF_020631705.1 Daphnia magna | reverse complement strand
GAAATAAATTAGACCGTGAATCAGGAAAGTACGTAGGTGTCATCGTAACTTACGGCTAAAGTTCCACAAAAATAGTCTACGAGAATTTTAACAGCTTCCTTGAGTGGAGCAACGTCCGACTCACTTCCTTTGATTTACGACTACACTCCGGACGAGGTCCACGGGAACGGGCACGAAAGGAAACTTGTACACAGTAACGCGACTGTAAGTTTTGGATAAATGGCGATTCCACATCAGGAAAAGCCTGAAAGCAACCTGTGATGGGTAAATTCGAACATCACCACCAACGGCATCAAATCCTATAATACATACAATTTCCATGAAATTTTAGCTTATAACGACGTCAAATAATGCGTATTATTACCCGGACGCGAGCCCTAGCTTTCTCAACGCCAGCCAGTTCTCCAGCGACAGTAACCAAGTTGCTCTTTTCCGTTTGATTGGTGCGATTCGAATCAGGAAATGGACATGACAACGTGTCTCCTCCATGACGCGGCTAAGGGTGTTACCTCCACGTCCAATAATATGAGAATGGTCAGTATAGCTCACTTCCATTTTTAGAGTCACTCCATTGCTTTGCTGGAAAATAAAGAAATGCACAATTTGATACGTTAAAATTCCTTCTGGGGTAATAGAACCCAATGTACCCTTGTATCAAGCACGGCCATAATGCGTTCTTTAGCAGCGCGAACTGATTCAGGCTCTCCAGCCACACGCACATGCGGATCTGGATAAATTGATGAAGAAACATTTCAATTTTACTTAAATAAAACAAGAAAGAAACCATAACAATGTAATTAAACACAAGAAATAGAATGTTGGCTGTCAAAGTTAGCTGAAATAAATAAATAAAGTTTTAAAAAGCTGTGGTAACTGAACTAGAGGGCACGAAATCCCAGTTCGTCTAATAGCTTACAAGTAATGTCATAATGCTTATTCTATCGATATTTAACCACTCCCGACATCTAATTCAATTCACTTTTCAATTAACAATCTAATAATTAAACTTAACTAAATAGAAAAACCAGTATGATTAAATAGAAAACTTTGCACTAACCTCGTTTTGATTTGGAACCAACTTTCAATTTCCTCTGGCCACATAATTACAGTGCTTGTTTCTTGCATAACCTACACACGTCAAAAACAATCAGTTAAAAACAAACAAAACAATTTGTCATACAGGTTGAAACATAAACTTTAGCTATCCAGAATGACTGTCGCTTATGATCAATCCGAATCAAGTGAGTAGAAAATTATCCGTTTCAACGAAAGAAAGCGAAAAATCGAGAAACGCAACTCCATCCCCTTAATAACTTCCACCAATAAAAACTGGCTAAAACCAGGTTCTCTCCCCTTCAGCTACCCTTTCCATATCTTCAATACTCAGGAGACTCAAAGACACGAGACAAGTGTCCATTTTCCGACTGTTCAAGAATTCAACAGTCGTCTGTAATCCCAACATTACTTTTACAAAAATGCACATTGCGAGAAACGACACTTCATATCCACACACAACTCTTACCCTGAGGAAAAACGTTCAGCAGCTGCTTCACTTCCACCCTCAGCAGGTACTGTAAACAATAAGATAAAAATTAATGTCTATTGTTGATCGCAGCAGATCAAAATTCATATAACTAGTAGTCAATTAATAACCTAACATCAGTCACGTTTTTCTAGTAATGAGGGGGAAAAAGGCTGGTTCCCAGATTACTAAGGGTCAAGTTGTTGAAGTGAACCAGCGAATGACCGAGGCAATCATTCTTCTATTAAAGCTTAAAGAAAATAGATGAAGTCCTTTGCGGATGTTAGCCCCATGACGAGGCAAATCAGCCCTACGGGCTAACAGGCTTTATGGACGACCAAATATTTAAAAACGGATAAAAAAGAATACCAGGGAGAGGCATCCCTTGAGATTTTTTACTTGTTCCCTATGGCAAAACTGGGCAAAAGCCATGCAAAAACGTCGAAAATTTTTTCCAGTAAATGACAGAAACTAAGCCATCTACACTGATTGACAACCTCTACCTAAAAGCATTGATTCCAATTTGCGTCGATCAACACGAAAGCGTTCTTCGTACAGTCCATCGGCGCGGGGTTCACCGTCGACGCTACCGTCTAGAGTTCGCATATCCTCCGACACCAACGAAGAACTTTCCGAAATTTCCGAAGCTAAATCCATTACGTGTTCCATCGTCTCTATCCTGTAAACACAAACCGATTGGAGATGAGTGCACTGATTCGAGTTGACAAATACACTAATCTCACGCTCAAAGGTTCTAAGACTAGCAATCAAACTGAAGTCATTGACTGAATTGTGATGTAATTACACTGATTAGTTCAAGGTCTCGACAAAAGGATTAACACTGTATGAGCAATAAAGATGGCGGTCTACGTACGCACATCAGCCATGCTAGGCGTAGAAAAAAAAAACATTGCAACTGATTAGTTCTTACCTTGTTTCACTTTTGAGATTTCACACTGTCGACATAAAAACTTTTTGATTAGAGCAGGTAGATTTTAAAAGATTTCTTTCGATTTGTTTTTCAGCAGCAATTAATCACGATTTAAAGGGCGAGATGAGAAGATATGCGATGAAACGAATGGTTCCAAGTTACTTTTGAAAAAAGATGGCCTAGCATAGATCAGTTTTAAAATCGATTGAGAAAGCCTCTTGCAAAATTAAAGAATTCTTTATTACTGGCGATCGAAAGGTGGTAAGAGAGAGCTAGTGTTGCTAAGGCCAAGATAGAATTGGGCTAACAAAAAAGAAAACCAAAATCGATTCTACTGAAAAAGTTTCAACCCCCACGATACGTCTCGGCTCGAAGAAGAGTGACGAAGTGTTGAGTAAACGTGAAGATTTGTCACTGAAATTTGGCCAACTCTTTGATGTGGTGCGTGCGTGTGCTAGGTGACTCTCCCAACGGGGCGCCCTAAAGAAAGTGAAACACTTGTGGACGATTTCAGCGAAGCAAACCAAAGTTTACCTCAAAATGACTAATACCGCCGCCAGGTGACGGCTACCTATGACCCAACATCCCCATACCCAACATTTTACCCATACAACATTACCGATTATGACAGTGAAGAGGTAGAGAGCCAATCGAGCGCGCGCAATTTCTTTCTTCTAATCTCCACCCTTATTTAAGGAAAAAGATAAAAAGCAAAAAAAAAAAAAAAAACAAGTGACGAATCTTCAACTGGACACAGCTCCCTCCCTTTCCTCTTTCCAAATTTTTCGCACTCCTTCTTCGTTGCACAATAGGTATCATTGAGTACGTCGGTTAAATACCCTAATAATACTTACCTTTAGGCAATGCCATAGTTTTTTACGCTTTTCCATGCGTTAAGATCTAACGTCTAGGTCATTAAGATAATTTCCATGTCCAGTTGTCAACTCTTGATTTACAAGCCACAGATGCTTTGTCGGCTTTATGTCGCCTATAGTTTATTTGCATGGTGATGGTGTACTGGTGTATTTCTAGATTAGTAGCGTTCATTAGCATTTACGTAAAAACGTTGATTTAATTTTAATCGTAATATACCTTGTAAGGAACTGAGAAAATTACCAATTCGTATTTTTGGGGTTTTGTCAGGTGAACACAAGTATGGCAAAACTCAGAAAATGGGAATATTTCATTTGTTTCGGAAGGCATAAATAGATAAATAATAGTCAGCAAGAGTACAAGAGACAAGACAAGCCTGTAATGAGCGAACATGAAAAAATCGGCAACGCCGGTGAAATATTTGATAAAATGAAATGCACCCTGATTGCAGTTCAAAATATAGTTTCAATTTTCAGTGTTCCACACAGTTTTCTGATATCCAACTAGTGATGTGGCTTCTTTTCTAACCTTTGTCTTGTAGATATTCTTATTGTACACTTTCTCGTACAAAGCAAAGGTTTCATTTATACCTGATACAACTAAAGACATGGCAGAATCTCGAAAGGCTCGTACTGATCACTTTTTTCGATGTACACCAAAACGTGGTGAAGAACGCAAGGCTGTTGGTTTCGCAAGGTGGAAGGAGCGTCAAGAAAAGAATTTAGCATCTTGTTTTTCTATGGCAAATAAGTTCAAACTGTATTTTCAGTCAAAAACTGTTTCACATTCAAAGGCAACTTTAAAGGAAATTCAGAAGCCATGCATCCAAATACAAGAGTCAAATAATTTACCAGGGGGTCCTTGAAGAAACCACCTTTCATAGTTCCTGGAAGAATTCGTCACAATGATAGTCATCTCCTCCAAGCAGTTCCACAAGTAAAGAATCCACCCAAGAAAATCTTATCAACAAAGCAACCTATTAAGTCATCAGCAACCCAATGGGCAACATCAACACAAGTTTCAAGCAAAATCCATTCAGCAGCAGCTGTGACCAAGACATCTTCAGGAAAAGATGCATGCCCTCAGTGTAAAGGATTTGTCCCTCCAGCAGGTAGAGTAGACCATGTGGTTCATTGGGACATTTATTCCATGTTTCAAGTAAATTTCTTTTGGTGGAATTTATTTTTTCATTTATTTTTTTTTTTTCATTTATTCAGCTATTTTATTTATTTTATTTATTTATTTTATTTTTATTATTTTTTTTTTTCTTGGGCTTGTTAGGAATAAAAATACCTGAACAATCCTCTGTAACATTAGCACAGGGAACTGATGTCCAAAATGGAAGTTATGCCAAACCTTTTAAACAGAATTTCCCCTCTATTTTCAAACCAAATCCTTGGATCACAGTCGATCGAAGAACTTCTGTACAGAAGCCGTTTAACAGTTTGCTGTCGCCTCAAGAATCGTCAGCTCCGCAAGCTGCGTTTTTCCGTGAAGACGTCACCCATCTGGAGAGCGAAGAAGAGGATTCCGACCCAGAATCAAAACCATTTGACGATCAGAGCATCCGTCATAGCAATGAAGATCAGGCTGTAGTAAAATGTCCCATTGAAACAAATGTTGTTAACTGCAGTATCACAGTGGAAGAACAACAGGAGCAATTCACTGTTACAGCGGTAGTTCATGCAGTTATGAATGATCACGACAGCAAGAACGATTCGACCGACGAAATAGGGTCTGTGACACTGCCCGAAGTCGGCGAATCACCTGAGAAGATAGAAATAGCACTGCAGTTAAGAGCCCAAATGGATCAAAAGAAAGCTCACCTGGATGGATTGTGTAATCTGTGGAGTGGCGTCCTTAAAGAAGAGGATGGTGTACCACAAGATGACGTTGGATCCATTCTCACGGTCATAGGACAGACACAACAGCTTCAGCGTGAAAGATTTCATCAGTATTCCACATTGATACTTCAATTTGAGAAGAACACTGCCGAAAAGACAATCACAAAAACTGACTTGGAAGGTTTTTGGGAGATGATTTCCTTCAGGTATCGCTATTTAAAGTGATAACATTCCTCGTCTGTGAAAGACTTACTTACACGTTGTGCGTTTCAGGTTACGGATGTTGAAAATAAATTTTCCCAATTAGATTCTCGACGTAAAGCCGGTTGGAAGAGCCAGGAAAATATTGAATATCTTTTCAGGAAAAAAAGAAACCCTACAAGTAGAACTGAAAAGAAAAAAGATGCAGGTGAATCTGAAATTAAGTCTTCTGGAATTCGATCCCATATAGCATTGCTAAGAAAGAAACAAATGGAATCAATGTAAGGCGGTTTATTTGGTTTTTACGTAGCTTTGAACCTAAACGTTTGTGTTGTAGAACATCTGTGATAGACAATCCGGTCGCTTTCCTGGATCATCAGCCATCGCCGGTGATTGTTCTTCCTCGTCTGAACGTTGAAGCGGATGATTGTTCACAGTTGAAACAAAGCGAGGGAGAAGATGACACATTGCAACAACCTTACAGTTGCCACCAAGTCCTTTTGTCAACCAATGTAGAAGGCTGTACTCCGAATAACGACGAACCAGAGACTGTACATCACAACTATCTACTACGAGGGAAGAAAAAGCATAAGTTAGCTACGCTTTTCGGATTTTTTTCATCACCTCATCAATCAAACATATCTCGGTTGCGCAGTCACACTTCTGGTATCGCACCGTTTTCTTTCATGAGGCAAGTATGTTGACGTGGTAACTTTTAGATTTATTTAAATAGGTTGCAAGGTAGATGAATCCAGCCTTCCAAGTTCTTCAGTTGTTCTACTTCCACAAAATTCCACCCCAAATAACGACAAAATAGAGACTCCAAAGTGCGTCAAAGTGCTACGAACGGACAGGAAGAAGCATAAGTCAGAAATTAACGGTGGATTTTTTCCATCTCCACATGAAACGGATAGTCCTCGGCAACGTAGTCGCTCAACCGGTAATTGCCTTTAAGTATTTTTAAATCACAAGAGTCGATTATATTTTGGGCTTTATCAAAATAGAATGTGTGCTGGATCAACCATGGTTACCAAGTTCGTCAGAGGAGCGGTAAAGAATCACGTTGTTGCTATCCCAAGTTTTAAGAGCAGAAGAGATCTTTATTGTTTTCGCAGGTGGAAAATGCCAACATCCAGCCGATTTTGCAATAGTCCCAAACTATTTTCTCCAACTATTAAACAAGTTAAAACTCGCAGTGGCCGCGTAAGTCAGTCGCCAGTGAGATTTGGGCAAGATGAGACAATGTCCCCGTATCAATTACGGTCATCCTGTTCCCAGTATACTAAATTACAGAAGGAAAGTAAGTTTTGAAATAATACTTTGTCCTTTTTTGCATTACTCATGAATTCTTTCTTTTGTACCTAAGACATAGAAAAGTCACCCGAAAATGCCGACAACGTTTCATCAAGTAAGGAAGAGAATAACAATGACATTGGTAGATTCCCAACAATGCCATCGGAACAAGCTTCAACTTAGTTTCGTTGTAAACACGTCTTACGTTTCGTTTAATAATTTTTCATAGTTTTCTCTTGTAAAGAATATTTCAGTTATAGAGCGTGTCATATTATATCTTTTCCCAACAATATAAATGCTGAACACAAGCAAAATTGGTATTTATTTGTTCTCCGAAAACGAGATTCAACCCATATTATGCCGATTTCCGTAGCCTCTTCGATGGTCATCTTTCCAGTCGTCAAATTGGCGAGCACGAGCAAGCTGTTCTTCTTCATCCCGTTCTGCCTTTCTCTCTTTCTCAAATTCTTCTTTCTCTGCCTGTAAAGCAGCCATTTCTGTGTTTTTCGCTTCATCTAGCAGGGAGCGCGCATTGCCGGATGATCCAGCTAACTTTCCATACCTAAGTTTCATTTAAATACGTTTTACAAAAATACTTCTAATAGTTTAAATCGATTTTATCTTACGTACCAACCCTCCTTCATTCGCTGATCAACAAGCTCTTCCACTGTCATTGCGGGAATGCTAGGATATCCTAATCCATAAACTGCCTTCTGCATGGCATCCCTTGTGATGATGATGGGTTTCAGGGGCTTACTAACATATGGTGGTAGTTTTTTGGCATCAGGACCTTCTTTTCTGATTTTCATCAGGTGCTCAACAATAGGCTTTTCCTGCGATATAGATTTCAGTTCTTCAATTGTTGAGAAAATGAACTTTTTCATCAGGAGAATGTAGTAATCACGCGTTGTGGATTCATCAGAACTAGGATTTTCAAGCGCCCTTTTCAATTCAACTAGTTTTGATTCCAAGTCTTTTGCTTCCCTGAATTTCCTGATCTTTTCTTCTCTTTGTCGTGCCATTTCTTCAAACCCCATTGGGCCAGGATGCCTTGGTGGCTCTTCAAATTTCACAAGTTCATCTCTGTCTGGGATGTCTAGCCCAGTAACAGAATAATCTTTGCATCTCTGAAGAAAGTCTTGAAAATAAACTTCAGCGACATTAAGAATATTCAGTCGATCATCTGAATTAAGCTTTAGATTTAGGTCCCCAAGAAGCACCGGTAACAAGAAGAATTTCAGGTCATTAGTTGCAACTTCTTCGACATTTTCGTTGTTACTGAAAAGTCCTAGGGCGCTAACAAGTCGCGTTGCATCTTCCAATATGTGAATGCACATTTTAACCTTTGTCTGTCAAACATACAAGTTCATGGCATTTGAAGAATGAAAAAATACCAAAATAAAATGTATCTACAAACCTGGTATTCAGGGCTGTTTGACGGATCCATGGTATCACATAATGAATAGTATATTTTCAATCCTTTGTCAAATAATGCTGAAACTGTTTCAGATCCCTCGTCTAGATCTGCCATTTCTGAATTTTTTGTTATTATGACGTAGCGCAACGTAGTGTTGGTGTTATGAAACTCGTTCTCTCGTTTCGCCAGCCCCTGGTAGATGGCATTGAGTGGCTTTTCATTTTTTATTTGATTAATGATTCCGTTGTAGGTACACACTTACAATTGCAACACAGTTTAACACATCCTATGTCTTATTTTACTTCTGCCGCTCCTCGACAATCAGGAATTAGGGCAGTAATGACAGTGTTAATTACCATGATATCAAAATCTTTACAGCTTCTATACCTCTTATATAAAAAAAGGCTAACCACTTTGACAAAAGGTGCTACCAAAAACCCATCATCCTAACTACACAAAGCTACAAAGGAATCATACTAGCAGTAACACTGTTAGCTGTTACAGACAGTTTAATACCAGACTTGATATGTACTTTCACTAATGTAGAAAAGGTTAATAGAAAAAAATGTACCAATTTAATATTTTGTGTATTTCAATTTTGCATGCAAAATGTGAAAACTTCATTCAAGTGTCATACTTCACATAGCTCTGAAGAATTGAATGCCTGTTACCACGCTGTTCCTCCATCTTTGGTATTTAAAATATAATAAGAAAATAGTTCAAGTGGAGAAAAAGGAAATCAAGAGCAATGACTTCTAGGTAATTGCTTTGAAAGTGTTGCGGAGCGATAGTGAAGTTTCCATTACCGAATTTGCCTCCTGAGACCTAAGATCCAATACCATAAATATTCATATTGTGTCGTATTTGAATGCACATGACAAATCGTATCTTTAATTCCAAATTAATTGTCTCGGTAGGGAAATTTAAATTATTCTCAGATTTCGAACAATTTACATTTGAATTGTGTTGAGAAAAAAAAACAAAAAAAACACCATATGGGGTGCATGGCGAGAAGAAAAATATCCGTTTAATAATCGGGCGGTAAGGATGGCGGTTTCGGTACATGTTGTTGGGTATTCCCTAAAGTGTGGTTTACTTTTTTAAAGCGTGATCAGTCTGTCAAGTTGACTTCAAAATAACCGAGTTAAGTAATTGATGGAATCCTCCCCTTAAAAAACGATCCTAAACGGTTCCATGCAATTTGAAATGCTAATCGATCCTTCTAACTCAACATCTGGTCCATTTCAGCCATACGGGAAAAAAAATCGTTTCCTATAACTTCTGCCAGCTGTATTGTATCATTTCGGTAAGGCAATAAAAAAATGTATCCGGATCATCTTTTTACGTTTTCTCTAAAAATAGCTCTCCCTGTTTTGTTGCTACTGTTCACTTACAACATCAAAACAGGACTTTGTTTTTATTCAAAAACTGTTTGTATAAACGGCACTTCATAGCACCCCCAGCGTTTTCTTTTCTTTTGTTGGGAATTGTTGTTCAAGTAGGCGTGTCAGAGGGTGTGACTATACAAAAGGATGTCGCAGTGTCATCCGCTTTCTGCCTCATTGTTGCATGTATTCTCGAGATCCAATACATTATGGTTCTTGTTGGACATCGTGTTGCCGTCAGATCCTCCTACAAATACGCCATATAGGCTGGAAAATCATAAATTAAATCGAACGTCTGTTGTACAACATCGACAATGGTTCGCATAAACCCATTCGCGTAGGATTTTCAAAATATGAACCGTTGATATTTTTCCTTTAGCTTTATAACATTATGAGTTCAGAAGTGCCAGTCTATCTTGCATTCATTGAACGGCTAGCATATAATGTATACGCGAACAAGGAGAGACAACGACGGAAGACAATTCAGAGCAGAGAGATTGATGTGGTTTCCAAAGTGTCCAGGTGGTCCATCCGGTGGCTGCTGGAGTAGATTTTTAACGAGGAAAAACACAACCCGCCCGCGCGCAAAGCCAAGTTGATCCAGGCTAGGGATTAAGAACGATGGCTGCAAAGGGTGGGGTGGCTTAGGTTGAAACATATAGCAGAATACAGAGTATATATATACACATATCACGCGAGGGCTATACTGAAACTTAAACCAAACGTCGATAGTCTTATGAACGAGGGGTTCATACATACTAGGCCTATAGTGAAAGACGATCTGCATGAGAATAAGATTTCTGCAACGGTCTAACGATTGATAACAATTTGTTTGTCCCTAATTGTTGTTGTTTTTTTTTCCTTCCCTTGCTTTCTCTAGATGTTGTGCTATAGGCTATTGCAAAAGAACCAAGAAGCCCTTCAAGTCTTCCTTAGTGTAATAAATACACTTGCCGTTGAAAGACAGTCGTTCGGCGGATTTTCTAAGGTTTAATCTAAAATCTGTTTAGTACTAAAAGTAGCAAACAAGTGTGGTTTTCTTATGCCGCTGACATCGAAGAAATTGTTATGTGATGAGCGCCATCAATATTGTATTGACGGTAATGCGTAAAAACAATATTTCATGACAATATTGAGCCTTTAGCTTAAGCAGATTATTTCAAATGGACCTCAAAATCCTTTCGACACGTTCGCTACAAATAACGGGATTTGTGGCAAAGCGGACGAGATCTGATGATCCGAGAAGAACTTGAGGATGAAACCTACGATGTGGTCTATAGTTCTAGTCTTACGATGAAATGACAGGTCGTGAAAGAAGCTTACGTGACAATGCACTTAAAACAGGCTCAGCCACGATCAGCTGAGGAATCTGTGCTGGTAATTCTTGCATACATCTTCTGTGTAAATTATCACCCGGGACGAGAAAAAAAGTTATCGAAAAAACCCATGGCGATTATCTTTGAAACTCTTTCAACATTTAAATAAAGCTTCATGTACAAATATAAAAACAATGTTAGAGAGCTGCTGCAAGCTGTTGCCTATTCTGTATATTAGTACGTCTTTGTTATAGTATACTGTCACTGATTGGTAAGCATTAAAGCCCCGGTGGTTTGTACGACTGTTGAAATACGACTCAGTTGAAGTAGACTGCATTGAAATATCATTTGTTGTGCATCTTGTATGATATTTGGTTCGTAACCATGATTGTTACTTACAGAGATTACCAACGGATAATAATGAAACGCTTGTAAAATGTATACACAAAATCGTGCCGCCGCCGACCCGAACTCTACACAAAGTTTTATGGCTCTGTTTACCTACCGTATTACAGCCTGTGGATTACACACAGAAACCAAAAACTGCTGGTTGTTCAAATAAAATGAGAACAACACTTCTCTCGGTTTTCCTCGATTTTAGATGAGCCTGTCGTACCGTTTTACCTCGACTGTAAATTACACTCGCGCGCTATCACCCTTATAGGCTCTATCGATCGATAAATATAGCACTGCTGTCGTGAGAAGGCGAATCAAATTGTTTGTGCTCTGATGGGGCTTTTTGAAGTGTTTATATAGTTTTGCACGATGCTTGTAGGCTGTATATTTTAAAAAACTTGTTATACATTGACGAGTGCCGTGGAAATAATGGGTCTTTGCTATAGATTTCAGAGTTCTTGAAATTGGATTGAAAACCAAAGGATTACAAATCTAAAGCAACGAGATTTGTTTTCACAGTGGCGCGTGCTCGATAGCCCAGAGACAGGCATTTACAATACAAACCAACCGCCCACGCCGTAGCACTCAGCACGGTACTCTCAGCATTTTGTTATACGGAAGGTGTTTAGATAGGATTTTGCTTTACATCCCTTGCTCCACCCCCCATAACATTTTTTTTTTACTTTAAAAGGGCTCCCTCGCCTTAGAATCTTGCCACTTATCCGAGAATTTCTTAGGTAGTTAAACAAGGTTTCACATGTAGTCTCTAAGACACTGTTATCGTTTTACAAACCCCTCATTCAAAGATGTCTAATTTTGTAATGTTGGGTTGTTACTAAAGAAGAGTCTTATCTTTTAATCTGATATAAAATGGGTAAAAAAGGGATAAACCACAGTTAATAAAATAATATCTGCAAATACACTGATGTTTCTCTCCGCGTTTTTTGTTATTATTTGGCCCAACATCGTAAAACAGTTAAAAAACGTCAAACACGTTCGTTGTGAATAGAACTCAATTAGCCGACATTGATAAATGAGAAAAATTGTGAAATTTTTTTTTAAATACAAATGATCCGGAAAGACGAAATAATAATTAAAAAAAAGATATGGCACTACGATACCTCCTCCCTTTTCTCAATTCCCCCTTGTTTTCTTTCCTCCCTCGCTGCTACTGTACCGCGCTTTGGGAACAGAGCAAGTGTCGGCCATTTTCCACTCGGATACACGCGCAGTACACCTCACGTCTCTCCCGCCGCTCTTGTCTCTCTCTCTCTCCCCATTTTACCCTCCGCCCATCATCCGCCATTCTTTCTCACTGACTGATAAGGCGCAGCAGTCACAAAAGCTATAGGCTATAGCTGACGGCCTCACACAACCTCCGCAGATGAAAAAAAAGATATCCAGACACGTTAAATCATTCAAATATAATCTGTTATATTTCACCTGCACAGCTGATTAACCCCGACAGTTGCTGACAGTTGAGACACAGACAACATTGCATAATGACATGTCAAAGGCGGACCCCGCACCCCTCGCTTTGTAATGTCTTCCGCGATGCGCGCGTGAGGGTTGTATGCACAGTGATGCTGGGAAAGGGCCAGCCTGTGCCTCCAAGTGAGCCTCATAAAATGATTTTTCTTCTATCAGTGTCATCCTATATTTTTTTCCGCTACTCAATCAAAAAAAAAAAAAAAAAAAAAAAAAAAAGCTTTACTGTCAGCCCTCATATGTCCTCAGAGGGCTGCGGATCTAAAGTGTCATTCAACCAAGACTTTCATTTATCACAGAGGCTGCAGAATGCACTTGCTGTATATCTGCCAGTTTCTCTCCAGCCGACTGATGAACGAAATTGGCCTTTCATTGCGCTTCAACACATTTCCTTTTCACCAGACTGATGGAGTTGCAGCGGCTTCAGCCGGGCCCAGTGGAATATACTAAATTCTTTGTTGGTCCGGAGAGTCAAAGCTTGAGAAATAAAAAATTTAATCGAAACAATCTGTATACTTCCAATCAAAATTCAATAGTCTATACAAGGCACCGTTATCACTAAAGCGTGAGGCTTACACTTTAAAAATACTATAATGAATATAATACAGCCATACTTAGGTAGCCTAATGTTTATGCTACAGAAAAAAAAAAACACCTTCCCCATTGCTAAACTGAATGTGTCGCTTGAGCACATACAGGTATTACTATGCAAGAAGAAAATTTGGGTTTTCACGTCCACTAATAAAAATCCATATATTTGAGCGCTTTAGAATGCTAATTTTTCGTGTCATAAAAGTATACCTATAGTCATATGTGAAAAAGCTTCTATTTCATTCGCTTTAATGATGCAGAAATATTAGTAATCGCGTCATACGATGCGGACGTATATTAAGGGGTTATGAAATGAAGCTTACATAATTTGTCTAATCAAGAAAGTCCAATATCAATGTGCGTTTGCTGTATATTGTCTTCGTGAAGGGTCTATATTCATGATGGAGGCTATAGGACTCCAAGACCTCGGATGAAATTTGACAAACGGCAGTGTAACATATAGGCCTATAGTTTAATTCTTTGTCTGATGAACAACTATAAGCCAGCAAAATGCTTTAAGTCACCGTAAGCGAAATGATCAAGACGATAGTAAATGATGTAGGAAACAGACGACGAAATAATAGTAAACCGTTCCGTGCTCTATAGACCCATTTTTCATAACCGCGTAAAGCCTTTAACTGACTACATTACATCGGGCTCTTGCTAACTGCCCCCCGCTTCTCCGTTACAGCTTTTTCTCATTTGGAAGTGAGAATATAAGGCCATATTGAAGTCTTAACTTCACAATATATTACGACGGTAAAACAATGACTGATTTTGGCTGCAAAGGCTCTATTTGTGCTAACAATTTCAGTTTTCCTCTCTCCTTTCTCATTTTCTACAAGCAAAATGATGTCCCACCTTTTTTTATTGCGCGTTTTACGTGTCTCTGTTAAGTCCTTTAAAGCACATCCTTATCGCCTGTAACCTATATAGCTATATTTAAAATATTGCTTAGACTATATACTACAAGCAAAGGATTAACGCCGAGGAATGCAAAAATAAAATAAAAAATAAAAGTTATTCTTAATTTTCCCCTAATGTTGTTGAAAAGTGTAAAGGAAGCACGGAATAATTTTATAAAGAAATTTTCCGATATGTTCATTTTACTATTTAAAATGGCTGCCCTTTTGGTCCCGATGGAAAAGGACGGTAGCCACAAATCCGCAATCTTGTTGGCTGGAAACTATAATACTTTTCGGTTTCATAAAATTGCCCATAAACCTCCTATACCCTCCTCCCTCCAAACCAAATGAGTAATAAAGAAAATGAAGAAAGCAAGCCTATGCATTGTGACATTTGGCGGCTGCATTCTGCTGCAGCATGTTTACTCGGAACTGTATTTATGTTGGTATTGATTTTGAGTCTAGCTTTCGCTAACGAGTAGCCTAAAGTGTACAGGAAAGCGGATTTTTCCGAACTAGTTTTTTTCCGTATAGGTATAAGGTTGGTGTGTTCTTTACCCGAATTTAGAAGTGCGACACGCCTCAACGTCCATGTCTCTACTGTTTGATAACTGAAAAAAAGGGGAAGAGATCTACACACTTTAACTTGGCAATAGTGGAGTGTGTGTAGGTACTACCATAAGAGCAATGCGATGAAAAAAAGAAAAAAAACTCCATTTGACACAAACACAGAGCTGATACATACAGCAGTATATATATATATATATGTGTGTGTGTGTGTATGTGAAAGACGATGAGGGGGAGAGTAGGAAAAGATGGTCGGCAAATGTCTGGTCCTAAATCCCACTAGATCCCGCTTTCCATTCTCTGTCGCGTGCGTGCTAAGGCCATGAATAACAGAGAAAAGAGACCAGCAGGGAGAAAGCGCTGTAACTCTGATGATATATATGTATAAAGAATGGCGCGCAGCAGCAGAAGGAGCAGTCAAATCTACAGGGCTATAAGAAAAGCTCTAAGGGATCAAGAGCGAAACCGCTTCCAGGCTCCGCCTACTCAATGGCCTCTCCGTTGGCTGCTATTGGTCGACACGAATCACTGAACGGGGAGCGTCATCCAGGGCAGCCATAGCCCCGTTGTAAACAGCTGACTAAGAATTGGGGGCTTGCAAGAGGCAATACGTGATGGGCGGTGCTAAGAGTCGGGAGTGGTTAGATCCTTTTGCGCTTATTTCTACGCCGAGTCGATATGGTCTGCCCACCGGCAGCCAAGACCAGTCCAACACCTCACGAGCCGATATGCTTCCTGCTGGGTGTGTACAGTAAATATCTCTGTGTATGTGTGTGTATATCCTAGGCCGGTAGGGTGGTAGCCTAGAAGGTGGCATGATATATTAGCTGCGTCTCGTTTCTAAATCGCAGCCAGAGCCCGGTCAGATTAGAGAGTGAGCTCGCCTCTAATCCGTCGCATTCGAAGCACAGCTTCGCCTCATCACTGGTGTGTGTGTGCATGTGCTTGGTTTCGTTTCTTTTTCCTTGTGTGCGTGCGTGTGTGTGTGTATTTCGGTGTGCCTGGCTTTTTGTACTATAGGCCATAGACTCACGACATTGGCCACTGCCTATATCGGAGGCCATACGTATTCCAGTGACTTGTCGGGCTTTAACTCGTACAAGCAGTTCTCAGACTGTCCTGTGCCGATCTCGAATCCACTTTACGAAAAGCCGCAACTGATTTCATTTGGCAAGAGCAGCTTTTCAAACTTTCTTCCTTTGACTGTGACACTGAACTTGCACGGACGATTGAACTTCACTGTTTCCATCGTCTTGCTGCTGCTAGCTCTTGTTTCTTCTTGCTGTTGGTATTGGCGTTGGCCAAGTTGGCGAGTCATTTCGACGTCGACGCAACAAGCTCCTCCCATTTGCTTGCCTCTTGTCCGTTCATCCGACAGGCTCTAGCGAACTAGTGACTCTTCCATATCGTATAGCTATACTGTTGACTGCCGCTTCAGTTACTACAACACTCTTTGGCTGCCTGACCGTCAACGCACAATCCAGCTTAATTCCAACCGTGAGGGGGAGCTTTGTGGTTTAGTTGAACCCGAGATTCCGACCCAAAGATCCACCGAAAAGCTTTTCGAGGGTCTTATTTCTAAAGTCCTTCTTGATCGGCATTGAATTGCTGCTGCGTGCTTTTACATCACCACTCTTCAATCCCGACGACCATAACACCCCAAGCAAAACAGGACAGAAAACAAAACAAACGTGTAATTCTTCCTCCTTTTGCAAAAAAAAACAAACAAAAGGAAAAGAAAAAGGAAGTTTTCTACTTTCTACAAGTGTGGTTTTTTTTTCGTCTTCTTCTTTTCTTTCGCCTTTGAAAGCGACTGCGTCGTGATGGAACTTGCCAATAATTCTTCCAACAGCGGCGGCGGTAACTTGACATCCGATCAGTCGCTGTGCTTACAAGATTTGGTGGCCGGAGTCGGTGGTGGCGGATCGGTGGATCATCACCGATCCATCCCGGTCTCATACGCCCAACACGCACCGGCTCATCATCACCACCACCAGCTGAGCCATCATCATCACCTGCAGAGTATCCAGCACCATCATCATCAATTGCATCATCACCACCTGACGGGTGCTGGCGTCCACCAGGGCGGCGAATCATCGCTGGATCTTAATCAACATCATGTTTTGAATTCTAATCACCATCACGCGGCCCGCCATCTCTCGGCTGCAATGAACGGCGCCGATGTATCTTCGTTTATGACGTCGACTTCATCGTCGCCGTTCTTGTCGGCAGGCACTGGACACCACCACCATCCTCACCACCCTCAGCATCTGATGGGATCGATGGCGACGGCGGTGGCCGTGGCGGCAGCGGCCACTGCTAACGCCAGCAATAATCATTCCCGAAGGCCCATACACAGTGGAGCTCTAGGAGGTCCTGTACCGACCACCGCATCTGGATCGTCCATCGACAAAATCAAACGAGGTAGACTTTCCACTAATTCTTATTTTCTTTGCTTTCGAAATGGCATAGCATGTTCATGGTATTGAGAAATTGGTCGCCTATAGAATTTGAGTCAAATTATGATGAAGAGATTTATTTCTACTATATCTTTACACCTAGTCTTCTTTATATATATATATATTAACCAATTGACTTGTTCTACCTCGATTGTCCTTCATAAAACTCGTAAAAGCAGTAGCCTAATTAACGAAATGAACCGCAAAATGTTTATTGCCCGATACGTTTATAGCTTCCTCACATGCGTATTTTCGATACCTGCTGCAGATATTGTGGGTTTCCAATTTGTCACCGTGATAATGCATTAATATGCGGATATTGGCTATCGGGCCTATATATATATATATATCCTGCTGTGTCTCTTTGTCTCTTTCTCTATGGTACCTCGGCGAAGGAACGAGAGCAAAATCATTAGGTGCACAGGTCAAAATCAAATCATCAACATAGCGACTGACGAGCCAATATAAATCCAAGGTCTTTTGGAGTCAAGTATACAGTTCCACTTGTTTGGAAGAATGCTGAACGAGAGATTCGAACTGAATAAGGCCTCCTACAGCGTTTAAAAAAATAAAGATAGACCTATTGGTATTTTCGCCGACGGAGATACATCATTAAATGATATAGGCTATTGAGATAGATGAACATTGTATGTACGAAGTAAAAACGGTATCGTAGCACTATCAAGTTGAGGAACTTCCATTAGATATACAAGTCATTGAAGTTGTCTACTGGATGGCATCCAATTGGGTCCCATTATTAACCAAAGTTTGAAAACCGTGGGCCGTTTTCAAGTTTTTGCAACTGTAAATGCCGGTTGGCCATCATTGTAGCCCACTGTAAAACAGTTTTTGATGTCAATGGGCTATTTATCATTAATCTTCTAACGAATGCCATATTCTCAACTACACGCCACAATTTCTGTTGATTAAAAAAACAGATCTCTGTGTTAGTAAGTGTCTGTTGAGGAAATTCTTCTTTCTCCCGGTCGTGAAATTGAATAGAAATGTTTCAACAAAAAAAAGGAAGGCAAAATAATGGCTCGTCTATACAGTTCGTAAGTGTACGGTGTGACATGTGTTCGCGCGTGTTCTACCCGACATTGGTGAGGATTACAGTAGCATCGTCCCGAGGTATTTTGTTTCTCTCTTTCCCTTGTCCCCCGCGCCTGCAATGACGAGCCGGTCGCGGCAACGTTCAGCTGTTCAGTTGACAATTTGACAAATGCGACTCAACAAGAGCACTTCTTTCTCAGCATGGCCAAGTCAAAGACAAGGCCGTCAAGACGTAATAGGAACCGCTAATGGTTTTCTCACCATCGCTGTGTACAGGGTAGCCGGCAATGAGGGAGAACACCAAACGAAGAGGTCATAACACATACCTCCTCAGCTTCGGTTTGGGGAAGGAAATAAATACACGTAACGTACTCAAGCGATTCTCAGTAAGGAACGGCTCTTCCGTTACAGGAATATATATATCTCCTTCCTGGAACCAGAGACCGTATGTGTTGCGCCCGACTATAGTGTCAATTGCTAATCGCAAGGACATAGATTTGCATTTTTTTTTACAGACTTTTGTGTGAGCATTCGTCATAAAATTTTTTAATTATTCTCACTCTATCAGGGATCCACGGCGAATATATTTTCCAACCAGGTATATATTGGGCCCGATTTCCCCCTGACTAATGAGAGAAAAATATGGCGATAATAAAGGTAGCTTTTTGCAGCCATAAAATTTGTGCTGAAAGAATTGCGGAAGGGGCCATTTGATGAGAGTTAGCCATCAAGGAAAGGCCACTTTTCCACTTTATTGGACTTTGGGCACGCGCGTTAATGCGCGTGCGCCAGCAACATATCCCTTGGCATTGGCTATCCCCTTCACCCTTTCATCCAATGTTTAAACATATACACCGAGCACAAGTAAAGACCATTGTTACCCTTCAAGTACAAATGCTGCCCCGTATGCAGAATAATCACTAGGTGAGATCTTTTATGTTTTGGTTTCCTCCAACTGACTCGACAGCTGGCCAGTGGTCAACTAGACTTCCCCAACTATAAACAGCAATAGACAGTTGCAGGAAAGGAAGAGGCAGGAGGTGAAAATAGGAATAAGAGCGATGGTTAAATGACAGTGGACACGACAAGTTTTTGGGATCAATTTCCTGTTGTCACTACTTAAGAGATCATCTTATAGGCCCATGACCCTATGCATGTATAAACAGCAGCAACAACAACAACAATAACATCCATTTTCATCCGCAACGTGTAGCGGAAACTTTCGGTTCTTCGTTATATTTTACTCGATGCAACAACGTTGTATTGTTTCAACGACGACATAACATGATGGATTGTTTCAACAGAGGCCGATAAGAATGGCAGTTCGTCAGTTTTGCAACACCCGCACCATCATCACCAGCAGCCGCCACAACAACAGCAACCCTCGCACTTGGTGGCTGATTCCAACGAGCAAACAGCAGTGGCTTCGGGAACTGAGGAAACGGATAAGGATGGCCGGAAGAAGCGCCAAAGACGACAGAGGACTCACTTCACTTCGCAGCAACTGCAAGAGCTTGAAGCCACTTTCACTCGCAATCGCTATCCCGACATGAGCACTCGTGAAGAGATCGCCATGTGGACGAATTTGACTGAGCCTAGAGTCAGGGTAAGCAGCAAATATTCATTCATTCTAATTAAATATAATAGCTTATTTTTAAAACCTTCTTTTTAATATTCTGATCTATAAAAACAGTAAGTGTAGGCCAGTAAGAGAGACAAAGGCAAAACAGAAGCTGAGTAATAAAAAAGGAAAATGATAATCAGGTGACCCTTCGAAACGAACTGGCGGTTGACAGTTCAGTTTTTGTTTTACCCCAAATGTTGTCAAAAAGCAAGGGCGGTTTGTTTCCTTTGAGCTTGTTGTCTACGATAAGAACAGGAAAAAAAAAGCGAGAACAAGAGGAGAGCACAAAAAAAGGAGATTTAGGTAACATGAACATCGGAAACGCTTCCTCCCCTCCCTTCTTTGTCACTGTACAACAAAACTGTATCGAAAAAGTAGTTTCATGTTGACCAATAAGTTGTGTTCAGGGTTCAAGTTGTGTTCTCGGCGTAGACTATACCAATATGGCTTGGCTTGGCTTGCCGCCTACACTCATTTCAAAATTGTTGGATTAGCTTAAAACATTTACCTTGCTAACTGACGCTGAACGACATTTTATCACATTAACAACTTGATAACAGTCGCACTAGACTCTCGTTAGGTGTATTTGCGTCCATTTCCTTAAACATTTGTTTGATAACAACAACAAAAATCTTTTCTTTTTTATTCAAGAATTTAGCTATTGTGAGGTGGAAGTATTGCAGGTCTAGCCATAGACTGGTGATTATAGCAACGTAAATGAAAAACTATAAATATGAGTTTGAATGGGACAGTACGTAATAAAAAGCTAATGCTGCACAAATTGCGGTCTGCTCTCTCGGGGTGCTGAGTAACGCCTTACGCAGCCCAGTTTAGCTTCTCTCACACACACAAACACACAAAGACATACACGTATTTTTGTATACATACGGCGCTCCCCAGGGTGTCGTCTGAGGAACCACAACGAGCTTCCACTTTGACGCTGCCTTTTTCTGGTGCGTCTCTATGTGGATGAACTACGGCATATACATATAAAGACCTAGAGGGTCTAGCATCATAAGAAGGGGAGGAGGGGAGCGAGGTGTAATGCTGCGGACTTTATTGTGTCGGTTGCAATCACAGCGCGTATATATCCCAATCCCCTTCATGGCACAACCCTCTTTAAATTCCCCTCAAGCTGTATACGTGTGCTACCCTGTTATGTGTGTGTGTGTGTATATAAATACACATTTACAGATGGTTAGTGACTTGGAAAAACAAGATCAAGTCATTGATGTGTGTGGCTGGTTGGTCGAAACAGACTTTTATGATGATGAGGTTGTGCGGCGTGAAACTAGATCAATCTGCTTCGTTTCTTTTCCTTTGTCCTCGCAATTTCATCCCTCCCTATTTGTTGTCATATTCGTAACAAGATGCGTAATGATTATTTGCTATAGTACCTCTTTAACGTGGTAGACTTTTGTAATGCGATCATAGTGTGTAGGCCTAAAACGCGTAGACTATACATTTGTGATCTAGTTTTACTTGGATATAGCCGGATAATTCTTGCTCGTATTATTTCTCGTCCGTCAAGGTGTATATCCATCTTAATGGGAGTTTATAAGCCCATGTAAGCCTTATTGCGAGGACTGTCCTTTAAACCTGTCTAATCACTTAAACACACTATCTAAAAATGGGGCGACATATTTTGAAAGCTGTGTGATCCAATCGTCGAGATTCCCATTCATGGCACAAAATACTTGTTTAGAGTTAATAAGTGTCTTGACTTTAGTCCCTATACACTTGTCGTATTCAGGTTATATTTATCCTGATGTTATTACAAACAAATGGTTTTATAGTTTCTTTTTGTGTGTGTGTGTCCATATTATAGGATAAACGATATAAGGAACGTGATTGCATTTTCCGACAAACTAATGCAAACAGAGATCGCTCATTTGTGAACTTGACTTAGGGCGGACGCCAACAAAACGACTGTTCTGTCAATAAGGCATTCATGAACGAACATTTCTTGCTTTAACTTGGAAGGACAAGACCTAACTACTCTACACTTCCCATCTATCTGTCAAAGCACGTCAGAGCTGATAAGAATTAGTCTCTCAGCCGGACACGTTGCTTGCAATTTCTTCACATTTTTTTATGTTTCGTTTTATCATCGAAAGAAAATAAGGTATAATGATTAAACAAAAGAGACTGACGCAACCCAACAAAAAGTGAGCATTCAACAACCTGAAACAGGAACTATCAGTTACTATTGTTGCCTTCAGCACACAATTGCACCCCTTTCAAACGATTAATTTCGTTTAAAGCCGTGACGAAAGAAATGTAAAGGTCCCGTTTGATTAGGCGACAAAACAGATAAAAATTCAAACTATTACCACGTCCAACGGTAGTGTGATTTCCCTCTGTTGAAACAGATTAGCGTGCACCTATTTAACTAACGCGACTAAAGTATTGCAATTGTAGACGCAGGCGCCATCATTCATAAATCATATAGACCTAGTGACCTAAAACAGATACATTCACCCAAACAAAAGAGAAATAGCCGATTAAAATTTATAAGTGACGTACAACAAATATCGACTGCTTGTGAAGATAAAGTAAAACAAAAACAAAAAAATGTCTTGCAAGCGTCCGCGCATTCATTCGATTTCTATTTTGTTTTTCCCTTTTCCTTCCCCTTCGTAACGTGTATTGACTCTCCCCTCCCCTTTCACAGCCGTCGACACTACCTCAGTTTCTTCTAGTTGAACCGTGTAGCGATGTGTATACGTGTGTATGTTTTTACGGTCATGTTGACCATGGTATCATTGATAGTGGTGTGTTCCTAATCTTATCTGTTTGTCAAACGCGCCACAGCGGGGCTAGGTGCTATGTTGGAGTTGACTTACAAAAAAACTAACGCTGTTGTGTGTACGCTTTCTGAGTCGACTATGATTTATATACCGCGCCCGTCGGCGCATCATCAAAGACGAGCACATTACTGAACACTCGTTTGACAGACGAAAAGGGAAAACAAGATAGACAAGTTAATTCCTCTTGTTATTTATACTGATTATGGTCAGCGTGAAACGGATCAACAGAAGGACTGCTCAAGCTATTGTTACATCTCTATAAAGATTACAATTGTGCGTGCTGGTACAAGTGTTCAGTCACGTCGCCATAATGATTCGACCCAATTGACTCCACTCTGTTTTTGATTTAAAAATAAGAATCCGACCTGTTCAGCTAGCTAACGTAGCTTAGCTAAATGATAAAGAACTTAAATTAGAGGCCTATATGATTTACAGAGGCAAAACAATAACTGACGGATAATTCAATTCTTATTAATTCTTATTGCCGTAGGTATGGTTCAAAAATCGACGCGCAAAATGGAGGAAACGGGAACGCAACGCAATGAACGCGGCGGCTGCTGCGGCCGCTGATTTCAAGTCTTCGTTCACTCCGCAATTCAACGGCCTGATGCAACCGTTTGGAGCCGCGGCGGCTGCAGCCGACGAGGCGGCGCTATACGCTGCTGGATATGCCCCGCCGACTTACAACGGTTGGGCTGGAAAAGTGCCCAGTCCACTAGCCGGTACAGCCAAAAATTTTCCATGGGGACTTAACTCGGTAAACATGTCGCCACTTAGTGCGGCCGGCTTCAATCCCGTCGCTCCCGTCAGTCAAATGGTCAACAGTAGCGCCATCGGAATGTCGACAATGGCCACCATGTCTAACTCTCTGGGAATGGCGAGTCAAGCGGCTGGACCTTGTATGCAGCATTACGCTAGTCCACCCAATCATTACGCATCTTACCGCGACCAGTGCGGACCTCCACCGCCTCCTCCGCCATCAGTGACGCCATCAGCTGTTGTTCCTACATCGATCAGTTCAGCCGCTTTACGTTTCAATAGCAGCAAGTCAAATAATAACGGCGCCACCAAAACGAGCAGTGGCAGCAGCTCTAGTAGCAGCACTAGCAGCGGTAGTAGCAATAGCTCATCCGGTCTACTTTCTGGCTATGGCCAGCAACCGGGCAGTCCGCGCTCTAACGCCGCGCTAGCTGCGTGCCAATATGCAGGCGCTGATCGCTCACCTGTCTAATAATTCTTATTCTCAAAAGTCAGCAGGCATTATTTGTAATGGCTCGAAAAAGACGAATAACGATTTCTTAATTAGACATCATTAAACAAACAAAAAATCAAGGCCCATTTCATTCTTTATTTTACATGGAATACAGAACTGAAGTTTCTTGGCCAATCAATAAATTTGACGATGTAAATATGTAGCACGTCGGTCTACGCAATTTCTCCCCCTCGTCACCTGCGTTTGATATTGTTTTCTTTCTTGGGAAATGCCATGCAATCTGTTGTGATTCGTGAGTGACACGGTTTCATCGTGCAATTTCAATCCCGTGCAACTGAATGTCTATACCGTATACATAAATTTTAATTTGTCCTAATCATTATGGCTATATTTGGCTGGAGTCTTGTCACCCATTTTGTTTTGTAATAGTTTTTTCCCCAATTTGTTTTTATTTTTCTTCATCTAAGCTGATACACGATAATATTTAAAAAACGAAAAGACAAAAAAAATCATAAATAATAATAGTAATAATAAAAATCGCATGTCTAAATCATATCGACTCCCTCGACTGTTTATGATTTCGTACCATTCGAATTTAATACGATAGCATCGTGCAATGCAAACAAACGAAAAAAAAAAATAATAGCTGTCCAATATTTCATCGTATTTGATTGCAAAAATGAATAAAATCCATTCGGAAACCAATATCTGCACGGCGAGAGTCTTTGTCTCATTCCATTAGCATATTACACAACACCGCCAAACCTGATATATGTACGCAGCAAAGATCTATAGCGAGCAATATACGTATTGAAAATGTCAAAGTGAAGGCTATATAGTGAGCCCAGTTGACAAGAGCCAATGACGCCCGGAGAGATGCAACGCGGACACCCAACACTTTCCTGATTTAATGAAACTTTGATTCCCGGATGGTTTCCCGCACTCCCTCTGCGGGATGGCTGGCAAAAAAAAAAAAAAAAAGAAAAAAAGAAAAGGTTGTTGCAGCATACGTACCGAAGTAGGGCGCGTGCAGCTTCCTATATTAGATGCTTGCAGTGATGAAGTGCGTCGAGAATCAAAGGTGACAGCTTTTGTATTGACATAAGCCCACGGCAACACCCTTGCTGGAGGTTATATGCACAAAGACGTGGGCTTCCGACGTTGGGTCTACTAGGCCATTGGAATAAGTTTCCTCCCTGTGTGATCAAAAGGGATCAGACATTCATCCGCACGCGCCGCTTTATAACGTATGCTGATTTGAGGCCTGTAACCTTCTCTCCACTTTTGCAGCACTTTTCCCCTGCATTATTTTTATTTATTTATTTATTATTTTTTTTTACGGGCTGGAGGACGGGGGTGTTATAGACACAATATTATTCTTTTGCTACCCCCCCCGCATCCCCTGTGCGGCTAGTAGTACATTTTCCACCCTTGATGGCCCTGGACGACACACCCCCTCGAGCCCTACCAGGCGTATTATAAGGAAAAATCACAATTGACTCGACAGTGGCAGCAAATACACATTTCCCCCCTCGCCCCCCTCTACAGCCGCGTGTTGACAGTTCCACTTTATTAAGCCGCTGATTCGACTTATAATAGGCTGCCAAAAGACAAACATTCGTGTAAGAAGCGCTTTGCAATACAGGGATTTTTCCGGTGTACAGTGCTTATATTTGTAATTATAACTAGGTAAATGGTGCGCTCATTTTCCTGCTAAAGTCGATGTAGTTGTTGTGGGACTGCAAGACATTTGCAGACCAGGCAGCGATTCGAAAGAAAATCAATTTTTATTGTTTTTATAACAACTTCCAATCGCCATTGTTCGTGTTTGGAAAAATATATACGAGTTTTACGAACAGTTTAAGAGTTCGGATTAGATTGAACAGCTTTTTCTTTTCCAGTGCGAGTATGGGAGGACTTTATGTAAATTAAATTCGAATGTGTTTACTAGATTTGTATGCCCATTTTACAGTTTCCTGAAAAACTGCGAAACTGCAGTCGGCAATAGCGGAAGGGTCCTTTTCCCCTTCAACCAGCCTAACTTTGTAGCTGCTACGTACATTAATTTAAGTTAAAATAATTTAAAGACGCCAATTTTCTTTTTCTTCTATTGGGTAGAATTATTATGCGCAACACGGAGGAATTTTATTTTAATAACTTTCTGAAATATTGAATCGCAACAAATGTTAATGAAAAGGATTTTTTTTATTTAACTGAAGGGACATATATCTCGAATGAAATGAACTTGTCCGACTAAATACTCAATGTATTTAATAAATCAATTGAAGAGGAAATGCTACTACGTAACACGGTGTTTCTAGGAATTCGGAGATTGCTTGAAAATCCCAATTTTTTGAAGAATGCAGCCAATATGACATGCAAAATTAAAAATTTTGCTGTATAAAATGTCTAGAAAAATAAACTTTATCCCTTCCGTCTTACTGGAAGTCTACGCGAGTATTCATCAGACGGTTAGACCATCAAACCAGACAAGATCATTCTGTATCTTGTCATTGGGCAGAAAACGTCCCAGGCAACATATCCCAATCTAGAAAAATAGATAACGACATGATTCTGTTTTATTCAAAAACTATATAGCTAACGTTGAAATTAATATTTTATTCTAAACCGGCGTTCAAATTCGGTTACAACGGGCAAGGTTTCATCGAATTCCAAGATAAAATATTGATAAATAAAAGTCAAATTTTCTGTAAAAAAAAGTCGGGCTTATAAATAAACCCGACAAAATAAGCCCAACTTTTTCACTCATTTATTTTATTTTTTATAAAACCTAAATATAGCTATAAATATACATGATTTAGATCCAGAATTTAACGGGATCCACGGAAAATTGATTATCGTTTTTTTGTGAGACTAACATTTTTTTGGGGGTGTTATGCAAATTCAAAGACGTTATGAAGTATTTGAATTGTATCATTTTCTCTTTTACTGTTACTAGTACAGTAGTCCAACGGTGATCTCGCACCTAAAACCAATGTTACCATACCCACAAACAGTCTCTATTAAAGAATGAAGGTGACCCACAAACGTACATTTATTTAGTAAAGAAAAAAACGTCTTTTGAGAAAGTTATTATTCTTCCGGGACCCTTCTATCTCGAGGTCCTTCAATACAAATGCAAACTGCGTGAGAGCTTACACTTGCCATGCACGTAATGTATAAGTTCTGCGCATTAATAATGTGCACGACAGACGGATCAAGCTGAAAGGATTTTTTACCATAAGCTTAAGTGGAAAAGGTTCTGTTGTTAGCATATCCGAAATTATGCACCGGTTTACTATGTTGCTCATTCTATCACCTCAGACCAAACCTTATTTTGATTTTCTAGGAAAACAAATCCTAGACCTGAATCCAATCCATTGAACTTACTCATGCAATTTAACAAGACAAAGCCGATAACTTGAGATTCTAACAGGCTACTGAAGCCACCATGGTTTATATCGTTCTCGAACTTATGTTTTTTTTTGCGTACCCCGTATTTACAATATCTGTTTTTCAGTTCGTGCACAACAACTGGCTAAACTAAAAGAATTTATTTTTGACTCCTGCCGACAAACAATAGTTATCCTTACGGTAGTTTTTCTTACAACAGGAAGAATTACTGCAAATCAGAATAACATTTCACTAGCACAGTAAATACATACTACAAGGGGTGAAGAACATGACACAGTATGACTTTCATATGAAGTGTATTTCTCTGAGTAGTTTCTCAATGATCCATGAGCATAAAACGTCTTATCAGGAATGACTTGAGGAGAGCGAACGTTCAATAACGATTAAGTGTCTTATGTGAGACCATTGTCATTTCTAGTTAACCCGTTTTCCCAGACGCACCGTCTACTTCCAATTCACGCAGTTTTTCAATAACTTCCTGTTCAACTTTCGATTCTGAATTTTCACTATCCTGTTCGTCATCTTCAACTTCGTCGCCACTCTCATCACTTGTTGCTTCCTCTCCTGTCAGGTTTCGGTTTTGCTCCAAGATTCTTTGAGCTTCCTCGAAAGCATCCTTAAATAGTTTTGCATCTGAAATTTTTCAATTTACAACACTATAGAAAGACTTTTGATCAACACAAAGAAAGGCTTAAAGTACTTTCGGCATTTGAAAAACGAACAGCAAGAAGTTCAGGCTTGGGAACCTCATCAGCAAAATCTGCTGGTACACTCCAGATCCATGCACGATCACTGTCACAGTTAGGTTTCAATTCCATCACAGGAGTTACTGAATTATGGTGATTATTATTAAATAAAAACAAGTTTGTAGAAAATAGAACATATGCCAAAAGCTATTACTATAATGATTAGCACATATTTTCCATGTTCTGTCTCTTCTCATTAAAACTCTTGCAGTGTTCTGTTTTAGATGGCACAGAATTTTTATCTCCCCAGTTCCCCGTTCTTTCCATTGATGGGGCTCTTCGGTCTTATCATATCTGTAGAGTTTGGCACGTCTGGAAGTTAAATTTTACATTAATACATCTACAAAATTGGACTTGGGTGGTATGTTCTGTTACAGTTTGACTAAATCTTCCTCATCTTCTTCCATGGAATATATATGTACTTCAGGAAGATGGATAATTGGTTCAAAATAGGGATCATGCTCCTCGTTTTCAACGTCATCCTTGTGGTCTTTATTGTTTTGAACTTCTACCTGAGTGATAAAAAAAATTTATGGTTCACCATGCTTCGTCAGCATAGCGTTTGTTTACAACACACTACACTTACGGATACATCAGTCATTTTTATAAAAAATGTCACGGAATGGAAAACGATGGAAAAAGAGTCGCGACGTCAAGCAAAGATTTACCAATACCGACTACACGAGTTTCATACAATTACTAGAACTAGAATTTTCCCAAGGTTGAGGCTTCTAATTGTCGTTTTTCTTTATTGTCCAAAGAAAGGCGCTAGGGCTAATGCGAAGAGAATTTACAGCTGTACCACATTATAAATAGGTTTGGGAATTGAGAAAATGGAAATGGGCAAATGGCAAATTGGCAACTGGGAAATGGGAATTGGCATTAAGAAATGGGAAATATAGTCATGGAGAATTGGAGATGGTCGAGATGAACGATAGCCTATTTTGTGGGCAATATTATAACATGCAATGAAATATGCATGCCTGTATCTCCATTCTCCAATTCTCTATATATCTTCCTACATGGGAAATTGGAACAAAGAATTTAGGAACAACAAATTACAAAAACGCAAATTCACAATCCCATATTCCCATGTCACTGACTTTGTTCATCACGCACGGGCTCACGGCAGCTTCTCGTAAAATTTATCTAGCAATATAGTAATATTCATAAAATAACGACTAGTAAATACTCGCTAATATAGAAAATAACAGACGGTAACCTAAGAAACTAAATAGAATTTGTTTCCAACCCAGAAGTGTCACATTTCACACATGAAGATGGATCGCAAAAGCTACGACTGTGCGGATTAGAAAACCTAAATCATTTTTGCCTTATTCAATGCGGAGTCAAAGAATCGAAGGCAAGTCTTCACCGACTATGTTGTGCAAATTTTTTTCTCACAGGAAGGTCGTCGGACTTAATGCTCCATATTTCTTTTAGTATAACCGTAATTAAGGAAATTAAAATTAAAACATTGTGCGGATACTAACGGAGCAAAACTAGGACCATGTTAAAATCTTGTATTTAATCTCGGCATTTGTTAAATGACTGGTAAGACGGTACATAGTATAAAACCCGAAAGATTCAAACTTTGTATCTGCCAGTTTTCGAACCTTGATAGGAGGTGGAACTGGCCAATCGAAGCATTTCTTCTTTGAGAATACGGACGATTTCTTTACGTGCTTTCGACACTGCCATTTCACTCGTGCTCTCAATTGCTAAATACAATTTTCTCTCCTCATCAGCGACTTTTTTGCCGGGTGCGCAATACGTTCCTCGGACGAACACGCCGGCTTCAGAAAATTCGCTCACCTGCGCCAAAGCCTCCTAAAGAAATAATGGCGTTGAAATGAAACCAAGTCAGGCTTAATAAAAGTTTGAAAAATACTAACCCTTGATGTGATTTTCCAGCGAACAGGCTGTGGGAAGTCATTAATTTCTAATTCTTCCTCGAACTTTTGGATGACATCAGAGGCTGCTGGAGTATTTTCTCCGCCATCCTCTAACGATCCTTCAATTAGTTCTTCATTTTCAACAGGAGCATAGTTGAGCCGTGTATTGAGTTTGGCTGCCAATTGCTCTGCAACATTTCTAGCCTACGAGAGAAGTAACAAAAAAGTAGAGTAAAAAATTATTATAGTAATAAAAACAAATAAATAAATTAATGAATTAATGAAGTGATAATTGATAATTGTGCCATTAACTTCAACATTTAGCCGTTTACCGAAATTGCCCCTATTGAGGTTTCGGGCATTGCTGGAACTGGTCCGGTGGGTTGCTTGGCAAGATTAATTCTTGAAGCTAACCGCTTCGCTAATTCTAGTTTGTCGATAGCTGTTTTGCTCGGAATGCTTGATGCAACTGAACCGCCGCCTCCGGAGACAATGGTGGATGCTTGAACTTCCCGCACTATTCGTTTGGCAGCCATCAGAGTTTCAATTTGTTCATCTAAGTCGTTTTCAATATCTTCCTCATCCGAATCTTGGAGGCCTACGCAGAAATAGTTATATTATTTTATTTACAATTTTGTTAATCAGCGAAAATAAAAATGAACAAATTTTCGGAACATACCTAAAGCGGCTTTCTGGAACTTTTTCTTCTCTGATACAGCCATAGCTTCTGATTCATCGAATTTGAATCCTTTTCCGGAAAATCCACCGCCGCCTGATCGGACAGTTTTTCCTTCCTATGAAATCACGAGTGATTAAAATGCGGCTAACGTTTCATTTCTGTCTAATTTACCGCAGTAAGTTTGGATTTGTATTGATCCCAAAGATTTTGTAGTTCAGCTGGAACTGGCGTGTTCGATTGTTCCATGGCTTTAATGATATCGCCTGCTGCTCTCTGCTGATCTGGGGTGATAAAAGTGTAAGCAAATCCCTTATTGCCTGCTCTCCCAGTACGTCCACATCTATGAATATAGTCTTCATGATGGTTCGGGCAATCGTAGTTTACAACCAAAATAAGATGCTTTACATCTAATCCGCGAGCGGCAACAGATGTGGCGATCTTTAAAATTTGAAAAAAAAAAAAAAAAAAAAAAATAAAAAAAAATAAACAAAAAAAAAAAAATAAATAAATAAAAAAATATACAAAAAAAAAAAATAAATAAATAAAAACAATATTAGTTTTGCAATGGACATATGGCTTTCTAACAAGTTTTACCATGAGCTTGATTTTTCCATTTTTGAAGTCGACCACAGCCGAATCACGATCATATTGATCAATGCCCCCATGAAGCGAAATGCAGTCGTATCCGGCTTTCATGAGATCTTTGAGTAGGTCGTCCGCACTTTCTTGTTTCTCTACGAATACAAGAACACTACCTTGTTCTTGATACACGCCTAATAGCTCCAAAAGCTATGCACTCAAGGAAATGTTAACAACTGCGGTTAATATTAAAGGGAAAAAAAGATGATATACTTTCAAAAACTTTTGTTCGTCCTCCATAACCAGAACGTGCTGTTCGACATCGGCGCAAACTACGCTACGGCCACCAACTGTGATCTCGATGGGTTTATTAAGGATTCTACGAGCCAACGCCTCCATTTGTCGCGGAAATGTGGCACTGAACATGACAGTTTGACGATCAGGTCGGGTATTGTCGATGATCCGCATTACCTAAAATTTAAATTTTACTTTCTTTTAATTTCTTTGATTGGTGAACAAGACTTGCATTCCTACTTACTTGTGGCTCAAACCCCATGTCAAACATTCGATCAGCTTCATCCAACACAATGTAGGTCACGCGTCTTAGATTGGTAACACGTCCTATTGAAAACAACATAAATTAAAGCACTTATTTTATTACATCACAATTTTACCATTATTGGCAGCTAACATATCAATCATCCTTCCCGGGGTGCACACGATAATCTCTGCACCGCGTTTAAGTTCCGCAATTTGCTCCGATATACCTGTCCCTCCGTAAACCGTTACAACACGCAAATTCAACGCCTTGGTGAATCTTTTGCATTCTTTGCCGATTTGTAGGCACAACTCTCGAGTTGGGGACATAATGATGGCTAAAGCAAAATCAAGTATTAGTATTGATCAAACTTCAATAAAAAAAAAATATCACTGAACTCACCAATTGGTCCATCAGTCTCTTCTAGAGCAGGTTGATCTAAAATATGCCTGAACATGGGCAACAAAAAAGCTAGCGTTTTACCACTGCCAGTCTTGGCAATACCTATTATGTCCCGCCCTGTTACCAATCAAAAGATAATAAAATATTTTCTAACATTGGTAGTAGAAAACGTTGAGTACCGGACATGATTGCTGGGATGGTTTGCGTCTGAATGGGCGTTGGTTTTTCGTATGCTAATTTTTTCAGAATTTCCATTTCTTTTTGCTTACTCCACACTGTGCCCACGCTTTGATAGGTTTTGGACATCCTTTTCCTTTCACTTTAATGCCTTCTAATTCCTATTAATAGACACATTTTATTTACAGGGCTTAAAGTTACATCAGCTGTACTAACCAGTCGGTATTCATCAACTTCTTCTGAAGTCATGCGTGCTATATCGGGCACTTCAACATAAAAGTTTTTGCGGAAAGGAAAATAGCTAATTTTGTTATGATCAATTTTAAAAACTTTTTCCTTTTGTTTGATGTTGCTATTAGCTAGACCAGACATTGCTGATGCCAAGTCCTCCGACTCTTCTTCAGATGAATATTCCAAAGCATCTTGATTTTGTTCCACTAGTTCACCTTTTTTTTTGCAGCTTTCTTCGCTACACCTGTCATTACCATCACTCCAAAACCCTTGGATTTTTGAACGTCGAGATTCTGCACCTTGCGAACTTCGGTTTGTATATCCTTTACCAATAAACAAAAACTTTAGTACAAGTCCTAATATAATTTTTGGCATGGTGCAAAGCACTCATTCTGAAATACCTGCATAAAAGCATCTAAGGGGTCGACTTCTTCTACTGCTTCTTGGACTTCCATTTCTTCTGAGATGATTTCGGCAGTTACCTCTTCCTCTTCTTCATCATCTTCAAGCGACCATTTTTTCCCAGCTCTCTGATTGGCTTTACATAAAATCATAATAATGTAACACAATTTGAGTTACTTTTAAACAATAAGCCCTGTTACCTAGGTCAGATTTTACTTGGGCCATTTCTTGCATTTTCCTTTCTAATCGCCATTTTTCAATCCGTTCTCGTCTCTTTTGCATTTCCAGGTCCAATGTCTTCTGCTCCTCCTCCTACAAACAATTTGTATAAAAATCATTTCTAAAAAGCACTTTAAAATTCTTAATATCACCTTGGCCATCATAGCAGCCATTGCTGCCTCTTCTTTAAGCTCTGATTCTGATTTCACAACCGGCTTGATTTCTTCTACTAATGGTGGCTTCCTTTCTGGTGATTTTGAATTTCGTCTTTCTGATGTTGAACTAGGTTTTTTAGATTTTTCATATTCTCTTTCTTTTGATCTGCTTCTTCTTCTACAAATGATTAATACTAAGATAGTAATCCACTACTTAAGTGTAAGTAAGCGTAATCAGGAAAGTTACTTGTCCCGTTCCCTTTCACGGTCTCTGTCTCTATCTCGATCCCTGTCTCTTTGTCTATTTTCACCATCCCGATCTCGCTCACGAAGTTTTTTTGAACGGGGACTGGCTGATCGGCTCCTTGAGCGTTTGTTGTGCCTGTTGGTAATGGGAAATCGAAGTAAAAACAAATTTAGCTTTTTATCTAATTACGAAGACTCTTTGTCGTTACATTTAACCACAGAAAAAAATAATTACTTGTGTCCATCTCGTGCCATTGCAAAGTAGTGAGCGTTAAGTTTAAACTACTTTTTAAAATTTTCTTTTAAATTCTAAGTTCAATATATCAACCGAAAACAACGCACGAGTACGTCAAACTTAACACACAAAAAACGTTGCCATATGTCATCTTGTATCGAACTTTCTTCTGCAATGAGTAAGGTTATAGAAATCGACACTAGAGCCAGAGTAATAGAATACTGGTGTAGCCACGGCCATGTTAACTCCCTCTCTCGGATTTTTTCCCAAAAGTTGTTGCCAATTTCGCGTATCGATTGTGAGAAAATGAGGCAAGATATCGATTTAAGTGTCCCATAACCGTAACGCCACCTATGAATTGAGTTTTAAAGGTTGTTAAGAAATCTCTTCATGCTCTTACTTTTTTCACACTAAATTAATTAAGCCACTTTTTGTTTACTTTCTGAAGTACAGACGACGAAAATGAGCGAAAACATAGCGAAAACGTAATACATCACAAGTTCACAACACAGCCGCTGTGGCGCTTTCGTTATGGGACAGAAAGACTTTCAGGCCAAAAAGGCAATGGGAGGGCCCGCAATAAGCGTGGCTACACCAGTATTCTATTACTCTGCTAGAGCAGAGTCTTGTGTCGATTTCGGATGGCTGCCCTTTTCTGCACTGGTGCAATTGCCCCGAGAAAAAGTTGTTCGAGTGGTAATCTTAGTGCAATCCACTTTTTCGGTGCATCGAATTTGTACGTTCCAGTGGTACTCCGGCACCGCCCGAGGTCACTCGAAAACTGCACTTTCTTGCCCGACCTTTTTAGTCAGTGCAAGCGCAACACAGTCTTCATCTGTCCACGGAAACAGATCCGTTTAGATTGTCGGTCAAAAACGGATCCTCCAAGTGGTGGGGAACGGAATTGTTTCCGATCACTATGCGTACGGCTTATTCCGATTTGTTTCCGTTCAACATAGTCTCCGTGGCGGGCGTTCCAATTTTGTTTGATTGTTTAGCTATGTTGTCATTATTTACGTTTATTGTTTTTGTTTTTTTCTTTTGATTTGGTTTTAAAGTTAGTTGTATTTGTGTTTGTATTTTTAAAATCTATATATATGTTTAAAAAGAATAAACTTTTTTAATGAAAAAAATTGCTGTATTTCATTTTTTTTGAACCACGAAACAAATTTTACATTAGAACAGAAGTAAGAATATATTATTATTTGATAGGTAATATTAATGAATTTCTTACCATTTAACGAATTTTATTTAGGATTAGTGAAATGCATAAAATTTTTACAGTGTTACTCAGCCAAAACTTTAAATTTGCATTCAGTGTGTTGGCTGCGTTTTCCATCCACGTTGGGAAGTACACTTTTTATTAAGAAGGTAATCTATTGTGGCATTGTAAAAAAATTAACACAATTATCAAACAGGTAACTTATCTCACAAAATTTTAATGTTATAGCCCTGACATCACTCTTTTATTTTCCCTTTTCCAGGTATCGGAATCCCACTAGGTTGACCGGGGCAACAACCAACAATTGAATAGTCAATTAAAAAGCAACCTTCTAAGCCTAGAATCAATAACTAAGAATAAACCATTAAAGCTAATTAGGTATTTTTCAATGTAAAAATGTAATTAAATAATCAAATAATCAAACAATTTGTTCGTGTCACTCTTCACTCATTGAATTTGCTTTATGTTGTTTATTGTAAAACCCCTACTTACTTCATCTTTAAGTAAATAGCTTTTACTCGATTAAGGGAAGCTGCGGACTTCGTTCGATGGTATATTCCCGTAAAATGTTAACATGATTCAAACAAGTCGATGAATGTCTCAAACGATTGGAGGCATACATACAGGCCGTAGCCGTATAGCCAGCGTCAAGCACAACAAAGACACAAATAAGACAAGTTTAAACGGGGAACGAGCAAGCCAGTAGCAGGTCGAATAAACGACCTGACACTTGACTCGCGAAGGGGTGAATCAACACTAGACTGGGTGAACAGCCCAGCGTTGACTAACGAAGAATTACAATTGATGGGGTTTTATACGACAAACAAAGTCAACACGATCACCAACGCAAGGTGACCGTAATGAAAGGAAGGAAAGGAAAATGACTTGTTTCCAGGAATGAGAGGGAGGATATTTTTCCAAGAAAGAGTGAGCTGATGCATTCCTTATATTATGAATAAAACACTTGCTGCTTACTCTTTAAAACACATTGAGTTTTTATTTAAAATGTACTTGTGTTTACATGCATTCTTGGTAATTTAAAACGTTGGAATAATAATAATGAGAAGTGAGAATTCAAATTTGAATTACGCGCGTCATCAAAATGGCCGCCGCAATGGATGCCGGGAAGGGGCCAAAGGGGGTACATTTTATTGGAATTTGTGGTTCTTAAACTATAAAAATCGAAGTAAAATATAACATCAAAACATGCTAGAGATAATAAAGAATCTTAATAATATATTTTCTGTTTATTTTGGTGTATATTAGTAACCAAACAACGTACCCAAAAATGTCTGTTTTTGGCCCTCCCCCCCCCCTAAAATGTCATAAAATAAAATAATTAATTACGTTCTAAGTTTTCAGCGAATTTTCGTAAGTTTTACGGCAATCGATAGGTATTTAAAAGCGCTATCTATTTGGTGAATTTCATCAAAAAATATTGAAAAGGAAAAAAATTCTAAACGAATCAAATTTTTTTCATTTAATCGATCAAGCGCAGTATTGGACCCGAGCGACAAAACGCAAATAATAAACAGAAAATATATTATTAAGATTCTTTATTATCAAAAATGGATGTTGTAGAGGAAACTGGCGGGCTGATAAGGGAGCCCGCCATTTTTGTCTGCTACAGAAAGTAAACACGTCTACAAAAAAATTAATAATAAATAAAGTACAGTCTATACCGAGGTCAAATAAAAATTACAAGATTACCTGATAACGAAGGAATTTTTGATCCAATTATGAATGGAACGGAAGATAATTTCAATGGAAAAAATTAAAACTAAAACTACAATGGGCGAAACTCCGTAAGCCGCCATGCAAGAACTGTTACTAGTTCGTGTCCAATTTTTTTTTCACAATTTCATCGAACTGGCAACTTCGGACGTTAGCCAACTCTATAGGAATTAAAGCTAACAAGTATATTTAGTCTTAAGTATTAATAATCATATTTAAATCAATATTATATGAAAATTTTAGCAATAGAGCAGTAAAACATCCTACGTTGCGCGTTCTCCACAAATGCGAAAATCTCATTTGTGTCCAAGTTGGTCTGGTGCGGCAGTGCGGCTGCAGCGTCTTATGGAGAAACCAACTTCTTCATGTTAAAAAATAAGTTTTCATAAATATAATTAAGATTTTCCCCCTTTTCTTCCTAGCAGAGGGTACCCTATTCATTTCTTTATTTCCCAATTTTTTTTACAGTCCTAGTTCTATCTGGTTTATTTTTATTTAGCTATTGTTTGTGAATGGTTTGTTGTTCATCCCCTTGTAGCAGACGAATTTCTGGCAGCAAACGAAATTCTTCGGCTAAAAGAGACGAGCAACTTACAAACAAAAATAAAATAAAAATAAAGTAGATAGCAGTGTATCGTATTTGGGTATTAAAATAAAATTATTTTAAAATAAAATACTTAAAATACGTATTTTATTCAGTATTTGTATTTGGGCTGTTTCTTATTTAAAGTATTTGTATTTGTATTGGTCGTTTACGCTGAAAGTGAATAAAATACAAATACAAATACAAAATACTTTTTTTTCAAAGATTTGAAGTTTGTAAATTGGCAACAGTGTATGAATCGAAAGTAACTTCATTTTGACAGCGTTATTGCACCTGCAAAACGTTTTGCAATAGCTTTTTCTAGTTTCAAAACTTTCAATTGCATTTTTCGTCGTCTGTTTGTCTCGTGTGTGTTTTCATTAAACCACAAGTTTCTTTAACGTATATCTCTAGTTCTCTACAAATCGGATGGTTTCTTATTACTGTGCGTTCTGAAGAACTTGTATAATATCCACGGTAAGTGTTTAAGTTATTGAACATTCTTAAAATACGTAATGGCATAAACTAATAACTTGGCATATCCTCTGATTCAGTGACAAGAATGTCGGCAAGACAAAACCTTGGACAGACAGTTAAAAATAAAGGAGTAAGAGGCAAATAAGAATGGAGCAGTTGGACATCCTACATTGCGCATTCTCCGCAAATGCGAAAATCAAATTTGTGTCCAATCTGTGGTACGCTGTCTACAGCGTCTTATGGGAAAACCAACCATTTCACTTTAAAACTATTGTTTTCTTCTCTATAACTATGTTTTACCTCACTGTTGTACCTAACAGTGGATTCGCTATTCATTTGGTGATAAGCAATTTTTTCCCTCCATCTCCTTTTAAGTCTAATTTATTTGTAGTTAATTTTTGTTTAAGAGTCCTTTTTTGTGATCGACCCGGCTAGCAGAAGAACCCGAATTCTTTAGCTAGCTGGTGTATTGTTGTTCACTCTATAAACGTCAAACTTGTAAGTTTAACAAGATGAAGTGTTGCGTACGAAACTGTGAAAAGAATAACAAGGATGGAGTTAAATTTTTAAGTTTTCCTAAAAAGAAAATTCACTGTTCAAACGAAGTACAACAACTCCAGAACTTGCGAAGGAAAGCGTGGGAGGTTTTAGGAAAACTTAAAGATTTAATTTAAATTGGTGAATTATCACCAAATGAATAGCGAATCCACTGTTATGTACAACAGTGAGGTAAAACATAGTTATAGAGAAGAAAACAATATTTTAAAAGTGAAATGGTTGGTTTTCCCATAAGACGCTATAGATAGCGTACCACAGATTGGACACAAATTTGATTTTCGCATTTGCGGAGAATGCGCAACGTAGGATGTCCAACTGCTCCATAAAGAAAAAAGTATTTTGTATTTGTATTTGTATTTGTATTTTATTTTATTTGGTATTTGAGGTTTTGGGAGAAAAAATGTATTTTGAAGGACGAGTATTTTAAAATATAGTATTTGTATTTTTAAAATACTCGTTTTTTTTCAAATACGATACACTGGTAGATAGAACTGGAGCTAGAAAAAAATATTGGGAAATGAAAAGATGAATAGGGTACCCACTGCTAGGAAGAAAAGGGGGAAATCTAAATTATAGTTATGAAAACTTAATTTTTAACGTCAAGAAGATGGTTTCTCCAAAAGACGCTGCAGCCGCAGCAGACCAACTTGGACACAAATGAGATTTTCGCATTTGTGGAAAATGCGCAACGCAGGATGTTTTACTGCTCTATTGGCTGAAAGTGTTATTCCCCAATACAAAGTGGATTTTGTGAATCAGTGTTAAATTTATTTTTTATTTTTTTTTGTGTCAGTTAATTGCTACGTATCTTGGTTAGTATGTGTAGCAATTTCTGTTTCCAGATCACATTTCTTGTATTAAAAAAAAAATCTTTTCTGTAGGGCTGTCATGTGTTTTCAATATTGTTGTGCCCCGGTTGCAAAAGATCCTATTGACTTAAGTAACAATTTTCGTTATTTTTGAAACTTTTTAGTGTATTAAAATTTTTTCATAATTTATAGAGAAATAGATAGCCTTATCAAGAGCCATTTATATAAAATTTATTTATTTTGGTCTTATAGTTTCCCTGCAAAAAATTTCACAGTTAACTTAGACCCGGTAGACTGCACTGACCAACTTGAAAAATGGCGAAGCGGTTTACTTCTCCAATAAGTACTTTTTAAGTAATATTTTTACAAAAACGGGCAGATCTTATCAAGATATATCCATTCCTATAACTGATAAAACTTTTGGACTCATAGTTTTCCCGATTCTCCCAAAATCGGGTTTTGAAACCGTTTTTCTCCGGCCCGCACCAACCCCAGTTGCCCATGAGTGATCATTCACAAAAATTCTAATAAAAACATACCGATGTTTAATTCATTCCTGTTTTAAAAATTGAAAAGCGATTTAATAAAGGTATAAATAGTGTAATAGCATAAATAAATTAATTACAAACATAAACGTAAAATAGTATAAATAAACACGAAAAACAAACAAATGAAGGCGGCAGCCCGACAAAAAACTCCACACACGCCCCAGACACACCACACCCCACAAGCAGAAGGGGTGGAGAGGGATAGATATCTATTTAGAGTGAGGAGAGGGAGAGAGCCAATCAGTGGGCCGGAATAATCCCTCTGGAATGTAGCAGCGACGGTCTCAACCCTTCGAGACCGTCTTGCGGAGACCAAGTTGTAAATATACCATCATACCATCAGAGATATTGTAGCTACCATGCTGAAAAAAAGCTGAAACAATGCTAAAACTCTCTGTTTTTGCTCAGTTCCATTCGATTCAATTCTTGTTCAGGCCGCTTACGGTGTTCCATAGTTTCCCCAGAACCTTGAACGCCCGACCAGTAGTTGTGAAGTTGTCGTTAAATATTTATAATAAATTAATAAATCTCCTCTATCTCTTCCGCTCGATGGTTGCTTTTCAAACCCACTTTGCTGAAACAGTGTATTTTCTTGTATCGCAGATAAAAATATCCAAAGATTTACTAGGAAGAGAACTAGTAGATCTTGTGAAAGAATCAGATCGTGAAAGAAGAAGTACGCTTACCTTTTACACTAAAAGACTAGAGACCTACCCAGTGATATAAGTATAACCTAGTAAGATGGTCAAAGCAGATTGCCCTGCTTGACCAGTATTGAAGGAACCAACACGGAAGACCGGGATGGGCTCAATGGAAACATTCTTTTTTTCCCCCTTTTTTTTCAATCCCTCTACTTTTTGGTCTCATCCTTTTCAGGTTACAATTCTCAGCTTCAAGGTTAGAGGGGGAAGCATGGCATCATGCTTTGCATGACGGAGCTAAGTAATAACCCGGACGCCAACGAAAGCTATCGGTTTTAACCTTTTCAACCTGAATTTATTACCTTAAAACGTCACTGGGCTCCGTGGAACTAAGACGTAATAAATTCGCTTCAATGGATGGAATACCACAAACTAACTAGAAGTGTCTTACTAAAGTTAGAGAAAGTCGAGAAAGTACGTAGGCCTATTTGCCTCGGCGGCGGTACGGCTCCAATCATATATCTATTCACACAAACTTGATAAATACTTCTTTTAAATGTTTTACGTTTTGATTCTTTTCCGTATTTTGAATTAAACAGGACACCATCGTAGCGAATGGAATATAGTGGGGCCATTGAAGTTGTTATTCAATCTGTATCAAACAAGTAAGTAGACATGAACTTCCTTATCATTTTTGATGTTTTACCCCCTATATTAACTTGAACAGCTTGTTTTAGCCATATATAGCTATTTCTTTTGTTCAGCTGATATAGCTAAACTACTTACTTCTGAGAAACTTACTTACTTCTGAGAAAAACTTAGAAAAAAAAATGTTGATAGTGAAGTTCACAGACAGAATATACAGCCATAAGAACATTTATAGGAGGAACGTTCTCGTGAAGAAGAACGTCAAAATACGAAGGTAAGGGTAAAATGGTTAAAGTAGGAAATGCTAAGTTACTCGCATTTACGACTCTACTACTGGAAGAAAACTTCTTCATAAGAACTAACATATCAAGAATATTTCCTGGACGATAATGAGAGCATGTTTGGAATACATCAGATTATTTTTCAAGGGGTCGTCTTCATTGGCTATTTTAGCAAATAAACCGATGTTAAATATATCTCTGTTATTAGCTGACAAACCGATCCCGCATCTTATATCACCTTGTTATTAGCGGCTCCAACCGCTAATAGTCAAATTTTATTAGCTGTTGGAGTCGCTAATAACAAGGCGATATCATACAAATATTCTTAGATACTTGAACCTATTTGCTGTTCCAACCGCTAAAAAAATGTATTTATTAGCTGATGGAGTCGCTAATAACAAGGTGATAAGGTAATAACAAGCTAATAACAAGCTAATAACGGCCGTATAAGGCCGTTTTCCTTGTTTATTTCAGTGCTTTCACGCTATAGCGTTCACGAGGAAGGAAATGAATTTAACTTTTTGTACGACATACAGGTAAACGGTGTCTCGCGCCGTGTGGCGCTTCGACCGTGCTCGGAAGGGGCTGCGTTAACGTCGCCCCGGAGGGGGCCCCGACGTTAAACGCAAGCGCCCCTCCCTCGTGAACGCTAAAGCGAGAAAGCACAGAAAAAACAAGAAAAACGGACCTTTTCTGGCCCTCTGATTGGCTTGGCAAGCAAGTCAAAACCGTCTTTGTTAGCGGTTGGAACAGCAAATAGATTCAAGAATCTAAGAATATTTGTATGATATCGCCTTGTTATTAGCGACTCCAACAGCTAATAAAATTATTAGCGGTTGGAACAGCAAATAGGTTCAAGTATCTAAAAATATTTATATTATATCGCCTTGTTATTAGCGACTCCAACAGCTAATAAAATTTCACTATTAGCGATTGGAGCCGCTAATAACAAGGCGATATAAGATGCGGGATCGGTTTGTCAGCTAATAACAGAGACATATTTAACATCGGTTTATTCGCTAAAGTAGCTAAAGAAGAAACCCCTTTTTCAAGTTGGTAACGTGTGCATAGTATGCGCATCTTTAGCAGTACCAGACTTACTGGATGCTATAAAAGTATTCATTTGGAAGCAGCCTTGATGAGATTGCTGGTAGAAAATGTCAGTTTCTTTTATTTGTAACAATAAATGGATGTTTATTAGAGGAATTTTGAAATCAGCACACTATTTAAAAAAGGTTTTCTATTTCTATTTCCCCATTATCGTACAGCGATGTCGTTCCTGTCTAACATCACGGCTGCCTTTATGCTTATGTTAGAAAAAAACTTTGCGACATCACATTTCTAGCATCAGACCGAATACTCCAGAAAAGTCAATAGCAGCATACCGCTTCATGTTCAGTACCGGTTTTACCAAAAGAGAGGTGGAGGGACCCTCATCTTTGTTCTTTACCTGTACCGTATCTTTTTTTTTTGTTACAGTTTGGGGACCATTTAAAAAATTTAAAATGTTGTATTCGACTAGGCGCCAGAATAAGAAAACATAGCCCTGTTCGCAAGGCAGCTGCAGTATCCAGTCGGAAAATTTCCCTAAAGCCGTTCTATGTCTTTGGAAAAATACACATATTTGGTAGGCTATAGTATTTTTTTGTTTGTTTCATTGTAATATATATACTGTATATATGGTGCATACATAAAGAAAAAAAAAGAAAAGAAAAGAAAATCGCAGTTATGATCGTAGCTTAGGTTAAGTTAGCATGCTCGTAAATTAAATTAACTTAATTAAATATACTTACACTACATTTACGGTAGTGTAAGGTGAAAGGTTGAAGTAGATGGAGAAGCTCAAATAAGGTAAATCATGCCTTGGCTCACAAGGAACACCAAAAATAGCTTTTATTGTAAGGAAAAACGAAAATCAACAGCCAGCACACTATACAGCACATGATACTCAGGAGCGGCCAAAACTAATTTAGAACTAGTATATAATTTTTAAACTAGTATATCTACACAATTTAGGGGAAAAAACATGTCCAGAGTTTCTGGTAAAATGACTTTTATTATGCATTAAAGTGCGTAAAAATTTTTTTACTATGCTTTATCTGCTGTCATCAGTAACATGCCCTCGTCCAAAATGACTAAGTCTACTCTTTTTTCTTCTTTCACGGAGCCAGCACATACTAAAAAGATGAATAAAGGAAAGTAAAAGAACAACAAAAAACTTTCGGTGAAAATCTTTGCACCGGTTACTGGTTATCGTGATTTGGAGAAGTTTTTACAGATTAGTGGGACCAGCGATTGAAAAAGGTTTCCGCAAAAATTACTGAGTTTCAAGTGATATAGAACATGTTGATTACTGTATCACAATTAATGGAGACATATCAGAGTATGATGCTTAGGTATACTGAAAACATAAAAAAAAAACCAGCAAATAGTATCTGTGAATGTAATATTTTTTAAAGCTGTTGCATGAGACAAAAGATTCAAGGACTGAATTGCGTAAAATTGCATTTTCTTTTGCTATAGCCAGCAATATTCTGATTTTTTTTTTTTATCTTAGATGGCGCTAGCGCTTCCCCTTCTGCCTGTGAGACTTGTAGAGAAGTAAGGGAACCACACAAGCATAAAGGAACCCTTCATTCGTCTTTCTGTTTTCAGTCGGGTGTAGGTTGCAAACGGTTTCATAAGTCGGCTAAAAAGTCTATGCAGAGCCCGTACGGCTTTAGGTATTTGTTTGTGAAAACACAAATGGATTCCTAATGCCGTAATGCTGGTCACATTGACTTTCCGTTTCCTCATATTCGTAAGCGCTGTGACGAAAGAAAGCTAAAGGTAAAGAAAAGCAGATTTGTTAGCACGATTTGTAGTGTAACGATTAGCGATACAGGACTGAGCTTGACTACCAAGAATATCGGTTCCAACGACTATTGTTGATGGTAGACTCGCTGCCCTGCCATTCTCGGCTGTTTATATAAGCGGATGTTTAAGCTTTGCGTTTAGCACAAACTGGGCCGTTTTCATAGTGCTTCATTCGCCAATTTTCTTCCTTCTTCTTATCATTTTTGTTGCTCGCTTGTACCTTTTTGAAAAGCTCGAATGGATCGTCTGCGGTGCTGTATAGTTTCTTCATCCTCAATAAACGGACTATCAGCGCTGTTGGTATCGACTAAGGGCTCCATTGTCTTCGTTACGTTGCTAGTCGACAAAGACGGTCTTGCTTGATGACGGTGATGTGTTGTATTCGTTGAGGATAAGGAGTGACTGGCTGCTTAAATAAATGTACCTTCATTAGAGTGGTAGAGGCGACAACAGATAACATTGAAATGCTGTCAGATGGTGAAGTACGGTGTCAAACAGGACGATGAATTCGGGTAGTTTGGCGCGAGATATAAGAGTTGGAATGAAAGTGTAAAGAGATAATGGGTTTATTCGGTCTTCCCTTGGTAGCGAATGCTCCTTTTTCCCTTTTTTGTTTTAAACTAAACCCCCCCCCCCACCAAAAAAGCGAACGGTTTTTTTTTCAGTGCGAGTGAAGGAAGGAGGAAAAAAAATAAAATAAATGTTGAGAATAAAAAAAAAATCTTTTTCACAGGTTTCAAAAATTGACCGCTAGGTGTCAGTTACTGTTGCTATTTACTATTTTATACAGATTGTTGAAAGTGAAAGTAAAATTTGTCCCCAGGCATTGTATATACAGGTATTTTTATTTATATATATGTGAAACGAGATCATGGGTTTATTCATTCTTCACTTTACGGAATAATCAAATTTAAAGCCGTTTAAAATAAATAACAGAGACAGCTGATCCACAATGCAAATGTATTAGTTACTATGTCTAAGTCTACAATTATAATTTAGATGAGGTGTGACATACCAATTGGGAACAGTTGAACAACGTGAGACAGAATATCCAATTCACTGAATTAAGATAACTGAACTGAACTGATACCTTAAAACAGAGTCGTTAGGTCACCGAGCTCAGAAGGGAACCGGGATGGAACCGGAAAGGAAACTAAGAAAAAAAGGAACTCGTCGGGAGCCCGAAAGGAACTGACTTTGAGAGGAAAATCACGGCCTTTTTATATGGAAAAGATGCGGCCGTAACCCGAATAAAGCAAACAATAGGGAAATAAGGCTCCGTGCAAAAGAGACCCTGACTCGAGTTGACAGTTTTGTCAACTCATTTAAGTCGAATGTTAGGGAGGTTAAGAAGTACCCATCCGCTAGGATGAGTCATGGAGGGGGGAGAAGAATTATAGTTTTAGGCCGTAAAATTTACGGGAGATAGCGAGAGTTTGAGATATAAATTAGTATTTAATAGTCCTGCGTTAAAGCCACCCCCGAACTGTGGTGACAGTTCGGACAGGTCACTTAACTAGGATTAAGTGAATAATTAGTAAAAATATTTCTAAATCTAAGGGTTATTTATGCATTGTGATCTTAATCTAAAAAGGGGTTGAATATTCTGGCGTATGTGGTGCAGGTGCAAGAATATTCTAGGCGTAAGAACAGGTAGGAAGATGTTCTGGAAGTTTTCGGCTAGACGAGGGTGCTCCCGTGTTAGTCGGCTGATGTAAGAATATGTCTTCGGGTGGTGCAGGTGTCTTTTGGGAAGTCGATGGGAAATATGTCCGTTCTGTTGCTGCTTGCAGTCTTATGGTGGGTTCAAGTGGAGGCTGTGTGACGATGGATGTGGGGGAGATAAAGTGAAGAAGCCATGCTTGAATAATGGGAATTCTGTTACAACTGCTAGACCAATGAAGAACATGATGATCTTGAATGTTTCCCACCAGCTCATATGTTCCCAGCCGTTTGTAAACGGTTTTTTTTTGTTTGTTCGTATTATGGAATGAATAAATTACAAGGTAATAATATGGAGGTTGTATTGTTTTTAATTCTGTAGAGTTGAAAAGACAAGAAAAATGGAGGTATGGTGCTCCTACTGCTTGAACCATTGTAGGCACACGCTTACCAATCCAAGCAGTAGACCCATACCGGTAAAGAAAATTTTTAAGGCCTCAGTCTTCTCTTTGTTCTCGTACCAGAATTGGCATTAAAGCTTGCGCTCCAAATCCGCTTCTGAATCCCAGTAATTTGGTTCGGTCGTGGAACCAAAACGACTAGGAAGAGGAAAAAATCTCCCGTTAGCGCAGCTAACGATTTTTTCTTTCATTAGATTAAGTGAAGTTTCTTCTTGTTTTGCTTTAGCCTCAGCTTCTTCGGAAGCTTTGGCTATTGCCTCTTTCTCCGCTATCGCTTCTTTTTCCCTCTGTTCCTCTAAGCTAACCATACAAAAAAATGACAAATAAAACAAAATATATTTGGGAAAAATTAATTATTTCTCGTGTTACTTACTCCTTGCATGCTTTGATATAAACCGGGTCATCAGGATCTAAATCCTGATAACGTGGGTGTCCAAAGTAAATTAGAGGCCAGGGTGTACCCTGACGCGAATTTTGGTGAATGAGGGACTCTTCTAAATAGGAATCCCAATCGTTATTCGAGAACGAACCGATCAGGTTCAGTTCTTCACTTGATATCGATTCTATATCGGAGTAGTTATCGTCCATAGTGGAAAGAATGGACTGACTTTTCGATGCTAACTGCCTCTTTATATAGTCCTAGCTTCCCCTGGATTAGGCCACGTGTTGGTGGGCCTAGAAAAAAATAGGGTGGCTTGGGTTTTCATAATCATGAGATCTTCCCTTTTTTTTTTTTTAAATTTTTTATTACTTTTAGTTTTATTTAGTTTTGTTTCTACATTTAATTTTGTTTTGTTTTGTTTTGTTTTGTTTGCAAGAACATCAGACTCTATTATTCCTCTATTAGCCTTTGAGGTTTCTTTACAATCCTTTTACTGCGTGCTTGTTGGACGGTAAAAGTGGGATCAGTTGTTACGATAGTAAGGTCAGGCTGGGAAGTTAGAAGAGTTATTTCTAAAGTGTCATTTTCTGGTTTGTCTTCGTTTAGAGGTTCTGTGACGATTGTATCGTTACCCGCCGGTTGCAGATCAATATCGGTCTTTGGGGACTGAAGAGGGTCTGCATTATCTTCTGTTAAGGGTATATTGTCTCTATGTTCTAGAGTTGTGTCACTCTCGAGATCTAGCTCAGGCAAAAAATTGTCTGATGCCGTATCCCAGTCGTTCGGTTCCGTCGTGGAACCGAAACGGCTAGGTAAGGGAAAAAATTTCCCTTTAGCATATCTGATGATTTGCCTTTCTTTTTTTCTAGGATTGCATCTTCTCTTTTCGATTTAGCCAAAGCTTCTTCGTAAGCTTCGGCTACTTCTTCGTCGGCGATGGCCTGTTTCTCCTGCTTTTCTTTTAGGCTACGCTCCCCCTCAAGGAACAAAAAAGAATGTGTTTTTTTTTTTTTTTTTGTTAGGTGAGAAAAATAAATAAAAACAAATGAATAAATAAATAAAAATAATAAGGGCGATCTAGGTTACTTACTCCCTACAGGCTGCTATATACACCGGATCATCAGGATCTACATCCTGATAACGCGGGTCCGAACGAGATGAGCTGCCAGGGGGTTTGCTGACGCGAATACGGTCTTATCATAGATTCTTCGTAGTAGGAGTCCCAATCAGTGTTCCAATAATCTGATTGAGCTCCTCACTCGAGATTGACTCTTCGTCTGAAAAGTTGGTTTCCATTTTACGAAAAGAAAAATAGACTGCCTTTTTTCTGTGATGCTTGTTGCTTATATAGCCCTAGCTTTCCCTGGTTTAGGCCACGTATTGGTGTGCATCTTAAAAAAAAAAGCGTGGCTTGGTTTTTCGTAATCATAAGATCTTTGCGCCTAATTTTATTACTTTAGTTTAATTTTGTTTTATTCTTATATTTTTACTACATATTGTTACACTTGGGGGTGATGTGTAACACGAGTGTATTAGGACGTCCACACTGTAAGACGTCAAGTAAGAACATTACATTCAAGAGACACTACACCGCCTATTTATGGTAGGTGAACAGCAAGGTTGAATCATCGAGTGCTTTCGTCCTTGCTGTTTCTACGAACAATCGAAATAACCCGTATGACTTATTACTGAGCAAGGTTGGTTGTACGAGTACATCCGCCCTTGCTTGTTTCTACAAAAGAAGAAGATACCCTTAACCATTTACTACAAAGCAAGGCCGAACGTTCGAGTACATTCGCCCTTGCTTGTTTCCCCGAAGCGTTAGAGAAGGTGCAAGCGTCCTGTGATGCTACCGCAACATTCAGACAAAACAAGGTCGAATGTACTCGTACATTCGCCCTTGCTTGTTTCCAAGAAGGAGGTGAGTGTAGGGTGTGTCTCACGCGTATGTCACGTGATCTCCACGTGACAGATCCCCCCTCGTGAAGGCGGTCGCCCCCGACTGCTTGATAAAAATAAAACCCCCAGAACGGTAACCCCCAAAAATTATTAAAACCCTAACACACCAAAATAAAGAACAAACCAAAAAATCCCGAAAACAAAAAATTCCAAACGAACACCCCAAAAGAAGCATTCAAAAAAAAAAAAGGAAATGTCGTGTCAAACCTCCGCCACCTGTTCGAGGTGCGGTAGGAAGTGATCGTCTTGAACATCTAATTGTTCGTGGGCCCTCATACGGCCTCTCAGCCAAACAGTTTGGTAACTGAGATAAGTTGATGCCACCACTAGTAATAGTAACATGATCAGAAGTTCAAACGGATATCTTGGCTCCGACAGCTGAAATTCTTCGGTCGTCTTCTTCATTAACTCTTGAATCTGGAATCCTGTCATTTCAGACGACGCACGAGCGCCGTCGTTTCGGTGCAGTAGGTCGCTGATGAAATTAATTGATGTGACATTCGCCTTCGGGAGCTCAATGATGGCGACCGATTTGAACGTTGTTACATTAAACCCCACTGCGGCCAGCGTGGGTGCCACCAGAGGATCTAACGAGGCCTCCAATCGTCCGTCTAAACTGGCGGGGAAGACCCAGTCTTCCGTTCGAGCCGTACATCCAGGAGGGACATCAAAAATCCCAAACGGAGGCAGCAACAGTGATTGCGGGGGCCCTTGGCTGCTACCGATCGGACATGAGAACACCACCTCATGAGCTGTAACGGCTGAGAACACCCAGCGATTCTCTCCAAGATAAGCTACTTCGGATCCTTTCCATTCTTTAAATTGTTGTCTGCATTGCGTTAGCTTACGGTTGGCGTCATTGGTGAATAACGAAATCGCACTGGATTTCCGTGCTCCCCGTTTTCCTAAACCTGTATGAAAATTACAAATTAATCGTTCCAATTGTTTGCAACCCCGAACGTCGGCAGTCGAAAGTTCAATAAAAGTCTCCAAATCTGTGGAAACGGCCAGAAAATTCGGTAGGTCCCCGATCGCCACTCCATGGGTGCCATTGTCTGTTGCTCGTGGTAAACTGAAAATTTCAAACAGGGTATACTGCTGTGCGTGATCGTAGATCGGAATTTTGATAAAGAGACGAAAACGTCCCTCCACCGCTGCCACCGTCACCATAGCTTCACGATAGGTCACCCATAATTCTTCACTCGATACTGCCCAACCCAAGGGTAGTTGTCGATTAACTGCTTTCAACACCGAAGCCATTTGAGCAGGTGGAAATATCTGAGGCGCTAATCGGCCGTTTGCCAAGAGGGCCAACCCTTCGTCAAGAGCGTCTGCCAAGTCTCGAAGCCACTGCAGGCTCGCTTCCATAGACTCGAATGCTGTGTCTAGATTGATGAAAAAATCGAAATACTCGATCATGTAAGCTTGACGCTCTGCCATTCGTCCAAGCAAATTTTTGTAATTCTTTGTTAGTTCCGCCGTTTGTCCTTCCAACTCCTGGATCAACTTGGTATTTGTCCGGATCTCCCAAAGTGATTCGTTCACTACAGTTGCCTGCTGGTCCATCAAATGGACTATTTCATTTTCCCGGTGTGTAAGGCCGGTGATCTTCTTATTCAATCCAGCGAGATCAGCCTGGGTGGCTACTCCGAACAGCCACTTTAACGCTGATCCGCCGCCATCGATCACCGCTCGACGTTGTTTGGAAGGAGAACCAATGGCGTCCCGAAAAATTGCTAGTCGATGTTCGGATTGATTTAATTCACGTTCAAACCAATGACACTTGACATCAAGTTTTTGGCCGCCGATGCACCTTGTTGATTTCCTGTTTTACGGCATTTAACGGCCATGTCCGCGTACTCCTTCAGCCTCACTTTCAATGTCTGAACCACTGCCTCTGCCGGTCGTATATCGAGGTCTGTTATGACTGTCCAGAATGATTCTCCGAACGCGACACCCGGCTTTTCATTGAAAATCACGGTGTCTCGGACAAGCAACGCATCTACCTTGACTGACCCGAGAAAGGCCAATACCCAAATTGTGTAAGGCAGCAACAAAGCGAGGTAACGATTCGGTCGACCAGCTCGACGAGCCGGCTGTATCCTTGTGGGGAGGCGGGCCGGCCTGCTTGCTGTCTCTGGCTGACGAACTCCCCCAGATGACGGTACTGGATGGACGCTGTTGTCGGATAAAACTGCAGCCCTCTCACCGTGGTTTCCATTATCCGTACCCGTCTCCCGATGAATCCTCACAGGTGGTTGAGGGGCGTTTGGTAGAGGTGTCTCACGTGTCGCCTCTGTGGATTCCGTATTCAAATTTGGACCTCGTTCGACCAAGTCGTGAAAAAGTTTCATCTTTATGACGTGCACAATCTCCGATTTTCTTGATCCGGAACTTAACTTCACTTCGTAGTTCACGGGAGTTGTCTGTCGGATCACTTTGAACGGTCCTTGCCAGCGATGAAGCAATTTTTCTGCTCGTTTTACTTTTCGAAAGGGTTTGTACACCAGGACTTGGTCTCCTACTTGAAATTGAAGCTCTCTGTGTCGACTGTCATACTCTCGTCGCTGGTTGTCCTGGGCGACTCCCAATCGCGTGTGCACCAATGCTCGAGCCTTCGCCAATTCGGTCACAACCTGGGTTGCATAATCCGGAGCCGTTCCCGACGTAACCAGCCGAGGGTTGGCATCCGTACCTAATTCCAAATCAATAGGTAACATTGGTTCACGCCCGTAAAGCAAAAAAAATGGTGAATATCCAGTAGATTCCTGCCGCGCCGTGTTGTAAGCAAAACTCACGTAAGGTAATGCCTCGTCCCAGTCTCTATGGTCCACGCTGACATACATTGAGAGCATAGCCGCCAAGGTGTGATTCATTCGCTCAACCAATCCGTTTGCCTGTGGATGGTAACTTGACGTTGTCTTGTGGTTGGTTCCAAGATTCTTCATGACTTCTTGGGTAAGCTCAGCTATAAAACATTTCCCTTGATCCGAAATGATGGATTCCGGTGCTCCATGACGCAGCACAATTTGTTCAACGAAAAATGTTGCCACCATATCCGCCTTTCCGTTGGGCATGGCCCGTAGTTCCACCCACTTCGTTAAGTAGTCAACAGCAACGATGATCATCTTATTTCCGGTGTTGGACATGGGAAACGGACCTAAGAGGTCGATTCCCACCTTTTGAAATGGACGTGCCACCTGAATACACTGCAAGAAACCGGCTGGCCGTTTGTTCACTCCTTTTCGACCCTGGCAATTAGGACATGATTGCACATAATTCGTAACATCAATCGCCAAACGCTCCCAAAAGAATCGATTAGCAATTTTCGTTAGGGTGCGTCGAACTCCCATTTGCCCTGATATCAAGTCGTCATGGTATGCCTTTCCGACGCGTTCCCGAAAGGAACGTGGGACGCACAGGCGACGATACTGTTTACCGTTTTTAATGGTCTGTAAGCATAGTCGCCCATTGAATAGACAGAAGTTTTTTAACGTTGCACGACCTGCTTCCAACTGGTCCATCAGATGACGCCACCGCGGGACCCGACGCTGCTCCGCAACGAATTCTTCCTCCGGTCCAAAATCCACCGATCTGCCACTCCCCACAAGTCCAATGGCCACACAGCGATCTTCTTCTTGGTCTTCGGTGACGGGTAAAGGGCATCGCGAGAGGCAATCTGCGTTGTCATGGAGTTTTCCGCTTCTATACCGGATTTCGATGTCATACTCCTGTATCGAAAATCTCCAACGGGCTAGCCGTCCAGCGAGATCTCGTTTGGTTAACAACCAACACAGCGCCTGGTGGTCTGTAACTACCACGATCTTGCATCCCCATACATAACCTTTAAATTTTTTAAAGGCCCAAACCAAGGCCAGGTATTCTTTCTCGGTGATGCTGTAGTTTATTTCGGAGCTGCTTAACAGGCGGCTGGCATAGGCCAACGGATGTTCTTGCCCTTCCACTCGTTGTGCCAATACCGCACCAATGCCGTAGCCACAGGCATCGGGAATGATTTCCATTGGTAGGTCATAATTCGGATGAGCCAGGACTGGGGCTGCAAGCAGCGCTTGCTTCAGTGTGTTGAAGCTGGACTCCTGGTCAGGACCCCAATCAAACACTGCATCCTTTTTGGTTAACAAAATTAACGGGCGTGCAATTATAGAAAAATCTTTGATGTGTAGACGATAATAAGAGCACAGGCCAAGATAGCTCTGTACTTTCTTCACTTTAAGAGCCACCGTCTTTCCTTCGTTGCACGGTGGGAACTCCTTTACCGCTGCTAATTTGTCCGGGTCTGGACGAATACCATCCGCATCCACTACATGACCTAATACTTTCAAACTGGTTTCCGCAAAATGACATTTGGACACCTTCAACTTAAGGCCCGCTTTCTTTAAACTCTCCAATACCAACCTTAGTCGTTCGACATGGAGGTCGATTGTTGACGAGTACACTATAACATCATCCAAGTAGACGAGGCACGCTGTCCATCGAAGTCCGGCCAGTATAATATCCATGGACCGCTGGAATGAACTGGGACCGTTCGATAGGCCAAATGGGAGTACCTTGAACTGGTACAACCCATCAGCCGTAATGAAGGCAGTCTTGTGACGGTCCTCGTCTCTCACCGGAATCTGATGATATCCGGCTTGTAAGTCGAGGATGGAAAAAAATTCTGCTCCTTCCAATCGACTCAGCACATCCGCAATTCTTGGTAGAGGATAAACATCCCGTACCGTGACTGAATTCAGCTTTCTGTAATCGACACAGAATCTCCATGTTCCATCCTTCTTTCTGATTAGCACCACCGGTGCTGACCACGAGCTGTCCGAAATTTCGATAATTCCCGCCTCTTCCAAACTTTTTACTTGTTCGTTCACGATGGTTCTAGCCTTCCACGCGCTGGCATACGGGGCCTGATGGATTGGCGGGGAATCTCCCGTTTCAATGTTATGTTCGGATATGTTGCAGCGGCCTACTTCTGAAGCGTTGGCCGCAAAACATTCCAAATTTTCTTCTAGCAATTGGAACATTTTTTCACGTTTGTCTTTCGGAATGCCATGATTGACTTGTTTTTTGAGGTGGTCTATGAGTGTCCTCCGCTGATTCACTTCTTCCTTTGTTGGTGGTCTGGTCATTGGGGAGTTCTCTTCTTTTGTCGTTAGGCCACAGCTCAGTACTTCTCCGTCGTAGCCACTGATGACTCCCAATGTCGTCCCCTTTGGAATCCACACGCTAGTCGACGTTAAATTGGCCAACGGGGTGAAATCCACTTTGGCTGCCAGTATCGCGTGTCCCACCGACACTCCTTTGGTTTGTAGAAGTTTTCCTGATGGTTCGAAACAAAAGTTCTCCGCCTGTAAAGCTGGCGCTACTGTCATCACATTGGCCACTGAGAAAGAAGGGATTGTTACATCAGCGTTGGTAATCAATTTAACCAACCGTGTTTGGTGATCTGTCCGCTGCGATGTAATGGCTGCAAGAGGCTGATCTCCAAAAGTAATTGAGGCCTTCGGCTCTCGATAATCGATTTGTACTTTGCCATACTGTTTCAGGAAATCATTGCCCAAAATCAAATCAATTCCGTCCATCCCAAATACCACCGCTTCGCCAGTTGCTGTTCCCATTTTGTGGTTGACCGAAATGTGGCTGCTCCCATCAACGTTGCTTGTTCTCCATTAGCCATCACCACCCGCGGTCCGTCCCATGGACGCAGCACGAACTGGGATGCACGTAGCAGCTCCGGTGATATAACTGTCAGTGCTGCCCCTGTGTCGACGACTGCCATTACTTGCCGTGTTCCACAAGTGACTTCTTCTCTGATCAGCTTGCTGAAATCTAGTCTAAGGATAGGTTGCTCCTTTATCTCCTCCTGTGTTGATGAATCTGCAGTCGTCTCGGCTAGCTGGGACACGATGTTGATTGGCGCGGGAGGACCCAACGGCCGTCTCTGTGGGCCAGGAGGACCTGAGTAGGATCGTTGTCGGAAACGAGCAGATTGCGATTTTCCCAACAATTCCGGCCCATGTGCCCCGTTCCGTTACAACAGTAACATTTGAGTACTCCGTTATTGTTTCTGTAGATTCTCTCCGACTCTCCCCACGTAACTGTCTTCTCGTTTCCTGGTCTCTTCGGAGGTGGAGTTGCTTGAATCTTCAAACTTTCTACCGCACCTTGCAGTTCTTTAATTACTTTCCATAATTCCGTATCAGCCACAGTTGGAGCTGGTTTTGGAAGGGTCCGAATGAAATCAATGGGAACATCCGCCACTCTGGATGCTGCCACCCCGAGCACCGCATCCGGCCAGTTTCGTCTATTGGCCAAGAGCTTGGCATCAGTAAACCGTTTCGCCGCCTCTAAAAATTCTTCGCCTGTTTTGGGTTGTAACGGGTACAATTTTTCGACCAACGAGGGCCGTAATCCCCCAAAAAGATAGTCGACTTTGGTGGCTTCCGCCATTGTTGGATCCACCACCCTAAAAAGATCAATAACATCGTAATAGTAGTTAGTTGTCGCTTCTTCGATACCTTGAACCCGGTTCCGCAAGCGTGTTTCCTGGAACAGCTTGTAGTTTTGTTGCTGAAATTCTTTCAAAAACAGTGTTCTGACTCCAGTTACTGCCGGAAGATCAGCTGCGTTGAGGCCAACCCCCGGTCGTATGGGTAAATCCCGCCACTCCGTCGGAAGTGTGGAGCACAGGTACCATTTTCTTTCCGCTCCATCCAGAAACATGCTGAAATTCGCCCTTAGCTCCGTATCGCCCCATTGATTGTACGCTCCCGTTGACTCGTAACGCTCAAGCCAGTCGAAGGCGTCATCTTCCGGCGTTGCCTTAAAGACCTTGGGACTCAAAAACTTTATCTGAGGAGGCCTAATGCCAGTACCTGAATCACTATCGGTATCTGCAAATAACTGCTCCTCGTCAGTGCTATCCCCGTTTTCCTCTTCTTCGCTTTCTTCGCTACTTTCGTGTGCGTCGTCAATACTCTTGTCTACGTTAGATTCTTCAAGATCTTTCGCAGTACTCTCCAACTCGTCGTCTTCACTTTTTTCGCTACCTTCTTTAACTGCCTCAATACTCTTGTCTACGTAAGATTCTTCAAGATCTTTCGCAGTACTCTCCAACCTTTTTTCAGCCTGGATTATCCGCTGCCCACTTCCCACTACGTCCACTGTGCTGTCCGGCTCAACAGTTTTTCCTTCCTGATGCTGTTCCGGTACCGGGCGCGTAGATGGAGGCAAAGGGTGTAAACGTCTGCTCGGATCCCTTGGACAACTAGGCCAACGTCGATTCGATGACTTTCTCATTTACCTCCGGCAAAAAAAATGATTAATGTCTCTCTGCATCACAATACCTCAAAATCTTGTCACAGCAATAAACGATTTCCTTGAGAGAAAGCTAATAGAAACCAAACAGTCTTACTCACTGTCAGCCGAAAACGTGGCTCCGTATCCAACAATTTAAGATTTGGCACAACCCGTTGGTTAAACCGCTTGTGGTAGAGCCCCTAAACGATTTTCGCCTCTGACAATGAATAATACTATAAGATAAACTTCCTTGCCTTGTCTCCTTAGTAATGCTGCATCTCCACCATTTGTTACACTTGGGGGGATGTGTAACACGAGTGTATTAGGACGTCCACACTGTAAGACGTCAAGTAAGAACATTACATTCAAGAGACACTACACCGCCTATTTATGGTAGGTGAACAGCAAGGTTGAATCATCGAGTGCTTTCGCCCTTGCTGTTTCTACGAACAATCGAAATAACCCGTATGACTTATTACTGAGCAAGGTCTGTTGTACGAGTACATCCGCCCTTGCTTGTTTCTACAAAAGAAGAAGATACCCTTAACCATTTACTACAAAGCAAGGCCGAACGTTCGAGTACATTCGCCCTTGCTTGTTTCCCCGAAGCGTTAGAGAAGGTGCAAGCGTCCTGTGATGCTACCGCAACATTCAGACAAAACAAGGTCGAATGTACTCGTACATTCGCCCTTGCTTGTTTCCAAGAAGGAGGTGAGTGTAGGGTGTGTCTCACGCGTATGTCACGTGATCTCCACGTGACAATATTCCTTTTTTTTTTTTTTTTTCTTGTAGTGTTGGCAAGAACATGTAAAGCGAGAGAGCTATAAAAATTTACAGACTCTACTCGTATTCCTCTATTAGCCTACGAGTTTTCTTTACAATCCTTTTATTTTTTGCTTGTTGGGCGGTCAGAGTTGGATTAGTTGCTACGATAGCAAAGTCGGGCTGGAAAATTGGGGGGGTTATTTCTAATGTGTCATTTTCTGGTTTGTCTCCGTTTAGATGTTCTGTGGCGATTGTATCGTCATTTTCCTGTTGCAGATCGCTATCTGTCTTTGAGAGTTGAGAAGTGTCCATATTACCCTCCGCTAGAGGTCTATTGTCTCTGTTTTCTAGAGTTGTGTCACTCTCGAGATCTATCTCGGGCAAAAGATTTTCTTGTTCGATGTCAGGGCAAAATTCGTCTCGCCATATCATGCTGTCGAACATGGGACGGAGTCGGTTGACATGGACTCGTCTTGGCATGAAGGAGTTATCGGTGATGTCGACCGTTTTATTATCGTACAGTTTAATTACTCTGTATGGACCTTTATTTTTTGAGACGAATTTTCTGCTATCTCCTTGAGGAAGAACTTTTATATCTATCAATACTCTATCCCCTACTTTATAATCGTGTAATACTGCTCTCTTGTTGTATTGTTCCCTTTGTTTTTCTCTTGCCTTTCGATTTTCTTCGCGAGTGATTTGAAAACCTATTCTAAGTCGTTCTAACATAAGGCTCATGTAATCTGTGGGAGAGTGTGTGGAAAGTGGTACAGCATCAAGAAAATTGTGGATAGGAAGGTTCGGATCACGACCATACAAAAGAAAAAATGGCGTTTCTAATGTTGATGAATGAACGGAATTACGATATGCAAAGCGTCTCCGTCATTTGTTCCCAATTTTCGTGCTGTCCATCTTTTAATTCTTTTCTGAGCATCGTCGTTAATGTGCGATTGAATCTCTCGGTTTGTCCGTTACTAGCGGGATTGTACGCTGTCGTTAATCGTTGATCGATTTCTAGTGTTTTACATGAGTGGCGAAAAATTGCCGATGTAAAATTTGTTCCTCTATCGAACACTATTGCTTTTGGTAGACTGTGCCTTTCTACGATTAATTTCATGAAACAATCAGCTGTTGTGACAGCTGTTTGATCAGGGAGAGCTGCTATTTCTGTCTATTTCGAAAAATAATCAGTAATGACCATAATATATTTATTTCCATTTGTTGACGGTGGTGCAAAGGTACCCATAAAATCCATTCCAACCACGTCAAATGGTGCTTTTGCTAGCTCATGAGGGTGTAAGAAAGCGCGTAAAGTAGACTTTGTATTGGCTAAACAAACCTCACAAACTCTACAATATTCTTTAATGTCGGCCCTCATAGATGGCCAATAATAATTGTTTTTAACTTTAAGGTACGTTCTTTGATAGGCAAGATGGCCTGATAAAGGTTCATCGTGAAGTTCTTTCAATACTAATGGACGAAGGAAAAGAGGTAAAACTACCTGAAATTTTACTTCGTTTCTCTTTTTTGTTTTGGTGGAAAAATCTTTACGGTAGAGCACACCGTCGATTACTTGATAAAATTCAATTTCTTTAATCCAAACAGGATTATTAACTTGATGTTCCTCAGTTAATTCGCCGTTATCTAAATAATTTCTAATGTGCATGCAAAGAGGATCTTCTGCTTGTTTTAGACAGATCTCTTTCTGTTTGCGTCTTTCTTGAATGACCACGACTTTTATTCGAGATAAACAGTCTGCGTTTTGATGTACTCGTCCTGGTTTGTATTGTATTTTATAGTTGGTACTTGCTAGTTGTATTGCCCACCGCCCTAGTCTTCCATTATTATCTTTTTGATTTTGTAGCCATTGAAGAGGGCTATGGTCACTGATGACCAGAAAAGGTTCGTCAAGCAGGTAGTGGCGGAAAGATTTTATCGCAAAGATCACTGCGAGGGCTTCTTTTTCTACAGTAGCGTAATTTAATTCTGGTTTTCTGAGTTGTCAACTGGCATATGCAATGACTACTTCATTACCGTCTTGAATTTGAGATAATATCGCTCCAATTCCATAATTACATGCGTCAGTAAAAAGTAAAAATTTCTTACTAAAATCGGGATATGCCAGAATAGGCTTAGTTGTAAGGCATGTTCGAAGGGTCACAAAAGCTACCTGGTCTTCGTCAGTCCAAACAAAAGGTTCTTTTAAAGCTAATTTATGAGTTTTCTTTGTCAGTGGCTGGGCAATAGAACCAAATCCTTTAATAAAGCGTCTATAGTATCCTGCTAGTCCCAAAAAAGATCTGATGTCGTCAGCTGACTTGGGAACTGGATAATTAAGAATCTTCTAAATTTTTCCGGGATCTGGTGCGATGCCTTCTTCTGAAATGATATGGCCTAAATAGTTTACTGAATGTTTGATAAACTGGCATTTTTTGAGTTTAAGTTTAAGGTTTGCGATTTTTAAAAGGTTGAATACTTCGCGTATGTCTTCTAAATGGGCTTCGAATGTGTCTGAAAAAATTATGATATCATCCAAATAAACAAATGCTTTCTTTCCTAAGACGTCTCTTAGAACGTAATTCATTGTTCTTTGAAATGTTGCCGGAGCGTCACACAATCCAAAAGCCATTCTTTTAAATTGGTATAAATTATTTTCTACGATAAATGCCATTTTTTCTTTAGTTGAATCTTCTAGTTCTATCTGCCAGTAGCCAGATGCTAGGTTAAGAATTGTAAAAAACTTTTTCCCGTTTAGTTGGTCGAGCTTGGTATCAATTCTTGGTAAAGGGAATTAATCTTTTACAGTGACGCTGTTTAATTTACGGTAGTCTACGCAAAATCGTAAACTTCCGTCTTTCTTTTCTACGAGTACAACAGGTGCCGCCCGGGGAGAGGTAGATAACTCGGCGATGTCTTTATCCAACATCTCCTTAATTTGTCGTCTTAACTCTTCCTGATGCTTCCTTGCTGCTCGATAGGGTCTAAGTCTGATAGGGCCAGTGTATCGTATTTGGGTATTAAAATAAAATTATTTTAAAATAAAATACTTAAAATACGTATTTTATTCAGTATTTGTATTTGGGCTGTTTCTTATTTAAAGTATTTGTATTTGTATTGGTCGTTTACGCTGAAAGTGAATAAAATACAAATACAAATACAAAATACTTTTTTTTCAAAGATTTGAAGTTTGTAAATTGGCAACAGTGTATGAATCGAAAGTAACTTCATTTTGACAGCGTTATTGCACCTGCAAAACGTTTTGCAATAGCTTTTTCTAGTTTCAAAACTTTCAATTGCATTTTTCGTCGTCTGTTTGTCTCGTGTGTGTTTTCATTAAACCACAAGTTTCTTTAACGTATATCTCTAGTTCTCTACAAATCGGATGGTTTCTTATTACTGTGCGTTCTGAAGAACTTGTATAATATCCACGGTAAGTGTTTAAGTTATTGAACATTCTTAAAATACGTAATGGCATAAACTAATAACTTGGCATATCCTCTGATTCAGTGACAAGAATGTCGGCAAGACAAAACCTTGGACAGACAGTTAAAAATAAAGGAGTAAGAGGCAAATAAGAATGGAGCAGTTGGACATCCTACATTGCGCATTCTCCGCAAATGCGAAAATCAAATTTGTGTCCAATCTGTGGTACGCTGTCTACAGCGTCTTATGGGAAAACCAACCATTTCACTTTAAAACTATTGTTTTCTTCTCTATAACTATGTTTTACCTCACTGTTGTACCTAACAGTGGATTCGCTATTCATTTGGTGATAAGCAATTTTTTCCCTCCATCTCCTTTTAAGTCTAATTTATTTGTAGTTAATTTTTGTTTAAGAGTCCTTTTTTGTGATCGACCCGGCTAGCAGAAGAACCCGAATTCTTTAGCTAGCTGGTGTATTGTTGTTCACTCTATAAACGTCAAACTTGTAAGTTTAACAAGATGAAGTGTTGCGTACGAAACTGTGAAAAGAATAACAAGGATGGAGTTAAATTTTTAAGTTTTCCTAAAAAGAAAATTCACTGTTCAAACGAAGTACAACAACTCCAGAACTTGCGAAGGAAAGCGTGGGAGGTTTTTAGGAAAACTTAAAGATTTAATTTAAATTGGTGAATTATCACCAAATGAATAGCGAATCCACTGTTATGTACAACAGTGAGGTAAAACATAGTTATAGAGAAGAAAACAATATTTTAAAAGTGAAATGGTTGGTTTTCCCATAAGACGCTATAGATAGCGTACCACAGATTGGACACAAATTTGATTTTCGCATTTGCGGAGAATGCGCAACGTAGGATGTCCAACTGCTCCATAAAGAAAAAAAGTATTTTGTATTTGTATTTGTATTTGTATTTTATTTTATTTGGTATTTGAGGTTTTGGGAGAAAAAATGTATTTTGAAGGACGAGTATTTTAAAATATAGTATTTGTATTTTTAAAATACTCGTTTTTTTTCAAATACGATACACTGGATAGGGCCTCTTCCTTGGGTGTCTATACTATGCTTAATTAAACCGGTATATCCTAATTGAGAATCTGTTGTAGCGAAAATGTCTTTGAAATCGTTTAATAATTTAATTAAAGGTTTTTTATATTGAAATTCTACGTTAGAAATGTAAGTGTCGATTTCCGCTTGTTCTTCATTCGGCATTGTGTCATTTTCATCTTTTACGTCAATTTTTCCAATTAACTGACAAGCTGTTTCGACATTGCCCAATAAAATTCCACGCTGTAAATTAATGAGTTTACTTGAAATATTACGAATCAGCAAATTGTATTCCCCTTTATCATTTGTCTCGCCTAAAAATTGATGTACTGTAATTCCTTCCGGTAGCTCTTTGCTAGGAGTAAACAGAAACGGAAAGCCAGGAAGCAATTGATATTGTGACCTACTCATTCTGGCTCTAATGATCGTGCAAGTCAATGGGAACGTCGTCACCTTTTTGACTGAGGTCATTAAATTATTGCTTGAATACAGAGGTGCTCTTCCTGCCTTGTCTCTCGCCAAAAAAATAGTCTTAGTTCACCCACATAGTACGAACTCATGTTTAAAAGCAGCGTCAACGCCTAAAATGCATGCTTCAGAAATTCCGCTTGTAATAATAAATTCTTGTTCAAGTATATATTCTCCATATTGGACAGGTAGCTTAACCTTCCCTAGGGTCTGTAATTTTCTATTCTGTACGTCAAATAAATCTGTGTCGGTCTCAGCACTGGCCAGTTGCATTTCCGACGGTAATAATCTATAAACTTTTTCGTGTAAAAGGCTTCTTGCAGCGCCTGTATCAAACAGCGCATCAAATTGATCTTATCGATAAAAAGGGAAATACGGGGTGCTGAACTATTTTGAATAATTGTAATGTGAGAAATCTGCCGGGTTTTTCCATAGAAAGAGGTTTGCCTACCAACTGACCCAAAGCTGCAGTTGGTACCTAAGCGTTTCCCTGTCCATGAGATGGAGCAGGAATATTAGGCTTTTGCTGCATTTGTCTATGGATGCTTTCGTTTGCTCTATGTCCTATCTGCTGACAAGAATAGCATTTGAGGGGTTGTCGCATATCTGTATTTTGTTCTCGATTGTTTCTACAATCTCTTTTTACGTGGCCTTTCATGCCACAAGTATGACAGGTAGTCAGATCTGAGCGTGGGGAATATTGAGATGTGAAGAAGGGTCGAGGTGGAGGGTTATTGATCTGGTACCTGTTTGGAGGGTTGCTCACAAAATTGGGAGGTGGAGTATTGTAATTTTGTGGAGTATTGTAATTTTGTCTGTATTGATTGTAACCATTGCTTGTTTGGTATGAATTTGCTTGTCTAATATTACTATTATTGGAAAATCTGGTTCTGTTACGATCACTGTCTTCTATCAATCGAGTCACTGTTTTTTCCAATCTTTCTACCTGGTCTGCGCTAGCAGGTCTCTGGGGGTTTCCATCTTTTTCAGGGAACTTTTGGGGATACCTGGTACCTGTCGCGAGGGCATTTATGGTTTCAGGTAGTTTCTCTATTGCTTTTAAAATCTCAATACTGGTGAAGTTGTTCTCTACTGCGTTAATAAATTCTCTTTGGTCTTTTTCTTCTTTTTCTCCATCCAGACGTAGAGCGTATTTATTGGTTTCGGCAACTAAGGCTTCGTATGTAGTGAAAGGTTTGTAGCGGACTTTGTTTCTAAGAGTTTTGTCTAACCCTTGAAGAAATTTTTGTCGCAGCATTTGGAGTCGTGTTGTTTCATCAGTTTTTGTGTCATCTTCCCCCTTGGGGTATCCATGTTCAAAAATATTTTTGAGGCGGAAACCATAATCAAGAATAGCTTCGCCTGGATGTCGTTTTACTTCTTCAAGTTGGGTTTGGAAAAAGTCTTGATTTTCGTTTCCATGGAAACGTTCTTGTAGCAGCCGTTTTACTTCTTTATAATCTTGAGTGACGCTTTCTAGGATATTTTGTAGAATATCATGAGCAGAGCCGGCCATTTTGGTCACCAACATATTCATTTTTTCTTTTTCGTTCCAGTTTGACATAGCGATAATATTTTCGAATAGTTTAATCCAGCGGTCAAAACGAGTTGATGGTCCTCCCGTAAAATTTTGCAGTTGGATGAGCATAGTTTGCGCGCGTTGTCCTTTTTGTAATTCTTGCAGATCTCCTATCGGGATGACATTTGTCACCAATGAATACTGAAGTGGATTCATTTTTATTGTTTGTTTTCTGTGGAATTGCTTGTTGTTTTCTGTTGGCGTCGATTGCGCGACGGGTGGCACTGGCTGCTTTGTTTTGATTGAAGTTGCGTTAAGTCTCCGCGTGGTGGTGTATGTGGCGTTGTGTGGAATTTGCTGGCTGTCTCGTTTATCTGTAGTTTGTTTTGATTTGTCTCCGCCAGAGGGTGGTTGTGTGTATGCCTGCTGTGCTGTAAGAATGGGGCTGAGGCTTTCGCAGCTGCTTTGACTTGTACTGTGTTGTCGGATGATAACGTTGGCGTTAAAGTGCGCTGGTTTTCTCGTTTGATGAGGACTTTTAGTTGCTGTGCCGTGAATTGTACCGTGTTCAGTATTGCTTCCGGAAGATCCGCTAGGTTTTCCAGGTGTGAGAGGAGATTTAAAACTAGTTGGTGGGTTAGGTCTGGAACGGCTGCAAGGTTGACTAGGCGCCGTGGTAGGGATGGGAGTTGAAGAAAATCGTTGATGAATGTCGTTGAGTGAGCTGTGCAAATTTTTTCTACGAGGCCCAAGAGGTGACGGAGAATGCCGTCCCACATAACACAAGGCAGTCCGTCGGATGTCCGACAGATGTCGGGGTCGGATGTTGAGTACATCTTTTTGATATCCTCCGGACAGCCCTTTATCCGATTTGGATGTCCTATGGATGTTTTTTTTGTGGTTTTGACCGCCCTCAACAGCGCCGTCGGACATTCTAAGGATATCCGAACGGGCTTTCATTTGGCTATAAATATGACATGTGTTGGATATCTAATCTTGAAAAAACATAAGGCTACACTAGGATTCGAACTCGGGTCTCCCGCATCACAATCGAATATTATTCCCCTGTGCCAATCTATATATATATTGTGTATCATTTTCGAACAATACAATCGAATTGTTGTAAAACACTTGAGCTTTTTCGATAACAAATCACATACAGGATTTTTAAGAAGTCAAGATGATGTCGAACTTAGGTTAAACCAGAGGTGTATAAATTGAAATTAAACAATTTATGCTAAATATTTTTTGAATTTTAAACTTCAGCATGATTTATTAAGTTTAAAGTAGTTTTTTATTATTTGAAATTATAATCCTATCATAAGTATACTTGCTTTTAATATTATTAGATGCCAAATAATATTTATTTTCTGTGAGTTAATTTTCAATGGCTTGGTTCCCGTAAGCTAAACGGAAAGCTTGTGCAAACAAACTCACGACTTTCATATATTTTATTCATTTTTTGTAATAAATTTAAAAATAAACCATCCGGCAAATAGATAATTAATCCCTTATTTTTAAAATTTTTCGTTTTAAACGCTGGACTTCAAATAAAAATACGTTCAGGGGAAAAATTTGAACACGGTTAAGTTTTCCCCCTCTCAAGAAATTTTGACAATTAATAATGAAACTTAGTGATCGGCCCCAATTAGTTCTAATCAAGTTAACCGCCCCGCACCGATAAAGTGCATTCGGGGTTGAAATGAGGTGTCACTTTTCAACCGGGGTGGTGCGGGGAAAAATTTGAGGTTAACCCGTTGCCCCGAAGCAATAAAAAAAAATGCCGTTCTTTCGGTTTCAGAGTAAAAATCGGGGCAAGCGGGTAGAACGAGCTATTATCGGGGTTGTTATCGGATAGATCGGATCAATCGATAATGTTTTTTGCATTGATGAATCAATTGATTGCAATCCAATTGATTGCAAACCCCAATTGAATTCGGGGAGAAGAATTTTCCACCCTGAGCCACGCCTCGATGGCCCGAAATGAGAAACCCGATTTGCAAAAAAGCGCCCCGATTGGCTCGAGGCCGATCCTTAAATGAAACAATTGAAAATCTTTTTGGCTGTTGGAAGGAGGTCCGTAGAATATAATTTTCGCACATCCATTGCACTTCCAAGGTGATGTTCGGCCATGTTTCGGACATCCGACGGCAGAAATGTGCTATATGGGGTGAGGAATTGGATGCTGTTTCTTCCTGCTGCTCTGCGTCTTCGTTGGAGTCAGCGTCTTGATGAAGTGAGTGTAACGATTGGCTTCGTTCAAAAATTTGAGGGTCGCTGTCTGATTTTTTAATGTGTGCTCCGTGTAATCCGTCAAGCGATCGACAAAGATTTTGATAATTGTTGCTGACAACGTCCGTTAGGGGCGTGTGTGGTCTAACGGTTGATTCAGAAGTGAGTGATTTTCGTCTAGCAAGGGCAATAGGTTGGGCAATGGTTTTAACGGTTTCGGGTCTGATAGTTGGGGATAATTGCTGATTGATTTTAATTGCGCTATCAGATAATTTTTTTCGTAAACCGGTAAAATTTGCTTGGATTGTAAGGCTTTCTTGAGTGCAAATAGGGCTAGCCGTAAATGTTCTACAGGTAATGGGGAATGCGGTTGGTAATTGACAGGGTGGGTTAATGACGGCGCGTGCTTCATATATATCTGTAGTATCGACGCGTTGATGTTCATTTAATGAGCTAAGCAAAGTGATGTCAAAATTAAAGTTGCTAGAATTAGGCGAGGGTAAAGGTTCCTGAATTTAAACTTTATTTATTTCAGTGGCTGTCGGCTGAATTGTAAAGGTTATCTTAGGGTCATTAACTACAGGTAGGGAGGAGGGGAGTTGTGGAGAGGAGTCCTGTAATAAAGCGCGTGGCGGTTTTTCACTGTCACTTTCAAAATCTGAAGTAGATGGGGACTGCCGAAGCCAGTCAATAGTGCGAGCAAGAAGTGAAGGACTATTACTAATAGATGTCTTAATATCTTGCCACTTAAAAGATTTTGGTTTCCTAATAGTTTTAGAATTTTTTAAACCCAAGCTGTAATAACTTAACTGTTTTAAGGCTTACAGTTGCCTTAAAAGTTTAAAAGGCTTAAGGCTTACAGCTGAACGAGTGGATCTCTTTTGGTGAAGAGATGGTTCAGATAAATCAAGATTTACTTTAGAGACAGGTACAGAAGTAAGATTATCAAAGGTGGGCAAAAAAGGTTCAGATCCGTGACGGACAGTACTCTTTATTGGTTTACTAAAATTTTAGTCTTAGCACCCGTGTACAATGACATTGTGGATAAGTTCAAATACCGCTGCCACCAGATGTAAAGGGATCATGGATTTACTCATTCTTCCCTTTACGGAATAATTAAATTAAAAGCGGTTTAAATAAATAAAAAGGAGACGGCTGATCCACAATGCAAATGTATTGGTTACTAAGTCTAAGCTACAGACATCAATAATTAGAGGTGTGACATACCAGTTGGAACAGTTGGGTAGCGTGCGGGTAAAGTCTTCACTTCACAGATTGACTTAACGGAACTTTACTGATGCTTTAACTGAGTGTTTTAGCCACGGAAGGAAGCTAAGAGGAACTAAGAACAGGTGGATGGAAACGGAAGAAGGCGACTAACTATGAGAGGAAAAGTCACGGCCTTTTATATGAAAAAGATGCGGCCGTGACCCGAATAAAGAAAACCATAGGGAAAGAAGGCTCCGTGCAAAGCCACCCCCGACTGGAGTTGACATTCTGTCAACTCACTTAAGTCGAATTTTAGGGAGGTTAAGGGGTACCCATCCGCTCGGATGAGTCACGGAGGGGTGAGAAGAATTATAGTTTAAAGTTGTAAGATTTACGGGAGAAAGCGTGAATTTGGAGTATAAATTTGTATTTAATAGTCCTGTGTTAAAGCCACCCCCAAACTGTGGTGACAGTTCGGACAGGTCACTTAACTAGGGTTTAAGTGAATAATTAGTAAAACTATTTCTATATCTACGGTTATATTTATGCATTGTGATCTTAATCTAAAAAGGGGTTGAATGTTCTGGCGCGTGCGGTGCAGGTGCATGAATATTCTAGGCGTGGGAACAGGTAAGAAGATGTTCGAGGAGTTTTCGGCTAGACGAGGGTGCTCCCGTGTTAGTCGGCTGATATAAGAATATGTCTTCGGGCGGTGCAGGTGTCTTTTGGGGAGTCGATGGGAAAAAGGTCTATTCTGTTGCTGCTTGCAGTCTTATGGTAGGTTCAAGTGGAGGCTGTGTGACGAGGGATGTGGGGGAGATAAAGTGAAGAAGCCATGCTTGCAGAATGGGAATTCTGTTACACATGCCCATGCCAATACAGAAAAATTGAATGGCTTCGTTCTTCTGTTTTGTTTCGAACCAAAACTGCCACTTTAGTTTCCTTTCCAGGTCAACTTCAGAGTCCCAGTCGTTTGGTTCGGTCGTGGAACCGAAACGACTGGGTAAGGGAAAAAATCTCCAATTTGCGTATTTTATGATTTCTTCCTTTTTGTTTGTTAAGGCCGCTTCTGCCGCTTCGGCTTTGGCTTTAGCTTCTAACGAAGCTTTGACGTCTGGTTCCATTTAAGTATTCGCTTCCTTCTCCCTTTTTCCCTTTAAACTACGTTCCTCCAAGAACAAAACGAGGGTTTTTTTTGTACATAAAAAAAATAAAAATAAATAAATATTGAAAAATCTGGTGTTTACTGTGTTTCACTTACTCGTTGCAGGCGGCTATATATACCGGGTCATCATGATCTAAATCCTGATAACGCGGGTCTCCAAAAGAAATGAGGTGCCAGGGTGTTCCCTGGCGCGAATCTTGACTGATTAGGGATTCCTCGTAATAGAAATCCCAATCGGTATTCCAGAAAGAACTAATTTGATTCAGTTTGTTACGTTCGTAACGAGAACACTGGGATTTACCCTCGAAAGAGGCAATTAAATAGTTCAACGAAATAGTTGTATTCCGTCCCTGTACTTGGGATTCGCACAGTTACACAAAAAAAAAGGGAACACGCGAAAAGGGAATGGAAAAATAATCCGCGAGGGAAAGCCAGCGTTTAAACAAAGCCCCCTCTTATGGTCCTGTCGCTCAGACGGTTTACCCTCTACTGCCTTTTACAACAGGTAGACAAAGGCGTCTGGCTAATTGACCCGCCATCTGGCAGAGACAAGCACATAATTAGGGATGGGGATATTGGCGGGAGATACAATTGTAACATTCGGCCCTTCCTGACTCGAAGTTCGCCATAAAAAAAAACAAAAAAAAACGAGAACAAACAAAACAAAACACAAAAGGGAACAAGACGAGCACAACTAATTTAAACAAAAGAAAAGCAAAACAAAGAACTTCGAAATTTCCACTTTTACCAACCCTCCAGAATACTATACCCTCCCTCCGCTCACGGCTCTCAAATTACCAGTTCCTCCCCCCCCCCAAAAAAAATGGAAAGAAAGAAAAAAAAAGTACTTGAATTAGTTGTAGCCACGTAAGAAGCAAAAAAAAAAAAAAAAAAAAAAAAACAAAGCAAAAAAAAAAAAAAAAAAGGACACATACCACAAGGCAAAACACAGCTAGATAATAATAAAAAAAGAAAATGTATAAAAACATAGCGAAAGAAGTGCGTGTACGGTCATGTGTGATATTGCCTCATCCACGCCGGCCGTCTTGTCTGTCGCCCAATCCTCGTAACAGGTAATGGCGTAATTATTGGTGGGGCTTCCGGTGGCTCATTCTCCGATTCCGATGAGCTTACGTCACTTGATGAGGACGATGATGACGAAGATTCTTCTACCGTTATATCTTCCGACTCATCCCACTCAAGATCCGACCGACCATGAAACCGACGAATCTGGCAGACATGAGCGTTAAACCTCCGATGTGAATTCTTCTTCCGGCGCGCGGGCAGATCTTCTACCAAATATGTTGTTGGACACACCTTTTTCACCACTTGGAACGGTCCGATGAATTTAGGCAACAATTTCTATGTAAGATTTTTCTTATGGAGCTTCCGGCGAACGAGGACAAGATCGCCCAGTAAGAGCTCGGTGTCCACTTTTCTTCGTCTATCGACGCGTTCTTTTGTTTTTCGTTGCTTCCTAAGAATCCGCACCCGCGCTGCCATCCTCAAATCCGCAATACGCGACAAAAATTGCGAGTGCGACTCCTTCTCTTTATCCGGCCAGGGAAACATGTTTTCAATAGACAGGACTGGGAGACGACCATGCACTAGTTCGAAAGGAGTTATTTCCGTAGTGGCCTGTCTAGCCGTATTAATGGCAAATGCTGCCGCAGACAGATGCAAATCCCAATCATCATGGGTCGTATTAACGAAAGCACAGAAAGCAAGTGTCAACGTCCTGTTTACCCGTTCAACCAGCCCATTGGTCTCCGGATGCTCTGCGGTCGCAAAAACGTGGTCGATATTCCACCTGCTTGTCCAGTCAGAAAACAACTTCGAGGTGAAAGCCGTGCCCTGATCCGAAATTAGGCGCCGAGGCGTTCCATGCCGGAAGAGGATATTTTGCTCCAAAAAAACAGTGGCAAATTTGGACGACGTATCTGGAACAGGCTGTACCTCGATCCACTTAGTCAAATAGTCGATCGCGACGATGATGTGGCGATATCCTGCAGATGTACTCTTAAATGGACCTAAATGGTCGACACCGATGAGATGGAATGGGGATGACGGTGGCTCGATGGGGAGGAGCTTACCAATCACGTGACCAATAGCATGTTTGTGTTTTTGACAGAAAAGACAAGATTGGACGAACACTTTCACACTCCTACCCAGCCGTGGCCACCAAAATCTACTTTTAATTCTAAATAAAGTTTTCTCTACTCCCTGGTGCCCGGATGAGGGAAAATCATGACAAGATTCAAGGACTTTGCGACGAAGGATGGAGGGAACGACTAAAAGAAATTTTCTACCCGAATGACTATTTTTTTTATACAAGACTTTACCCCGAATAACAAACCGTTTAGACATATTGTTTTGAATTGGGGAACTCAAGGAAACGAAAATTGGTTGGAGTTGGCCGTCTTGTTGTTGCAAGAGGGCGACCTCATTTGATGCTAAGCCAGTTTCAGGCATATTTACGGCAATACAGCATGTTTCCTCTGTCTGAGAATCATTGGTTTCGACAATCGTCTCCGCCGGATTCCGAGACAGGGCATCTGCTACTTGGTTGTCTACGCCTTTGACATGCTCAATGGAAAAATCAAATTCTTGAAGATCAAGCACCCACCTGGAAAATTTGCCCTTCAACTCCTTTTTTCCCATCATCCATTTTACGGAAGAACTATCCGTTTTCACAATGAAATGTCGACCATAAATGTAAGTGCGGAATTTCTTTAATGCCCAGACAACTGCTAAACACTCCAGCTCGTTTGCGTGATAGCGCGTTTCTGCATCACTCAACTTCCGGCTAATAAAAGAGACAGGCCGATGACCCTCACCAGCATCTTGTGACAATACTGCCCCTGAGCCCGATTTGACTTGCGTCTGTCTGGATGGTGACTTCCCGAACGTCATCGAAATGAGCCAGAACAGGAGCTGAGGTCAAGCGCTCGATGATCCTGTTCTTTGCGCCTTCTTGACGCTCGGTCCATCTCCATCCAGCATTCTTCTTCAAAAGTAAGTGTAAAGGGTGCGCAAGGGCTGCAAAGTCGGGTATGAAACGTCGATAATATGAAGCAAGACCTAAAAAACCGCGTAAGGACTTCAGATTAGTTACTGGCATTGTCGTTAGGGCTCGAACTTTTTCACTCTCTGGGCGAATACCTTCCGCGTCAACTACGTGTCCTAAATGAGACACCATGGTTGAGCCAAAAACACATTTATTGACGTTCAGAGTCAAATTTGCTTGTTCTAGGGCTGTTAGGACCAGCTCTAGACGTGCCAAGTGCTCCTCAAACGTCTTCCCAAAAACAAGAACGTCGTCCAGATAAACAAGACACATATGCCATTTCAGGCCAGCCAAAACCTTGTCCATTAAACGCTGGAATGTTGCTGGGGCACAGTTCAAACCGAACGGTAAACGAGAAAATTGATAAAGGCCGTCTGGGGTGACGAAGGCGGTTTTCTCTCGATCTTCTACCGCTACTGGCACCTGCCAATACCCGCTGGCCAAATCAAGACATGAAAAAAACTGGGCGCCTGCTAATCGATCGAAAACGTCGTCGATCCGAGGCAATGGATATACGTCACGTTTTGTCACTGCATTCAAGCGACGGAAATCGACACAAAATCGATATTCTCCCGATTTCGCCTTCCTCACCAACACTACGGGCGAACTCCACGGACTATAAGACTCTTCAATAATCCCGTCCTCCAACATTTCTTCGACCTTGTCAGCAATAATTTGGCGTTCAAAAGCAGACACCCGGTATGGCACAGATTTGATGGGACGAACATCCCCCGTGTCGATGTGGTGCACGACATCTGTCGTGTGTCCGATGGCTCTTTTTGACGCTGGAAAACACTTTTGTCGACGCTCAAGCAACTCAACTATTTTTGCGCGCTCCAAAGGACTGAGTTTCTCCCCCATTCTGATTTGTGGAGCTAACTTAGAGAAATGATCTTCTGAGATCAAGGTTGCGCCAACTTCTGGAATTCCGCCACTTTCTGACACGCCAGACATTTCCACGTCTTCGTCTGCTTCAACAACACAAAAAAATGGCGCCGCTTCAACTTCAACTCCACCGAGGCGTAATTTACAATAGCAATTTTCACAATTCCTTCCCTAATATCTACAATACTCGACGGTATTACCCATTCTTTCCCCGGTTTTGAACAAGAATTAAATTTAACAAATCCCTCCCCGAAATACAACTTGGCAATCTCCCATTCACAAACATGAGTGAATTAGGCGGGATGGTTTGGGGTCCGTCCACCTTAACAGGCATCCACCCACGGCGCTTTGACGGTGACTGTTCGGCGAGATACTCGCAAATATCATTCCCGATGATAAATTCTTCATTTCCTTCTACTCCCCCACAACTAAGTCAACCGCTTCCCGTTTTTGCTCTTCGTCACACACGCAAACCTTTTCTTCTTCCGTTTCTTCATTAATTATATAAACGTCCTTCGCAAATCGTACCTTCTTCCCCCCGTTCCCCTAAGATTTCACCTTCCTTAATTTCCACGATTTTACTCCCTTCCCCATTGAAAATTTTACTCCCTTCCCCATTTAAAATTTTACTCCCTTCCCCATTTAAAATTTTACTCCCTTCCCCATTCGAAATTTTACTCCCTTCCCCAACTAGTTCAATCCTCCCCCTCTTAACCACTATACTTGTATTACTTTTAACGATCCAATCAACCCCCAAAATTAAGGCAAATGGTGCAGTCCTCAAGACAGTTACATTATTAATTTTTACAAGTTTACCCCCCCATTTAACGTTGAGTGGCAAAGATCCCTCGACGCGCACCGGTTTGTTGTCGACGCCCCTGAGTTTAGCTTTGTTCACCTTGCGGCTTGGATTTAAAAATTTGCGCACGACACTCAGCCGGACTGCGCTAACACTTGCACCAGAGTCGACGAGGGCTATAACTTCGCCTACTTTTTCGATCCAGACTTTGATAAGGGGTAAGGCAGGTCGGTTTTCAAAAAAAACAAAGCCTCTTAAGGGCGCCATTGCCGTTGGCGGGCAGACGCGTCGTTTTTTGCTGGGCAGTCCCGGGCAATATGTCCATTCCTGTTGCAGACATAACAAAGTCTCTGTGGTGGGCCTCTCTGGGGCATCGGGGCTCCAGCGCGCGAACCACCGGCTATCGGGTTAACCGCCAGCCGCGACATCGACGCTGAAATCTGATTGACCAATCTGTCACCAAGATTTTGAAAAAGAGCCGCGAAATTTGGGGCAGGTGGGGCGACAACAGGTGGCGCAGGACATGCCGTGCCATTAAAGGGTGCAGTGTATGTTACAGGTGGGGCAGGAATACCCATATGAACACTCGATAAGCCAAGCTGTTCCAAGTCCCGTAGACGAGTTACGAAGTCAGTAAAATTGACAGGTAGCTGAGCCGTAAGCGCCGCGATGTAAATTGGATTAGCTAACCCCCTAAGCAACGCCTTAATGATGTCTGCCTCTGGCAAAGGTACAGGAGAGCGCAGACATAATCTACGCTTGTCCAAAACGTACTCCAAACAAGATTCCCCTGGTTTCTGCACTCTTGCTTCCACCATTAAGCTCCACTCCAAAAACGACAAGGTGTGGGAAAAGTTTGTGACAAGGGCCGCCGACCAAAGTGGCCACGTACCATGGTTCTGCCCGGTTTGCGCATGCCATTGGGACGCCGTACCTAAAAGACGTGTTACGGCAACCAAAAGACAGTTTTCGGCCGTCCAACCTTCTAACCCTGCTACCCTGTTTACTTGGTCAACAAACCCCTGTGCGTCCTCGTCTACACTACCTGAAAAATGTGGTAGAGAGTTTACCGCCACTGTGGAGGGCCGAATAACAGGTGCATTGGGTGGTGCAGCAACAATGGCTTGCATAGCGGCTTGGTTTTGCTGTTGGCCCCCGATAACTTGAAGTAGCTGCGCCATCTGGTTCTGCCTCGCTGCTGCGTCCGTTGCTACTGCCGTGGTGAACCCTTGTAACGCAGCGATGAGAGCTGCATTGTCCGCCATTTCAGTTTTGGTCGACGCTTCCGAAGGAGAAATGTCAAATTCCAGACGTTGTTTAGCAGCGTCGTTTGGTGGATAGCGAGGTACAGGGCGAACTAAACGGGGTCTTACCGGTTCTGGATCGGTTTGTTGGCTACGGTTCCGTAAGTGATAGTGGTGTTCAAAACCAAAAAAAGGTTCTTTAATTTCGGAATCCGTATCCGACATGCAGGTCCCGACGCCAGCAAAAGCAACCAAAAGAAAAAGACCCAAAACAGACGTGACTAATCAGTCGGTCAACCACGAGAAAGAAAAAAGAAAAAAAACCCACTTGCAAAAAAAAAACAGAATAAACATACATAAACGACGGCACCAGCAAAAGCAAATAAGGCAGGTGACGAACACACAAAAACCAAATTAAATACCCGACAAAAGCTTAGGTACACCAACCGAAACTCGCTTAAATTGTTGGCACGCCAAAAAAAAAAGAAACAAGAAATTAAACGCCGAAAAATTAACAAAACAACAAAAAAAAAAAATATTTCAACTTTGGCTTCAAAGCGAAAAAAAAACCACGATCCCACGGGAAACTACTTTGCGGGAGAGTCTGTCGCGTAACACAGATCCAATATGGCCACGCCCACAGTCACGCCTGCCTCCAACACGCGACTGGATCCAATATGGCGGCGCCCCTAAAATGTCAGTTACACACAAAACACACAAAATATAAACCAAAAAAAAATGAAAACTTACGGAGATTCACACACCACTTCACAAATTGACAAGACAAAACCTCAGAGAAGAGAGAGAAAAAAAAAAATAAATAAATACTTTAAGGCAGTGGCGTTCAGTAAGGCGACTTTTTAAAAGTCGTTCTAAGGCCTTGTAATCCCACTTCTGACACCAATTGTTACGTTCGTAACGAGAACACTGGGATTTACCTTCGAAAGAGGCAATTAAATAGTTCAACGAAATAGTTGTATTCCGTCCCTGTACTTGGGATTCGCACAGTTACACAAAAAAAAAGGGAACACGCGAAAAGGGAATGGAAAAATAATCCGCGAGGGAAAGCCAGCGTTTAAACAAAGCCCCCTCTTATGGTCCTGTCGCTCAGACGGTTTACCCTCTACTGCCTTTTACAACAGGTAGACAAAGGCGTCTGGCTAATTGACCCGCCATCTGGCAGAGACAAGCACATAATTAGGGATGGGGATATTGGCGGGAGATACAATTGTAACAAGTTCCTCGCTTGAGATTGACTCCACGTCAGAGTAATATTTTTCCATAGTGGGAGGAATGGACTGACTTTTCAGTGCTAACTGCCGTTTATATAGTCCTCACTTCACCTGGATTAGGACACGTATTGCTGGGCGTAAATAAAATAGCGTTGCTAGGGTTTTCATAATCATGAGATCTTACTTTTTTTAAAATTTTATTACTTTAGTTATATTTAGTTTTGTTTCTAAATTTAAAATATATATATACATACAAATTTTTTTTTTACGTTGACAAGAACATGTAAGCGAGAACTGAAGGCTATAAATATTGCCGCACCCACTTCGGTAATGCGGCACCTCTTTAATAAATCACTCGGGTTTCTTAAAAGACAGTGTATTAGCGGCACGAGCACGAGACGTATACAACTGACAAGGGAAGTAAGAACTGCGAGGGCGAGTGCTAGTAGGCCTGGCTTTTTATACGAAAGGCCTTCTAGATGACGCGGGAAGTAAAACCTATTATGATGGTCAAGCAGATTGCCTGGTTGACCCCTTTTTAGGCCAAGGTGACACATCACGGAAGAGAAAGCGTGAGCTATACCCTTCTATGCTGCGTCCCTTCCTAGCCATTAACACGTGGATGTCTGATCTTCTGGTTAATCGGACATACAAGTGTCATTATTACTTTGCGTATGCATGGCCTGTTGCTAGGCCAGACCTACCCGTGACAGGTCCCTCCTCTTGAAGGCAGACGACCCGACTACAAGTACATCATTATCCTGCTCAACCATCCTACGTCAAGCTACAGTAATTTAATTGCTACAACTACAGTTTGCAAAGCGGGAGCACTATTAAGGGAAGAGTAAAACAATTAATAAATCAAAAAACGTCGATCTGCAGTTGCCGACAGTTATGGCGACACCATCGTATTTTCTTCTGGCTCTTTTTTGGACATAGGACCAATCTCGTAGCAATTATTATCAATTTTTTCATGGTACTCTAATTTCGTTTTTAATTGTTGTGTGTTGTATCCCATGAATAGGGTAATCATGGTAAGCGTCACTAGTCCTAGCGCTAGTTCGTAAGGGTATCTTTGTGTTTTCATTCCTTTCTCAGTTTCAGCTTTTTGTAATAGTTGCCGGATTTGTTGCCCCGTCATTTCTGATGACAACCTGTTTGTCGTTATGCCGTAGCATTCCACTGATCAAATTTAGCTCGCTTTTGTCTTTTGTTGGTAGCTCAAATACTGCCGCCGTTTTTTTCTAATGTCACGTTTGCGTAGCCACTACTTATTGTGGGGGCTTGTAATGGTTTCGTCGTGACTTCCATTTGACCTTCCAGACTTGCGGGCAATATCCAGTCTTCTGTTCGGGCTGTACATCCTGGGGGAATTTCAAGAATGCCAATTGCTGGTAAATGCAGCGTTCGCGGTGTTTGTTTCTCCATAGTAGGAGGGCACGAAAAAACCACTTCGTGTAGTGCTGCTGCTGAAAAAGCCCAACGGTTTTTTTCTAAGTATGCTACCTCTGGTCCTTTCCATTCCATAAATTGGGTTTGACATTGCATTGTTGTTCGTTCTTGATCATATAAAAACTAACCCATCGCACAAGATGTACGTGCCCCTCTTTTACTGAGACCTTTATGGAAATTGCACAATTGCTTTTCCAATGCTCGGCATTTTTTTATGTCTTCTGCCGATAATTCCATGAAAGTTTCTAAATCTGCTGATACTGCTAGGAAATCTGGAAGATTCTTGAACTGGATGCCGTGCGTTCCATTATCTGTTGCTTATGGTAGTCGAATAAGCCCGTATAGGCTGTACTGTTGGGAGTGATCGTAAATGGGGACTTCGATGAAGAGTCGGAACTTTTCGTTAACCACTGCTACGGAAACCCTTGCTTCCCGGTAGGTAACCCATAGTTCTTCCGTTGGTACTGCCCATCCAAGGGGTAGCTTTGCGTTCACTGCTTCTAACACTGCTGCGAGTTCTGCCGGAGGGAAGATTTGGGGTGCTAGGTGTCCACTGGCAAAAAAGGCCAACCCCACGTCAAAGGTATCCGCCAACTGATGTAACCATAACAATACATTGCTTATAGAGTCGAACGCTGTATCCAGATGCGTTAGGTATGGTAAATAACTCCACACTGCCAGTTCATGCTGTTGCATCGTATTCAATATTTCTTTTGTTACTGTTTTTAGCGCCTCTGTTTGCGCTTGCAAATCCTGTATTATTAATGTGTTCATCCGAATTTCCCACAGAGATTCGTTCGCTACTGTTGCCTGCTTGTCCAGTAAATGCACAATTTCTAAGTCCCTCCGTGTCAGCCCAGCTACTTGTGTGCTAAGTTCCGTTAGGTCTGCTAGAGTTGATACCCCGAACAGCCATTTTAACACCATTCCTCCTCCGTCTATAATTGCTCGTTTAGGATGGGATACTCCTTCAATGGCCGCTCGAAAGGTAGTTAACCGTTCCTTTGAGACTTCTAGATCACGGGAGAAGAGATTTAACTTGTGTTCAATTTTTTCCGCTGTCGTGAAACTTGTTGTATCTCGCCATGAATTCACCGAGTCACTTTTCATGAAGTTGATTCCATCTTTTCGATGACGCACTGCCACCTCGACATATTCTTGAAGTTTGTTTTCCAACACTGTGACAGCTGCTTCTGCCTGGCTTAAGTACAAATCAGTGATTATTGTCCATGTTGATTCACGAAATACCACTCCTGGTTTTTCTTGGAACAGCACTGTATCTCGAATGAGTACTGCATCAGTGGAAGTCGGAACTGTTATCGCGAGAACACATAAGAGATATGGGAGTACTAGTGCCAGGTAATTTGGTCGGTTTCTTCTTCTAGGTGGTATGTCTGTTACCGCTCCCCTGTTATTTCGAAAAATTATGGGTGTTGTTGTTGTTTTTTCCACCGGACTGCTTTTTACTGGATCATTCTTGTTTTCTTGGTTTTGTGTAGTTTTCTTTCGACATTTTCTGTTCTTGTTTCCGTAGAAGTAGTGGACGTGTTTTCTTTCTTGGTTTTGCCTTCTTTGACCTTCGACTGCTTGTTTTCCTGTGATGTGATTGTCTCTAGATTTTCATTGAGAATCCTCTCTTCTACTGCATTTTCTGTCAGTAGTGTGGGTTGTGGGTCTACGTCTTCTTCCGCTATTAGTTCATGAAATAATTTTATTCGTACTACAGGAACAATGTCTGATGCGCCTTTACCAGACCGTGGTTTAATTTCGTAATTTACTGGAGTTGTTGGTCGGATCACCACGTATGGTCCTAACCAACGGTGCAATAATTTATCCGATCGTCCTACTTTTCTTACTGGTTTGTAGATTAATACCAAATCTCCCGGTTGAAAGTACTTTTCGCGATGATGAGCGTCATATCCTATTTTATTTTTGTTTTGTGCGTTGTCCATGCGTAAGTAAACAATTTCTCTAGCTGTTTGAAGGTCTGCTAATATTCTATCCGCATACCCGAGTTGCGTAATTTCTTGGAAAGTTGAGGATTGGCTGTTGCTTCTAGCTCTAGATCTATTGGGAAAATTGGTTCGCGGCCGTACAGTAGGAAGAATGGTGAATATCCCGTTGATTCCTGTCGAGCCGTGTTATACGCAAAACAAACGTATTGTAGCGTTTCATCCCAATCCTTTTGGTCTGCACTTACGTACATAGATAGCATCATGGCCAACGTATGGTTCATTCTTTCCACTTGCCCGTTTGCTTGGGGATGATAGCTGGATGTAGTCTTGTGGTTGGTGTTCATTTGCTGCATCAAACTTCGAGTTATCCCTGCTAGAAAACATTTTCCTCTATCCATGATTATTTGTTCTGGCGCTCCATGTCGAAGGATGATTTGGTGTAGCAAAAATTCTGCCACCTCTTCCGCTTTCCCCGAGGGCATTGCTTTTAGTTCGACCAATTTTGTCAAATAGTCAACTGCTACTATTATCATTTTGTTTCCCTTGTTTGAGTTTGGAAACGGTCCCAAGAGATCTATTCCCACCTTCTCGAACGGCCTTTCCACTTTTATACATTGGAGTAGTCCTGCTGGCTTGTCCGGAATTCCTTTTCGTCCTTGACAGCTAGGACAAGTTTGCACATAGTTAGTTACGTCGGTTTCCATTCGCTTCCAGTAATACCGATTCGAGATTTTTACCAACGTACGCTGGATTCCTAGGTGGCCTGCTATGATGTCATCGTGAGAATTTTTTCTCTATATTCTGGTGGTACGCAAAGTCGAAAATATGTCTTTCCGTTATTGTTTTTATATCGGTACAGTTGATTGTTCCGTAAACAGTATCGTTCTTTGGAAATTCTTTCTTTTTCTCTGCGATCAATTATTGACTTCCACTCTTTGACATTTTTCTGTTTTTCTTTTAATTCCACCGAAATTTCTTTTTCTTCTAACTGTTCTGCCGTTTCCGACAGCATCCCTATCTGCAGGCACCGATCCTCTTCAGTGTCCTCATAGACAGGGAAGGAATGGCGAGACAGACAATCTGCATTATTATGGAGTTTTCCGCTATGATATTTTATTTGGATGTCGTATTCCTGTAACGATAAGCTCCAACATGCTAACCGATCTGCTAAATCCTTTTTGGTCAATAACAAACATAGGGCTTCATGATCTGTCGTGATGTTGATTAGACCGCCCCACACGTAACATCTGAATTTTGTTAGGCTCCATATACGTGCTAGACATTCTTTTTCCGTTATGGAATAATTTTATTCCGAGTCTGACAATAAACGAATAATATATGCCAGTGGGTGTTCTACCCCTACTTTCTTTTGAGCCAACACCGCTCCATTCCCATAGCCGCAAGCATCTGGAATAATTTCCATTGGTAGTGAATAATCTGGGTGTGCTAACACGGGGGCTGTTAACAAAGCAGTTTTTAATTCCCCGAAACGGTCCTTTTGATCCTTTCCCCAAACAAACAAAGTATCTTGTTTGATAAGGAGAGTAAGCGGTTTGGCAATTTTCGCGAAGTTTTTAATGTGCTTTCTGTAATAAGAACACAATCCCAAAAAACTTTGAACCCTTTTTACCTTCTCTGCCGTAGTTTTTCCTTCTTTACACGATGGGAAGTTTTTCACTGCCAATAATTTTTCTGGGTCTGGCCCAATTCCATCTTTAGATATAATATTCCCCAACACTTTAAGGGTAGTTTCGGCAAACTGGCATTTCTTCAACTTTAGCCTAAGTCCAGGTTTCAGCAAACAATCTAACACCAATCGTAACCGTTTTACATGGCCTGCGAATGTTTTATAATAGACCACGATATCGTCTAGATACACGAGGCACGATGTCCATCGAAGCCCTCCAAGAACTATATCCATGGTTCGTTGAAATGTGCTGGGTCCATTTGTGAGACCAAATGGCATCACTTTAAATTGGTATAGACCATCTGTCGTAACAAATACCGTCTTTTGTCGATCTTCTTCCTTCATTGAGATTTGATGGTATCCTGCTTGTAGATACATTATTGAAAAGTAGTTAGAGCCTTCCAACTTGCTTAACACATTGCTGATTTTGGTAATGGTAATAATAACATCACGTACTGTTACTGCATTAAGTCCACGATAGTGGACACAAAATCGCCAGGTCCCATCGTTTTTCTTAATTAGTACTACAGGTGCACCCCGTGGGCCATCTAACACTTCTATGATATCCTTTTTCAAAAAATCTTCCACTTTTTCTTCGACTATTTGTCTTGCTTTCCATGCACTGGCGTATGGTTGACGGTGCACTGGTTTTGTGCCCAGTGTGATCTCAATGTTGTGTTCGGCGACGAGACACTTCCCTAACTCCTTCCCTTCTGCTGCAAAACATTGTATGTATTCCAGGAGTAGCGTTGTTAGTTGTTCACGCTGTTCTTTTGTTACTCCTTCAGCGATCTGACCGTTTAACTCGGGGACTATCGTTGCCTCTTCTTGATCCATGGCCTTTGCTTCTTTTTCTGTAATATTGTGGACGCTGCTTGTTTCCTCGTCCAACTCGTCTTCGGAATATGTTTGCACTGTTCCAAGCGTCACTCCTTCGGTGTTCTCCGATCTCGTACTACTTTATTCTCGTACCATATATCTCGTACCGGTACGAGATCATCGGTACGAGATTGGAGCTTCTAAGCAGCCGGTACGAGATCCTCGGCTCTTGACAGAAGATATTTTAAAAAATTTCTTCGTCGTAGAATAGCCACTACTCTAACCAACCGCCCGGTATTGCTCCAAGCCGCTTAATGAAATCTGAGGGAAACTGGGCCGCCTTATATACGGTCGCAGAGGGTGAGCGCTGCGCCACCAAGCGGGGTTCATCCCCTTTGGGTACAAGATTGTCGGTACGAGATTGCTTGTACGAGATTGTCGGTACCAGAGATTAAGTAAGAACGATTTCATAAATAAATATATCAGTTTTAGCTCTACGTCCCCTCTTGTAAAATTTCATATTGCTTATTGTTTACTTTCTTGTTAAAATTTAATTTCCCGAAGTGATTTAGGGCGAGGCATTTTCCATTTTGGGTCGGAGGAAACGAATGAAATTCGCCTGTTAAGCTCAATAGATGGCTTTGGAGACGAAATTCGCCAATAAATGGATTTAGACTTTGAATAAATAAACTTACGGTAGAACTAATTCTGGAAAGAATCTTATAGATTACTAATTACGGATAAAAATGTTCTGTTATCGTTTTCATTCCATAGCATTCCATTTTTCGGAATTATTAAATTATTTAAAAATTGAAAAAAGAAATAAACGGCAGCCATAATTTCAACTTGGTAAAATAAAAACAAAGCAGACGACTGCGGATATTGATATGTCTTTCCAAGTTTCCAGCATGCTTTACAGAAATTGCAGCTCAAGTTCAGGAAATCCAGCCAAAGAGTAAGGTAGATATATATGAAGAAGATCACATCGGATTTGACGAATCAGGCTTTTTTTATTCAGAAATCTACGGTGAAGTTCAAAGTCGATTTGATTGATATGTAACTTCAATTGCCACAACTGATGAAGTTGAAGGAGAAGATTATGATGGAGCAGTTGCCATTGGAGGCAGGCAAATTTTCACAGCACCAGCTGCGATTCTCAATGATGTGGCAGGAGAAGACTTTGACCTATTTGCTGAACATCGGAGATCAACTATTGCTGATAGAGAAGATGAATACAGAGCAATGCGTTGGAAGTTGATTATTTCCCCAGAACATGTTGATTCATTTGCTGAAGGTAAATTTAATATTTGTTATTCATTTTGTATAATTGTGTGTTGTGATGCAATAGTGGAACACATTATTCAATTTAATCTTATTTTAAAATTAAGAACATCTGTGATTGTGAAGTAAACTCTTTTTGTTTATCTATATTCTCATATCGTTACCCAATGACAAATTAAAAGAGGGCCATAGCAACCAGTTAAGTTAAAAGCTCTTGGAGATGAGTAATCTAAGGCTCTCAAAGGGGAATTGTTACAAGAAACTATTAAGCACACTAGAAGCCAATATTAACCTAGAACAAGCTACTTAATTATAGGTGGATTATTCACTTGTGGGCAAGGAGCTGATCTGCTCAAATTCCCCTTCCGTAACCATAATAAATAACATAAGTAAAAAAATAATAATAACCACGTATGTATTTGTAACTTCTTGTGGGCAAAGAAACCGTTTAAGAGTTGTTTCTACTTTCCATCGCTCACAGGGAGTTTTGGGTCTTGACTGCCGATTTTTCTATAAATTTTGATTACAAGATCTTTCTTACTTTGAATTAAAACCCATTTTTCTTTTTTGGGTTTTAATTTAAAGTAAGGTTCTATTTTCTTTATTTCCTAGAATTGTGTCACTCTCGAGGTCTAGCTCAGGTAAAAGATTGTCTTGTTGGTTTTAAATCTCTGGGCAAAATTCGTCTTGCCATATCATGCTGTTTAACATGGGGCGGAGTCTGTTGACATGGATTCGTATTAGCATGAAGGAGTTATCGGTGATGTCGACCGTTTTATTATCATACAGTTTTATTACTCTGTATGGACCCTTAAATTTCGAGACAAATTTTCTGCTGTCTCCTTGAGGAAGAACTTTGATATTTATCAATACTTTATCCCCTACTTTGTATTCGTTTAATACTGCTCTCTTGTTATATTTTTCTCTTTGTTTCTCTCTCGCCTTTTTGGTTTTCTTCGCGAGCAATTTGGAAACCTATTCTAAGTCGTTCTAGCATAAAACTAGTATAATCTGCAGGATAGTGTGTGGAAAATGGTAGAGCATCGAGAAAATTGTGGATAAGGAGTTTGGGATCACGTCCATCCAAAAGAAAAAATGGCGTTTCTAATGTTGACGAATGAACGGAATTACGATATTCAAAGCATATGTCTCCCAGCATTTGTTCCCAGTTTTCATGCTCAGTTTTCATGCCCTTTTTTTAATTCTTTTCTGAGCATTGTTGTTAACGTACTATTGAATCTTTCGGTTCCTTCGTTACTAGCGGGATTATACGCTGTCGTTAATCGTTGATCAATTTCTAATATTTTACATAAGTGGCAAAAATTGCAGATGTAAAATTCGTTTCTCTATCAGACACTATCGCTTTTGGTAGACATTGCCTTTGTACGATTAATTTCGCTGATGACTAAAAATGGTTCGTCAAGCAGAAGTGACGGAAAGATTTTATCGCGAAGATTACTGCTAGGTTTTCTTTTTCTACAGTGGCGTAATTTAATTCTGGTTTTCTGAGTTGTCTACTTGAATACGTAATGACCACTATATTACCGTCTTGGATTTAAAACAATACAGCTCCAATTCCATAACTACATGCGTCAGTAAAAAGTAAAAATTGTTTGCTAAAGTCGGGATATTCTAGAAAAGGCTTAGTTGTAAGGTATGTTCGGAGGGTCTCAAAAGCTACCTGATCTTCGTCAGTCCATATAAAAGGTTTTTTTAAGCTAGTTTATGGGTTTTCTTTGTTAGTAGCTGGGCAATAGTGTCGCACCCACTTCGGTAATGCGGCACCTCTCCAATAAGTCACTGGGGTTTTAAAGACAGTGTATTAGCTGCACGAGCACGAGACGTATACATTGTTAGTAAGAACTGCGAGAGCAAATGCTAGTAGGCCTGGCTTTTTATACGAAAGGCCTACTAGATGACGCGGGAAGTAAAACCTATTATGATGGTCAAGCAGATCGCCTGGTTGACCCCTTTTAGGCCAAGGTGACACATCACGGAAGAGAAAGCGTGAGCTATCCCCTTCTATGTTGCATCCCTTCCTAGCCATTAACACGTGGATGTCCGACCTGCTGATTAGTCGGACATACACGTGCCATTATTACTTCGCGTATGCCTGGCCCGTTGCTAGGCCAGATATACCCGTGACAATAGAACCAAATCTTTTAATAACACGTCTATAGTATCCTGCTACTCCCAAAAAAGATCTGATGTCGTCAGCTGACTTAGGAACTGGATAATTAAGAATTTCATCAATTTTTGCGGGATCTGGTGTGATGCCTTCTTTAGAAATTATATTGTGACGAAGGAACAACACTGAATTGGCGAGGACTAAGTGGTGTATTGAATTCAGTCACGACACACGTTGCAGAATAAACTGTAGGAAGAACTGCCCCGAATCGATCGAGTACTTCCCTATTTAAAGGAAAGAACGTCTAGGGGGACACGGGAAGTAAGGTACCATTATGGTCACGTAGATAACTTCCACGTGTACTTTAGAGGGTAAAGGGGTGACAAAGAAACTAGCCACACTTATACGTGAGTCTACAGATAGTCAAGTAGATAATTCTACTCGACTTTAACAGGGGGGAAGCGGAACAGAAGGTTGGGCGGAGGGCGTTCCACGAGGATGTCTTTAACACATGAATACCCTTCCAATCCTCGTGACAGATCCCCCCCCCGTTTGAAGGCAATCGTCCTCGATCGGTCCGCCTGAACCTTCTTATAAGCGCACTAACAAGGAAGGTAATTATGTAATGAACTAATGTCGGTTTAAAAGTTCCACATCTTGAGAATGGATGAAGTTTTCTCAGGCAGGATCGGATTTTCATCCTCGTGGGTGATAGTCAGCTGCTTATATATATTCCCATACTGTTCTTTAGATAATTATCCAACCGTTGGGCGAGTTATAGCGTGAATCCCGCTAGACCACCTATAGCCAGGGCCGTGACAACAAAAGCTACTATCCATTCAAACGGATAGGTGATTGCTGCAAGTTGTTGAAAGAGAATATTCTAGGAGGTTTAGTATTTGATTGTGTGTCATAGCGGTTGTTGATTGCCATTTTTCCTGTTGGAGCTAATATTTGCTCACCTGATTGAAATGAAACGTGTTTATTGAGGGGAATTGAACGACTGTTGCCTTTTTTTACTTGTAATGTTTTTTCGGAATAGAGCAAGTGACTGACGCGTACCCCCTACTGTTTTACGAGCGCAACTTACTATTTTAAGAGAGAAATTGCGGCTGGCAGCCATGTTTGTATCTCGATATATATGGCTTCCAGCCGCAAAAGCTATCTTAAAACACCAAGGTGCGCTCATAAAACAATGGGGGTACGCGTCAGTCACTTGCTCTATTCCGCAAAATCAGGCATGTTAATTGATACGGCGGCTGCCGTGGTGCTACACTCCAGACTTGCTGGAAATATCCAATCATTCGTGCGTGATGTACATGCTTGTGGGACCTCAAATAAGCCTATGGCTCGTAGCTGGAGGCGTCGTGGTGGTAGATGTGTGCTATATGGTGAACACAAAAAACGACGCCATGAGGACCTAACATCGAAAATGCCCAACGATTTTGTAACAGGGAAGCTATCTCCGGGCCATTCCATTGGGCAAATTGTGTTTGACAGCAGGCGTTATCTTGTGCTACTTCGTTAGTGATTGAGCCATGACGTTATGGATGGCACACGACTTCATTTTTCCTCTCTTGAAGAATCCAGTGTGAAACTTGTAAAGCTGCTTTCTAACTGGCGACAGTTAAGCATTTCGAGATCTGATAGTTCAATCAATGTATCTAGATCTGGTGATACTGCTAAATATTCTGGTAGATTGCTTAAACGCACTCCGTGCGTGCCGTTAGCTGTTGGTTTGGAAAGCTTAACGATTTGGAATAAATGAAATTGTTGAGCATGATCGTAAATGGGGATCTCAATAAATAGGCAGAATTTATTGTGAATCACTGCAACTGACACTCGTGCTTTTTGGTGTATTAACCATAGTTCTTCCGAAGGTATCACCCAAACGAGGGGTAAATTATTGTTGATTTCTCTTATTACTCGTTGTAATTCGGTGGGAGGAAATATCTGCTGGGATATGTGGCCACTTGCTAACGTTGATAAGCCAATTTTCCAGTCCTCGATTTTCTGTTGAAGCCAAACTATGACATGTTCCAACGTGTCAAATTTGCCCTCCAATTCCGCGAAGTATTATTCCTGTTGAATTTGGATCAACTCGTAAGACTGGATGTAATCTAGAATATAATCCACCCTCTTGTTTTAGATAGAGGACTGATGCTGAGGATCTTGTAACAGAACAAGATTCGATCGTGTTAACTGTAAGGTTTCATTTACAATCAACGTGTGCTTATCCAGCACGTGTACCACATCTCGGTTTTCCTTCCCCATTGTTTTAATTTTCTGGCCGCCTGCGTTTACTACTCCTCTCTTCAGTCGTCCTGCTCCTGATAGGGTCAGGGCACAGGTTGTGAGTTTTCATTTGGAGTTGTTTACGGCTCTGCTCAACAAAAGCACTCTTTTTTTCTATTTTATCCACCGCCATGAAGCTGGTTGGGTCTCTCCAAGCCGTATGTACGTCCTTTTCTTTGAACTTCGCTCCATCTTTTTTTAGTTTGGCAGCCAATAAAGACATTTCGTTAAGGTGTTCTTCAACTACTACGATGGCCTTCTCCTTGTTTTTTAATAATACATCTGTTACGACTGCCTACGACGATTCGCTGATTGAAAACCCGGGTTGTTCCTTGAAGAGTACGGTATCCCTTACCATAATTGCTGCACAGCTGTCCATAATGCCTAATCTCATGAGAGACAGAAATTATACCATTCCGACTTTAAAAAGCTTCATGCTAACTACGTGAGCCAGGCAGTATCCTAATTGTTAAAAGTGAACACCTCGTAGACTAGTTTCACTGATTAACTTATTTTTTTATTGTTGCTTGATATGAGACTCGACAAATATATCAAGGGAGGACAAAAGAATCCATAAGACAATAGACATTTTTCAAGTAAGAACAGTGATAAAACAGTATATCGGTGCAGACGACGGGAAGACAAGAGAGGGTTGCCAGATCAATAATAATCGCAACATCAAACCGGAACTACTCCAATTCTTGTTCTGAGCTCTGGAAAAACCGGGCCCGGAAGCGCCTTGGTCAGTAGATCGGCTAGTTGGTCTTTTGTTCCGATATGGACGACTGCAATCTTGCCGCTCACCTGTTGCTCACGGATATAGTGGTATCGTATATCAATATGCTTAGTCCGACGATGGAATCCTGGATTCGGTGTGAGTTTTACTGCTCCTTGATTATCGCCAAATAAAGCTGTTGGTTGTGTCTGTACGCAGCCAATACTGTCGAATAATTGGCGTGCCCAGACAATTTCCTTTGTCGCCTTGCACATTGCCACGTATTACGCTTCTGTGGTAGATAGAGATACACAAGATTGGCGTCTACTGCCCCACGCAATTAGTCCCCCATTAAAGATGAGAAGAAATCCAGAAGTTGACTTGCGGGAATCAGTGTCGCCAGCGTAGTCTGCATCTGCGTATGCGGTTAACACCTGGGGTTTATCTCCGATTTTGTAGACCACTCCAAATTGTGACGTCCCTTTTAAGTATGACAGAATTCTTGTCACAGCTAACCAGTGAACTTGTTTTGGATCGTGGCAGAATTGTGCTACTTGTCCTACAGCATATGAAATGTCTGGACGTGTGCAGACCATCAAGAACATTAAGCTGCCAACTGCCTCACGGTATACGGACTGGTCACAAGGTGGTGAACAAGGTCCGCCATCAACACCTGCCAAGGGAAGTCTGAAAAATGGGTCCGCTGGTAATCCCTTTGGGTTGCACTCCGCCATTTTGAACCGGTGAAGGATGTGAAAGATGTACTGTTGTTGTGAAAGATAGATAGTTCGATTAGGACGATCTCTATCGATTTTGATGCCGATGAAAAGATCAGCTTCTTGAGTGGAAATTTCCAGGAAAAGGATGATCTGATGGCTGGTTAATTATTTCCAGCAGCCGTTTCTTGTTCCGTCCACACAGAAGACCATCATCGACCCAAATTGCTAGGATGTTGATGCCGTCACCACCATGGTGATGATAAACACAAGAGTCAATTGGGCTTCGAGTGAATCCAAGATTAACAAGTAGGCCGTCAAATTTAATGTTCCACAACCTAGATGCTTGCTTAATGCCATACAAGCTTTTCTGCAAACGACAAACGTGGGTTGGGTAAGCAGTTGAAGTAAACCCTGTCGGTTGATCCATGAAGATTTCCTCAGTTAGTTCACCATTTAAAAATGCAGTTCTTACATCGAGTTGTAGAATTTCCAAATCGTTCGTTGCTGCTGTTGATAGAATTGCTCTTACTGATTTGTGGCGCACCACCGGAGAAAATGTTTCGTCGTAATAAACGCCCTCCTTTTGTGAGAAGCCCTTGGCTACTAAGCGAGTTTTGCGGCAAATGGGGTGACCGAACGAGTCCATTTTCACTTTGAAGATCCACTTATTCTTAACTGTCTTGCGGCCACTTGGAAGCTTTTCTAGACGGCAAGTTTCGTTTTCTTTTAGAGAACTCATTTCTTCTTCCATAGCGCAGGTCCATTATTTCGCATCTGGTGATGTGATTGCTTCTTCATACGATTGCGGTTCAACAATGCTTGAGAAACCATCGGTTGTGGCACAAAGAAAATCGGGGTCTTCAATAAGACGATCGGGTTTCCTTCGGATACGAATTGTTTTGAGAGAAGGATCCATTGTGGCTTCTGGTAAGTCAAATCCATGAAAGGGTTCAATATCAGCTTCCACTCCACTAGTTGCTTGTGTGCCGTTGGAACATATGATTGAATTAGACACGGTGGCACGATCATTGGATGCTGATGCATCCCCACCCACTCTATTTTCAGTCAAAATGTCAACATTAGCTACATCGCAACAGGGTGGTGACATGATCGGGGCTTCACTTAGATTTCATTGAAAATAATATCTCTCGATATTTTTACTTTCCCGGATGAAGGGTCGTAGAGTCGAAAGGCTTACTGCGTTTCAGAGTATCCAACAAACTGGCATTTTAGTCCTTTTGGTTCAAGTTTTGAGCGTTCATCCTTAGGAATGTGATAGTAAGCGTCACAGCCAAATATGTGGAGTTGGGAGACATTCGGTTTTCTTCCGTGCCATCCCTGGTAGGGTGTCATTGTTAGCATAGCCTTACATGACAATCTATTGTGTAGATAGACAGCTGCTGCTGAAGCCTCCGCCCAAAATTTTGTTCCAAGAGTTGATGAATGGAGCATGCTTTTTGCTGACTCAAGAATTGTACGATTGTATCGCTCAACGACTCCATTTTGTTCAGGTGTTTTTGCTGTATTTGTTTGATGGACGATTCCTTTGTTGGCAATCCATTGAATTAACTCCTTGCTCATGTATTCCCCTCCGTTGTCAGATTGAAGGGTTACAATGCGTTCATTAGTTTCGGTTTCAAACAAGGCAATGAGATGTTGAATGTGTGAGCTCACTTCGGACTTCTTCTTCAGGAACCTTATAAAGCCATATCCGTTGAAGTCATCACGATCGTAAGGAAGTAGAGAGATCCATTAAGCGACGGAACAGACATTGTCCACATAAGTCATTGTGGATAAGACCACCTCTTTTTGTTACTCGAGTGCGACCACACGTAGGAAAAGGGAGCCGATGATGTTTACCGAAAACGCATCCTTCACAAAAGGGGGGAGTGTCCGTTGAATTATCAATGACGAGACCATCGACGAAGTTAGCAGAATTCATTTTCTTTAACTTAGCAAAATTTACGTGTCCTAGACGTTCATGCCAAATCTAGATGGAGTTTGGTTTTGCTCTGGCAGCGAGTGCTGCAGATACCCCTGGCGGTTGTTAGTTTAAGAAATGCATTTTCTAGAGTCTCTTCTGAATCTTAGAACCAGTTCCAACAATTTTTCCGTTGTTACTAAGTGTCGAATGATGCTACAATATCGCGTTCTATTGTTGCTTCTATTTAGAACAAGTTCACACCTAGATTGGGAACAAACAAAACTTTGCGTAGGGTGCCATTATGCCACACATCATCAACTTTATATCTAATGGAAATATCTCCAATTCCTGTAGCCTGAAGTGCCTCGTTGTTTTTCCCGACTCCTTTGATAAGACGCTTGCCTAGTGGGATTGACTGGAAATTTTTGAATAAGTCTCTGATATCGGACATGTGCTCACTCGCTCCTGAGTCGGCATACCAACAATCTGAATCAAATTGAATATCAGTGGATTTGAAGGCATACGAATCTTCTTCGATTGGTCGTTCAGTTCTAGATGGTTGAGTGAGGAGAGCGTCGCCACTACCAGCATCGCTTTTTCCTTGTAGGTAGGACTTCGATTAAGTTTTGTGCAATAGGCACAGATTACTTTTGGGCAATTTTCACTTCTGTTAAAGTCTCTCTTTGACTCAGAGAATGCAACCTTCCCTTTCTTTTTGTTAACGAAAAAGGCTCCAGAATCAGATGGCTCCATAGTTACGTCAGCTAACTTCAACATGTTTTCTTCAACTTGCAACCTGGACGCTGGAAGTGGGATTGTCTTGATTGTGTTGTCAGTGCTGTTCCAAGCAGACATAAAGGCCTTGTAATTTCTGTTACCATTGAGAGGTAGAGTCGAAGTTATCTTGGCTATGATCTGATCATGCGAAACAGCAGAGTTGACATCTCGAAGTTGAGCTGCTAAGGATTCGATGGCAGCAATATGAATCATTATGTCATGATTGGAATCATACTGATAGGACATGAATTTGCCCATCAACAAATGCTTGTTTTCCATGCTTGCTAGTTCGTATTGGTTCAGAAGGCGAGTCCACATTAAATGAGATGTTGTACAGTTCATGATTGTTCGCATGACTTTTTCTTCAATAGTAGACACAATGAAGTTTTGTGCTGCGATATCCATCTTCATCCACTCATTGATCTCAGCCGTGTTGGCTGTTACAGCGGCAGCATTTGAAGGATTTGCAACTGGGGCTACTACTGTTGGCTTCTGATAGACTCCTTCTACTACGTCGAGTAGACCATGATTCATTAGAACAAGTCTTAATTGAAACTTGTAGAAATTGAACATTTGAACTGATCTCCTTTGAACTTTGAAATGTGAGAAACATTTTTTGCAGAAAAAATTCCAGCGGCCATTTTACCTCTGTTACAGAAACCAGCGTGAGTTCACTTTCTTGCTTAAGTATCGTTATTACAATTTATAATACCTATGGCGAAGCTAGGCCCATAACCTGTTAAAAGTAAACACCTCGTAGACTAGTTTCACTGATTAACTTGTTTCTTTATTGTTGCTTGATATGAGACTCGACAAATATATCAAGGGAGAACAAAAGGATCCATAAGACACGAGACAGTTTTCAAGTAAGAACAGTAATAAAACAGTTTATCGGTGCAGACGACGTGAAGACAAGAAAAGGGTTGCCAGATCGATAATAATTGCAACACTAATATCCCTAACTTTTAGTTAGAAACTTATAATTAGCATAGAAAGATTCGTCTTAATTAGCCGAATTTAACCATGCTTAGTTTATGGGGGTGTGTTGCAAATTGACTTTGCAATCCCACACCCTCTCCCTTTTTTTGACCGTCTCGTACCCCTCCTCCCACGCGCCACTTCTCTCTCTTCTCATCTAATAACCCTCTAATTTTGGCGCGCAGAAACAAGGAAAAAGAGGGTGGGGGAGGAAAGGGAAGAACGAAAGAGGAAAGGACAAGACAACTCGGGGGGCTAGTCGCAAGCAAAAACTGGACCAAGAAGGTTGTCTCAGAAATCTAGGACAAATTACTCTTTTCCATTGTTAGCCTCCACTCTTTCAACAAATACAAAATCGTTTCCAGCCAGCAATCGTTCTTGTCATTCCCTACAATTTGGTGCATCGACCGGGAAGACAAAGAACGTTGTAGGTAGGAAATTTCCAGACCAAGAACGAGCGAAGCCAGCCACCACGCTGCTACCACGCCGCCACCACGCTGTCACCACGCTACAACCACGCCGCCATCACTGCTTCTAAATCACCGCCGTCGTTACTGCCACTAGATTTTCTCTGCCATCTTCTCCTCCAATGGTAGGAAGAGGACCACGCCGTCGAAGAACCGAAGCGGGCAAAAAGGCCGAAAAGGAGAGGCGAGCTAAGAAGCGCCAAATCGCAGCGCAGCAACGCGACGAAGACATAGAGAAGCAGCTTGCCCAGCTGGAAGAGACGGAACTTCACCACCCACTCAACTATGGTAAATTTTAATCTTAACAGAAGAGAAAAACCAACAGATTCCGTCTAACTCCCCAGCCCATCCAGTTAAGCCCCAAGAACAGTGTCCGGCCATTGACTGGCCTGGACCTTCTACACGTGGTACACACCCGAATCGCCCCGAACCGGCTGAAACGAACCGCCCCGAATCTGGTTGTCCTGAACCCGATCACCCCGAACCAGCGAGACCGAATCGCCCTGAACCGGATCACCCCGAACCGGATCGCCTCGAACCGTTCCACCCCGTGCGTACTACTCACGAGTCTACAGCCTCGTCTTCATCATACCAGTTGCGTTCAGTAGTTTACCGGCAGGAACCAACTTCGAATTCCCCGTCTACACCTCCCCACCTTAGTGTTCAGCCGATACCGGCACGAACCTAGCAGACCCCCCCCCTCTCACACCTGCGTTCAGTCGTATATCGGCAAGAACCAGCTCCAAACTTCTTCTCTACCCAATCCTACACTACACTCCCGTCGCATACTGTAACTAACCTCTCCACCACCCACCCGACGTTGCGTTCAGTCGTTTATCGGCACGAACAAACGTTAGATCCTCCCTCTCACCCTACTTATACTAGCGCTCAGCCACACGCTGACCTGGATCAGCGCGAATCTCTATCGCAATCCGAAGTCTTCACTGACGACGAGGAAGACAATCTTCCCACTTTCCCACCCGAGTCTGACGAAGACGTCGCCACTACCCGTAAGGCTGAACCATATCTACCAGCAAGTAGCCAAGCACCTAACAGCAACAAAATAGCAGCCAGACGCATACTGCGGAAGACGGCGATTTCAGCACGAAAACGTTGCAACACCGAAAACGTTAAGTGCCATCCGCCTCCACGTTCATCTCTCCTTAAGGATTTCATCCCCATCAAGTTGGTAGGCAAACGACGCTTCAATACCAGAGGCCTCCCGAGACCACCTCGTCACCGCGACAAAGACGCCGACGCCCCAGCTGACTGCTTTGCCCTGGGACCAGCCAGACGGCGCTACTTGCCACCACACCTTCGAGAAGAAAGGGTCATCTTAACGAAGTCCATTACGCCCGGTACAGCCAGAAGATCGCAGAATTAATCCATCAATTGCATCTAACTATAACTTTTTCACCTGCCGCATCACCTGTGGGTTGACTGTCACATCAAGTCAATACATTTCTCTCGCAAGCACATAAAGTCGTCGTTATTTAGCAATGGATGAAACGGACGCAAATGATAATCTAGAAAGGGAAAGCCCGGAAACCCTAAAACGTATGCGAACCACTGAGAAAACCCGTCTTTCGAAGATGATTACTCGAATATCCAATCACATGGAGGAGAGAGGCAGCAGAAAGGTACTTAGAGTGTACCGCAATCAACTGGCGGAAATTCTGCAAGAATGCAACTGTCTTAACAGCGCATACGCCAGCTCCCTGAAATCCGAAAACCGTAGCGAAGAAGATGCGTGGCAAACCGAGCTAGACACACGAGCGAATGAGTGCTTCACGCTAATTGAGGCCCACCTGTTAAGTAGAGAAGATGAGGAATCAACCACTTCTGTCGCTTCCGCCCACAGCTCTCGCCATCACCCTAACGAAAGGAAACGCATGAACCCTATGCAACAGTCAACTCAAAACATTACAAGAGTTTGGCCCGCAGACACGATGGTGACAGACTTTAACCCACTAACCAAAGAAGGGGGCAGTGAATCCATCCTCACAACGAAGAGAGCCCGTAGCCTCAAGGATACCCTAACAGTTACGGTCTCCGACCTAGTCAACCCTGGCCCAGCCTCCGCTCCCGAAACACGCCGCGACCATACCACAGTTTCTGAACTCCCAGCAACGACATCCGCGTCCCTTCGCTGTCTAACCACCCCGCATGGCCAACACGAGCGCGTTAACACTACCGTAGCACGTCACAATACAGAAGGGCACCACGCCTCGGAGATAGCCCTTGAACCACCGGTCTCGACACCCGCGATCTATCGCCATCAGATGGCTTCAACAACAAAGGCTACGGTGAATACCTTCCCACGGCACCCAGCCATGACATCCGCGACATCTCATTATCAAGCAACCCAAGCCGCCGAAATTTTCGGGCCACCGCCTGTGAGTTATCCGGTAATTTCTGTCAATCAACAGACCAACGAGCCCACCCACCGTGCCATGAACACTGGGTCGGCCAGCCGAGATATCATCCAAGTCACCACGCAGACTTCTATTCCACGGCAGGTCAGCTTCATTCCAAACGAAGCTAGTGCAGACTATCACTCCGGCCAGCTCCGATCTTTCACCTCAAACCCACCAGCTAAAAGTTTAGACCTACCCGATAAAGACCAGCCGAGCAACCCCAACCACCAGTCGTTGGAAACACCAGACTCCTGGATTCACGCCCTTAATACACAGCGAGGTAGCACCGTGGGGCAAATGGCGTACCCCAAAACACCACAAATGTCCATCCAGACTTTCTCGGGGAATCCTCAGGAGTGGCCATCTTTTATAGCAAGTTTCAAAGTAATCATACATGATGCCTGTAGCTCCGACGTAGAACGTCTTTATCATCTGAGGAATCACCTCGCGCAAGAAATCCGTGATCGAATCGGCGAAGTTCTTCTTCACCCAGGGCTATATCAACACGCCTTGAAAGAGCTACATCGCAAGTACGGCAACCCGCAACTAGTCGCACAAGCATGTAGCGATAAACTACTCTCGCTCACTTCATTCAAGGAGGATGACCACAGGTCACTGAGAACGTTTAGTGCTAAGGTGCGAGGAGTTGTTGCTACGTTAAAATACGGGGGATACTCATCTCAGCTAGAGTGCTTTTCGACAATTCAACAACTATCGTCCAAACTGCCTCTTACTCTTCGAAAAAGTTGGGGGAAAAAGAGTTGGAGCCTCCAACCAAAGCTACCAACCCTCATAGACTTCGACGACTGGCTTGACGAAACATACATGGAGGACTCAAGAGCGCAAATTAAAACCCAAAAAGAAACCGTTAAATCCCCACGCGATCGCCACAGTATCTTTGCCGTAACCTTCGAAGAATGCCCTGCAGGCTGTCGCGAACCCCACCGGCTGGAAAATTGCCAACGTTTCGACCACCTAACGGTAGACAAGAGAGCTGAACTTATCAAAAACAGGAAGCTATGCTTCAGATGTCTAAAAGGGGGCCATAGAAGCGTCGACTGCACACAAGATAAAGCTTGCCCAAAAGAAGGTTGCAAATACAGACACCACGTCTTACTCCATGGGGCCCCAGTAATATGGAAAGGAAACCGAGCATCACGTAACCACAACAGAGCGTCTTACGTAACTTCCAACTTCCGCGGCTCTACCTCCTCACACGCTAGCTATACCTACCTACCAATTGTACCAATACTCGTGTGTGCTAACGGGAAGGAAGTCCGTACCTACGGACTCTTAGACAGTGGCAGCCGAGTAACACTTATCAGAGAAGACGTCTCAAAATCTCTGAAGCTAAAAGGGGAATGGGAGCAGTCGCAATTCCGAACCTTTCACGCCCAGGATCCACTAATCAGAGTACGAAAAGTACAGTTCACGATCACCCCACTGGACCGTAAAGAAAAATTCTACGTGGAAGAAGCATACTCCATATACAAGCTGAACATCCAGGGTCGCGTGGTTCCACCAAACGAGTTAGCAGAATGGCCGCACCTAACACGCATCAAAGTACCAGAATTACCTGGCGCCGAAGTTACAGTTCTGATAGGTATGGAGCTCACCGACGCCCACGACGTAATAGAAATAAAAAGGGAAGTCAATCAAAAGAACGCACCTATGGCGATTCACACTCCCTTTGGTTGGTGCATCGTGGGGCAAATGCGCAAAAGACAAAAATCAAACACCCTCGATGTGTTCGCGACAACTCAAGACGAAAAGGTTGACTTTCAAACGACAGTTCAAAAATTCATCACCGGCGAAGAACTAAACACCCACCCCGACGTTAAGGTTCCCATACCTCCCAGAGACTTAGAAGCGCTAAGGAAAATCAACGCTTCAATAAGACACAACGGAGAAAGATACGAGATCGGCCTACCTTTCAAATCCTCTGAACCAGCACTACCCGACAACTACCATGCCGCTCTAAGACGGCTTTACACCCTCGAAACTAAATTCCGATCAGACCCCACGTTTACCGCCAGATACGCAGCTAACATGAAAGATTATGTCACCCTAGGGCACGCCAAAGAACTCAGCAAAGAAGACATAAACTCTACCAAACCGGGAAGATCTTTCTACCTGCCCCACCATGGGGTGGTAAACCCGAGGAAACCACATAAAGTCAGAACAGTCTTTGATGCCTCGGCAAGGTGCAATGGCGTATCTCTTAACGACCGACTGCTTAAGGGTCCCGACCTTTTAACCAACCTAGTGGGTATTCTCATTCGTTTCAGACGATTCAAGATCCCAGTAACCGCAGATATCGAAAAGATGTTCCATCAAGTAAAAGTATCTCCGAAAGACTGCCCTGCCTTAAGATACCTCTGGCGGGAACCAGGCTCTTTATATCCACCCAAGGTTATGGAAATGCAAGTACAAATCTCCGGAGTGGTCTCGTCGCCAACCATCTGCTCGTTCGCCCTTCGTAAAACAGGAATAGATAACGAGCACGAATTCCCCGGAGTAACCAACAAAATCATCAACCACTTTGACGTCGACAACTATATGGACTCCTTCGACAACCGCGTAGACGCGATCCAAACCTGCAACCAACTAAGGCAGTGCCTACTCCGCGGCGGTTTTAAGCTGACCCAATGGATCTCGTCGGACAAAGAAACCCTAGCATCACTTCCAGACTCCCTGCTAGCTAAACCGACTCTTAATCTAGATTTGGACGATCTCCCCACGGAACGAACCCTAGGTCTTCAGTGGAATTGCCAGTACGACACATTTGAACTACACATCGAAGTACCAGAAATAGGTAAAACCAAAAGGGAGCTCCTGAGATCAGTAGCCAGCGTCTTCGATCCGTTAGGATTCCTAGCCCCAGTCATGTTCTCAACCAAACAACTCTTACGAGACGCATGGGAGAACTCAACTTCATGGGATGATCCACTCGAGGAGAATCTTTTGAGTCGTTGGAGGCAATGGAATATCTCCCTCCGATTCTTAACCCAAATCAACCTTCCACGGTGCTTCAAGTCCACGTCCGACTCCCCAACCAACACACAATTGCACGCATTTTCCGACGCATCAGAGAACGGTTACGGTGCAGTCGTTTACATCAGAATGGAGTTCTCAGAACGAGTCGAAACCGCCTTCGTCTGCGCGAAATCAAGAATTTCACCAAAAAAACCATGCACGATTCCCCGCCTCGAGCTTAACGGAGCTCTTATGGCTTACCGGCTAGTAAATACAGTCAAAAGGGAGCTCGATGTTCCCCTAGAAAAAGTTATTAACTGGACAGACTCTACCACCGTACTACGATAGATATTTTTAGAACACTGCCGATATAACTCATATGTGGCCAACCGCGTAGGTGAAATATTAGAAGACGGAAACGTCAATCGATGGATGTACGTCCCAAGCAAAGAAAACCCCGCAGACGACTGCTGTCGTGGATTAGAACCGGAGATCATAAACACAATGCACCGCTGGTTTCAAGGTCCGAAATTCCTACGGCAGTCCCAAGAAGAGTGGTCAAAATGTCCCGACCCACACATGCTCAGCCCGCACCAATTAGACCCCGAACTCAAAGTAACGGGTAACAAATCTCACTCTTTATGGGTCGGGGCAATAGGGGAGCCAGAGGTTAATGTTTTCGAGAAACTAATGATAAGAAGATCGTCACTAAACTTAATAATTCGCTCGACAGCGCTCATTAAACGCCTCTTTCGTCCCCCTACTACAACAATCAAAAAGGGCTTCTTGGTTCCGCCATCAGAAACCGAAATTTCTACAGCAAGGCAATTCTTGGTCAAACTAGCACAGAAAGCCTTCTTCTCAAAGGAAATAAAGTCTATAGAAGACCACAAACCTCTACCCGAAGACTCTCGCCTCGTTCAACTCTCCCCCTTTTTGGATAACGACGGGATCCTACGTGTCGGCGGCAGAATCCAACGTGTAAAATCTCTATACTCAGTGAAACATCCAATCCTGCTGCATCCCAACCATAGACTTACCACTCTGATAATCGAGAAACTCCATGATGACCTAGCACACGCCAAAACAGAATATATGTTGAGTAACCTACGTTCCACCTACTGGGTCCTGCGAGGATGAACAACGATAAAAAAACGATCAGCAGCTGTTTAGTATGTCGACGAAGGAACGCAAAGCCTGTAGCACCGTATATGGCGGCACTCCCCGTCTCTCGCCTGCAGACTTTCAACCCTGCGTTCACACACACTGGTATCGATATGTTCGGTTCATTCCCCGTAAAAAAGTTTCGGCGCCAACTAAAGCGCTACGGCATCCTATTCACGTGTATGACTACAAGAGCAGTACACTTAGAAATGACCGAATCTATGGAGATGGACTCCTTCCTTCGGGCGTATAGTCGTTTCATCGTACATAAAGGAAAACCGTCCCACTGTTATAGCGACAATGGAACCAAGTTTACCGCCGCAGAGAAAGAAATTAAAGATGGGATCGCCAAAGCAAAGGCTGAATTCCGACCTGGGGTATTTTTCCTCTCGGGCCCTGTAGGAGGGAAATGAAAAATAATATATTTAATTAAGTTGTAGTTAGTTTTATTACAAAATCTTTTGGAATCGTGTACTATACCTCTGTGCTGATATAATACACAAAATTTTATCTCCAAAAAAGCTGTTATTTTTCCAGGAAACTTTTTGAAAGGTACTTGTTTACAATGTACCGTAGCAGACGTAAAGTGATTGACTGTGACTAGTGACTGTAGTGTCAAACTGTTTTCGTTTTTTATGTCATGAGTAGTGTAGTTTGTGATGTCAGTAATGAGTTATTTGACACAATTAGTCTTTTTAAGTTATCTGATTATGCTAAAGGATTTATTCATAAGGAAAAAGAAATTTACTTAGAAAAACGTCTGCTTCTTGTTCTACAGTTGTAATACGGGGAGGGGGGTGTTGTGGAAAGGTAAACAAGTACCTTTCAAAAAGTTTCCTGGAGAAATAACAGCTTTTTTGGAGATAAAATTTTTTGTATTATATCAGCACAGAGGTATAGTACACGATTCCAAAAGATTTTGTAATAAAACTAACTACAACTTAATTAAATATATTATTTTTCATTTCCCTCCTATAGGGCCCGAGAGGAAAAATACTCCAGGTCGGAATACAGCCTTGGCAACTCAGCATCCGATCTTGGTCTATTAGATCAATCCATTTGTGCAAAATTATCGCATTAAAAAATTTTACTAGGGTAGTAAACCGATTTACAATATTTTGCTTTGGTTGGTACGGTTTCACGGGTATCGGTTAACCCCCACCTCCCTGATATATGTAAAACTTCAATAATTTTTTGCGGAAAAACTATAAGTCCAAGTTAAATACATTTTACAGATATCGATAGCCCTCATCAAAAGCTACCCATTTCTGTAAAAATTATGAAAAAATATTCATAAACAAAAAACTTGAGACAAGACGTTTTTTTATAGTTTTTGCGCTCTATAGAGCAAGTGATTGACGCGTACCCCCTCCCTATTTGTGAACGCATTCTTGCGGATTTCGCCATGTTTGTTACGAGTCCGTTTTTCCTCCGAGGAATCCTTATAGGGAAAAAAGGGGATCGCAAAAAAAAATTTGTGAAACCTTCCCAATTTACCAAAGGATACTAGCAATAATTTTGTGTTAAAGGTAAATGAACTAGCTACATTTTAATATTAAATTAAGGGTATTTAATTCTAGAAAACAGCTAAATTTTAATGTTTAACGGTATTGTTTACAATTTTCATTGTCTTAGGCCCTGGGTATGATGACACCCTTTTACAACGCAGCTCATTTTTTCTTACACATAACGTAAGGTTATTAAAAAAACTATCTGGTTTATTTTTATTTAGCTATTGTTTGTGAATGGTTTGTTGTTCATCTCCTTGTAGCAGACGAATTTCTGGCAGCAAACGAAATTCTTCGGCTAAAAGAGACGAGCAACTTACAAACAAAAATAAAATAAAAATAAAGTAGATAGAACTGGAGCTAGAAATAAATATTGGGAAATGAAAAGATGAATAGGGTACCCACTGCTAGGAAGAAAAGGGGTAAATCTAAATTATAGTTATAAAAACTTAATTTTTAACGTGAAGAAGATGGTTTCTCCATAAGACGCTGCAGCCGCAGCAGACCAACTTGGACACAAATGAGATTTTCGCATTTGTGGAAAACGAGCAACGCAGGATGTTTTACTGCTCTATTGACAGTCAAGGTTATCATACCCTAAAAATATGTCAACTAATAATTTAAAAAAATACGGGAAAGTATTAAACTCGAATATTAAATGTTTCCTAACTTTACAAAGGTGCAAAAGTACCTAAATTCATTACTAAAAGTAATTAATTTCATTAGTAGTTTTAAGCCACCATCTTAAAAAATGGCGACAGATCTAACCGATTGCGCCGAAAAACCGACTCGCAACTATCTGTTTCTAGAGGACCCATCCGATCGCACCAGATCGTCCATTTTTCGGGTAGATCAGATCGGTTTACCCGATTGCGGCCAATCGGGACCGAACCCTAGCCTTAAAACTTCAGATGGGGTTGGGCTGAATTGCGAGATAGTGCAACTCGGCATCCGCTGAAGGTCTATAACACGGCCGGGCCGAGCGCCACATTAAAATTTAATTTTCTTTTAAAATTTTGAAAAAAACTTGCAAAGCGGAACCTTTTTAGGTATACGGTTGGGTTCCTAAATTTATTTCGTTAAAATAACAGCTTTTACACGAAACATTAAAACACTAGTCATATTTTCTTCTGATAAGTAAATTTTTAATACATTTTTGATTTCTAAAGGAAAATAAGGGAACAAGATTGTCCATATTTTTTTCAAAAAGAATTTCCGAATTTTGAATTACCATTAACGTTTCTTAATTAAATCGATTAAAAAATTCCGAAGTGCCGATGGGCAGTCTAAGTTCTGTTGACATATAGCAACGAGACTACCCAATGTAATGTATTTTAGATTCCACATTGGATTTTTAGAGCAATAACTGAGACAGAATTTTGAATGAAAATAGTTGCAACCCAAACGATGATTTTATTATATAAGCTTGTGTTTCAGTACATAGTTTAACAATATTCCTATATGCAAGATTTCGCAGTATAACGTCACCACCCAATACATGAGCTATAAAAGAAAAACTATTCGCGGTGGTCACACTAGAAGAATGATATCTCAACCAAATTTTCTATTTGTCTTGTTTTATTTCTCTTGCTTGTTTGTTTTTTTTCAGTTTTGTATTAAATTTGTTGTGGTTGCCTATTTTCAATTCTTCTTATGTAAATCACATTTTTCAACAAATTAAAGATGATTGGTTATTTTTGTTCAAAATGGGCAAATGGTATTGAATCCAATTGAAATCAATCAAAAAGACGAATACTTATTAGAGACGAATAACCATGCTGAAGTTCGCGTTGATGTGAGAAACAAAAGTAATAAAGGCAAAAGATTGAAGATTTCAGATCCGATGTGAATGCATCCGAGTGAAAAAGGCACGGTATATAATGATAAAAATCGGATCGATGACAGGAACATTCGAAGTTGATTAGTTCAGTAATAATGAGGTGATGCGGAAAGACGCAGAAGAAAGAAATTAAACGTGTCCCACGCTGTCGGTTCGGCACTTGCGGATTCGGAAGTCAAACCGGTCTAAACTGCAATGCTCTAACGATTTTCAGAGGTCGGATTTACCTTCTGCAAAGATAAAAAATGTACAGACATTTAAAATTCAATCAAAGTTAGCAACGGTGGTATCTGGTTTTCTTTGCAAGGGTAGGTAAATGTCATGGCGGCAGTACAGTATTAACGCACAGTGGCACATGAAAAGCAATCGAATTCCTCGTCCTTATCAAGGAGCAAGGTATAAAAATGAACAGCTGACGATAGGTTCTAAGAACGAGGTTGTCCTACGAGCTGTAAACAAAATTAGTACCCATGTACTACGTAAATAAACATAATGAGGAGGACACGTACGACGTGCTGCTAAAGTGTTTCTCCGACGCGTCGCAATTGTTGCCGCAGAGTAAACAATGTGAAGACGGACGAAGACATGCTCGGCGTAACGACAAATGATTCCAGCAATCCGGTTCACAAGCGCAAAATTCACCACAAGTTCAGCATCACGACCCATACAAACGAGTCCAAACGTTTCAAACACGACATCTACCAATTCCCGGAACGTTTAGCGATAAGGTTTTTTTTAAATCAAAAACTAAATCGAAGTCATTTCACGAGGTAACCAAATTCATTCGCTTGAATTCCAGAGTTAAGAGCTTGTACCTTTGAAACCTTGGCCGATTTTCCATTTTCTTAAAAAACTATCTGCTGGCCCACCAGAATTGAGCGCGTCTGGAACCATGTAGCATTTCTTTGAATCAATGAAGAGCATTTTGATGATGTGAGAAGAATCCGTCCAATTCGGACGTTGCTGACGAGGGCGTTTCAGGCGTTACCGAAGCATATAGTCGAGAGTAACGAAAGAAACCAGAATGGCCGATGAATCCTGAGGTCAGTTGGTTGGTATGGTTCGGTGAAAATGGGGGCGGTGACGAGATGACAGCCTGCGTTATGTCTTCCGTGCTTGAATCGAATTCGTGCTGGAGTGAACGGAAAACGCGCGAGGGAATCCGATCTTTAGCTCGTAGTGAGCGGATGCGTAACCGCACGCCTGGCAGGTTAGGAGGCAAAAAATTGGCTTCTGTTTCCGAAGCCGATGGTGTTGAAGTCGGGACCGACAAGGCACCGGTCTCTGCATCTCTCACACCGTCAGTTCCGAGATCGCCACTCAAAAGTCGCAGGAGTCGACTGTGATGGTGAGTGGTTTCCGATTCCGTGTCAACATCAACTTCTTGATCGCTGCTACGTTTCACTTCAGCGCCACTGTTTGTCAATCCCGAGTGATCGCTGGTGTTCATTTCTGATTGCTGGTCCGTTGCAGTCGTGGCCGACACTACTATCTGGGCCTGCAATTCTTCTTCTTCATAGTTGTCGATGAGTATGGAAGGCGTTGGATTTGGGCTAGGGGCTTTTAGTTCATCGGCATTCTTTTCGTTTGATGGTGATTCATATCCATTCACTTTGTGTGGCTCATTTCTTGTCTCGTTAGGTGAAGACATTGTAAGGTCTACAGAGATGATTGTGTCATCTAATTTGCCATTTTTTTGTTGGAATGGACCACTATCGACCGAATCACTTCTGCCGACTAGTTCTGGACTTCGTGACGTCATGAAGACGCGTTCCATGTCGGCTGATAGGGACGAATGACGATTCGATACCCCCACCCAACCAAAAGATACAAAAATAAGTTGGAATGGGTTACATGTCGGGTCAAAAAATGAACTGCTCATAGGAACAGTTTTCCGGTAAACCCAAAAAAAAGAGGGTTTCATCGATATACTATCGCCATGAGGGAGGTATTGTACTTCTAAATACCATAACGTCTAGAGGTTTTGCCTTACCATTAGGATCCAGAGAAGTCATGGCTTGTAGCATTCGAAATGACCGCGATGGGATGTTTCCTCCCATGTACTTTTTGGGTTCGGGTTCACTCTGTTCGCTAGGTGGCCCACGATTAATGTTTGTTGCTGTGCCTGATTCATCATTTTTTCAATACATTAATGAAATTTTCCTCAATAATTTCGTCTCCTAAGTTTCTAATAGGTAATACCTGCTACGTTGGATGGCATCGGATTGTTAGCTTGAGCACGGTTCATTTGCTGCTGCTGTTGATATGCTGTGGAAAGGTAAACAATTAACCATTAGTCTCATCACTCCACAGCCGAAAAACTGTTGGTCAGTAACAAAAGTCTCTCATCCAAATAAAATCCGTTAAAAGATTCATTTTCATTGTGATCGACTGAAAATCAAATTGGATTAGATTATTTAGTTATCTTTTACTTCCCGAATCTAAGTTTGAACCTTTTGCAACTTCGATCGAGGGTTTACAGGAATTAGTAATGCTTTTGTTTCTTTTAGATGTTTGTAACATGGAGTTATGATCGTGGTTCTGTTAGGATTACTTAGATATGCAGCGCTTTTTTGTCGGTTAGTAACGTAAGGTTTACCATCCTCAGCGGCGGACGAATCGGTAGCGGTGAAATTCTGCAAAATGCGGAAAGCTCGCGATGGGATGTGCGAGCCGCGATAACGCGGATCAACTTCTTGATGCAACGAGTGCTCTTCGTTCACTGATGTGTGTTGTATGTACGTGTGCGTGTACGTGTAGGCGTGCGCGATGTACGGAAACGTGACGGTTGCCGTGTCATGTGGACGAAGACGCATGGGAGCAGAGCAAGGGAGAGAAAGAGAGAAGAGTTGGACCACATTCCACAATAAACGTTGATGATGACATTGATCGAAGGAAACGTTCTATTCCAAATCGGTTTGGCAATTTTTTTTTTGTTTTTTTGTTTTTTATATTTGGTTTAGAAGCCATGCTCAATTAAGTTTAAGGTATTATGACTTTAACAACTAAAGTACTAGAACTAAGACTTTAGCTCGTACCAATTTCTACTCTCAAAGTAGAAAATTATTTTCTTGTTGCAATGCAAGTTAGCGGACATTACTGAAGGATAGGATTTTTGAGTGGCATTTCTTTTTTTTTTTTTTTTTTACCCCATTGTTATTTTATTTTTAGGAATGGCTTCTAAGGTTGGATAAATGTTACCTTGTGACCGGAACATGTCCATGAGTTCACGATCATCCTGAGTCAGGTTCAAGCGACGTTCACCGACTGGCGGTGGCCCAGAATGCTGGGATAAGCGACCACCGCTTGTGCCACCGCTGTTGTTGCTGCCAATAGAGGAACGTGATAAACGTCCGGAACTCTCAGCTGGTTCGGCTTCAGCATCAGCTGAATCGTCGGCTGGATCGTGGATCATCTGTAAGATGCGAAAGGAGCGTGATTGTGTCGGCTGTCCGCGAGGTTGTTCGACACTGGCAGCACGACTGTAAGTTCCAGCTGCCATCGGATTCGAGGGCGATTCGTGGTGCTGTTCCTGCTGTTGACGCCCGTTATTTGTTGGCGACATCATCAATCTGTATTATAACATTCTATCATTACCATACTCTTAATGAAAGTTAAGAAAAATTCCACTATACGTCAAAAGGCCAAAGAATAAAAAAACAAAATTGTTTTTTTAGTTCTTAAAAAAGTATTGATGTTTTGCTTACTCGTCCATCATGGATGCAATTTGATTGGCGTTGGCAGCAGCTTGCGTCCGCCAGGGAGCTTGCTGTTGTTGTTGCGGCTGATAGCTTTGTTGAGCATCTGGTTGCCTTTGAACGGTAACTGGAGTCATACTAGTATTAACTCCCGATCCACTACTCTCCAAGTAAATTGGTATAACTTTGCCCTGTGCGTTATGCCAGGGTGGATGGACGGTTTCATCTTTAACAGACGAGACACTCCTTTGCGGCGTCGGAGGGGCCCTCGTGGCTGTACCCCCGGCATGGCCTCCTTCAACTGCGATTGGAACGACGCGGACGTTCCCCGATGCGGAAGCCGCAGTTTGAAACGGTTTTACATTCTCTTCTCGATCGACAGGGATAACTCGTTCGTGTTGCTGCTGTTGATTGTGGACGAATACTGGAGTCGGAGAACTAGAAGGCCGATTCTGCGAATTCATCCATGGCATTGGTGCCTTGGCCAACTGAGCCGATGCTAGTGGGGACAAAGGTCCGCTTGGCCCATTGCTATTCGCGTTGTTGCTAGTGTTAGGACTCCCGCTAGCAGCATTGTTGTTTACTGGTGGGATGTAAATTGATCCCAACTGAGTGTTTCGACGCTCCGGAGTCGGTACCGTAGTCGGAGCGGATGGCGCTACTGGCGCTGGAGCAACAACCGGCTGTTGTGGAGTATAAGTGGCCGGAATAGAACACTGAGCCTGACTGCTAGCGCTCCTGGCCGACAAAGAGTTCATAATTTCTTCGAACATCTGCTCCGGTGATTGCGTCTGGGGTTGCGATTGCAAAAACTGCGGCACCGCTGGCTTCAAGTTGATGCGCATTGGCTGTGGCGGCGAAGATTCCACACTCTGCTGCTGGATGTAATTCTGATGCGACGGCGGCGGAGGGGGAGGAAGCGGAGAGGTGGCCACCACTGTGGGCGTTGGAGGAGTTACTGGTAAGTGCATAGCGGGCGAATGCAGAACAGGCATTTGCTGAGGCGTCGGCGGAAAGACGGGTACAGCTATTTGAGGCTGCATGGCCATTAGAGCTTGAGGACTTAAGTGAGACGGCGTCGGCGACGATCCAGGAGGATTGGTCGGTGTCGGATGGGGATGGCTAGAAACGCCTTCGTCGGCTGCGTTTTTGGATATGCGACGTTGCATACGCGGAGAACGGATCTCGGCTAAAAAATCAATGCCGCCCGGTGTATACGTGAACGGTTTTTTGTCTTTGGTCATCATGGCGTTTTGAATGGCAGACGGCGGTATGTAGCTAAACGGTGCCCCGCCACCTGGTACATGTTTACCTCCACCTGCTCTTCCCGCCGAATTTGGCCCGCCTCCCATCTGTTATTCAATGTTGATTTGGAAAAAGGAAAAACAAAAACAAACAAACAAACAAAAGTTAAATTATTTGACCATAAAAGGGCACGGAACATTAACACTAAAACAGAATCAAATATTATGATACCTCCGTATTGATTCTGATTGCCGGCATATTACCGGGTCCATGGCTGCTGGGCATAGGTGGAGGAGGGGGCGGTGGTGGTGGTGGAGGTGGTCCTGCCATCATGCCCTGAAGCGCGACTCCACCTTCGAGTCCTGTGTATTAATATAAAACACGGGGTTGATGTGAACGCTTATGAACCACTTTACAGTACACCATAAAAATTTACAACTATGTGCTAGCCTATTATGTACCTAGGCCGGCTGGGGCGTCCATGTTACTGGTCTCTATAGGCCTACCAACTGGCGAGGCGTGAACACTGCTTTTGCCACCTGATAGAAACGGGCCAATATTTGCACTGCTGCTCCTGCGGCTAACGCCGCTCTTGATTTCTTCCGATTGACGTCTGAAATGTAGAATATATACGTATATGTATTTTTTTTTTTTTTTTTGAGTAAATTTAATAGCTAGAAAGCGTTGCATAAATGGAATAACCCAAAAGTGTGTAGATCTAAGGATTCTGTTAACACATATAAATAAAAACAGCGAGAAGAACTTGAAAAATCGTGAGCGTGTACGTTGAACCAAAGAAGGTATGCGTGAGCGGCTATTGTTGTAAGGCAGAGCTAAGTCATCTACTGGATAGAGAGTGCTACAAGGGTAATGCCTCGAACGTGACTTGCCTGCTCAATGGAACAGCGCCAGTCGCTTTTATGTGTTTATTTTTTCTCGTTTTTATCCATTCTTTTCATTGAATTCTTTTTTTCTCTCTTAAAGATCTGTCTCGGGCCTGCCTAACATGCAACGGCGGATGGAATAGTTAGTCCGGTGCATATTCGTCGGAACTGTGCTGGTATGCCGTTTTGTTCGGTTGCTATTGGCATTCAGCGTGCTGGTCAACGAGCGATAAACAGAAAATGAAACGGTTTCCGCTTCACTCTCGATTCTGATTGCGTGACGTGAGCGACGTGGCGTTGAGTGCAGACCTGGGTCTTTCCCCCTTTCGTCTGGACGGTCGATTTGATTACGATTTACGAAGACAAGGGTTGTGGCGCTACACAATCTAGCGTCTGGATCTTTTTGGAATAAATTCGTTGTGACTCCGACATCAACCTCTTTTTTTTTTTTTTTTGGGGGGGGGGACGCAGGTTGCCGTGCAGTCGAAGAAATATTTTTTTTTCTTAAAATATTACCAACGCAACTACTCGATTGACTTTTTTTTTTTTTTTTTCGGTTCGGCCTTGGCTGAAGCTGGTGTGGCTCACAAAAAAAAATCAGACTCCATGTCTTCTCAGAAATCGGAGAGAAGTAAAAAAATAACACCAGATGATAATAAAGTATGCGGATGGGGGTGGGGTAGTGAAATAGTGAGTGTAGGAAGACGGGAAAGCTAGGCAGAGGGAAGGCAGAGCCGAGAAAGACTTGGCTTAGCGGGAGCAGGAAGACTTGAGTGAAAAGAAAGGATGGCCTTGGAAAAGAAAGCCAAATAAGGTGAGTCCAATGTAAAGGAAAAACGTCGGAAAAGACGGCCAAATGATGGTGAATAATGTATCATTCGGCGCCAACCTTCACGTTGGCAGTGGACGTGCAGTGCAGGTGGAGGCGGAGGAGGCGTGAAAAAGAAATAAGAAAGCGGGAGGATTTTTAGTTGCTGTGTAGATTATAGACCTTAGAATACAAGGGATATCAATTTAATTCAATGCTTCTGTATTTTTCATTGTGGTTTCGGAGCCAGCTAACTCCATAAACGAATACAACGCATTCGAAGAATCGTTGCATCGCAACAATCAATTCAAATCACGGAGAGATGACGACAGCACCCCGTCTCAGTTCCCCAATCCATTTCGATGTCTCTCTTTCCTGTTTTCTATTTGCTACTTTCACGCGCTCTTTCGATCTTTTTTTCCATCTAGCAGGGTAGGAAAGCAACATTGAACAACCGACAAGCTGATTTGCTTAAGAGAACAATGCTCAGACATGGGATGATGGGCGTCAGCGTCCTTAACTGATCAAATCTTTTGAATGAAAAAAGAAGTCAACGAATGAAACCTACATATACAAAGCGATCAAGGCGGATCTCTTCGGTCGAACACGTCGTCATCAATGAGTTAGATTGGACCCGTCAATCCTCCCTTCCCGCGTTAACAAAAAAAAAAAAAAACCCGAACACAATGCAGTGAACCAAATTAAGACGGTGAAACGCCAGAAAAAGGGAATGAGTGCAAAAACATCCAGTTTTGATTGAACACGGATAGAATTTCAAAGCCGGTCCGCCGTCAAAGAAGGAAAGTGTTGTGGAATGTTCAACAACAACAACAAAGAAAAGAAGGCGAAGCAACAGTATAATATAGAGTCATTCGAGAAGGGAGTGGAATGACATCATTACTTTGATTATAACAAGAACTAAAGATCGCGACTGAGAGAACGTCCAAGTTGGGTGATATGACATGAGTCACCCACTGCGTGAAACCCCCCATTTTGTCACATCTAAATGAAAAGATGATGAACTGTGTCCGGAAAATAAGCACACGAGCTGTTGACAGTCTGCGACCGACGATGAGACATCGCTAGAGAAATAACTTCATTCAACCATCTCGCCTCTCTAAGCAAAGCCTTGAGCAATACAAAGTGACGCATGAGTCCTGAAAGTAACAGACGTCGATGACGACTTCCCGTCGAAAGCTTAGCCACAGGAGAGCGGCAAAACCGCAGTGGGACTTCTGACTGCCCGTGAGTCTGGTTTGCGTTCCACTGGTTAAGATGCACGCGTACAGATATTACGTAGATCGCGATGAATGTTGGGCGGTAAACAGTAGCGAATGATCTGGCTATTGAAAGCTTTCTGTAGGGACTTACATCATGCTCTCGATATGTTTGGCAATGCCGTGATCTTCGCGGACCATTTCGGGCGGCATGGCGCTGATGATATCGTTGGCTTTGTCATTGTAGGTGCCCAGCAGGCCGCGATAAAGGTTGTAGACAACACGGCGGACGGCGGGATCGCTTGTGTCCGTCACGGACGACGATGACGAGGAAGCGCTAAGTCGTCTATGCTGGCCGTGTTCTAGGTTGGCCGAGATCGGGTCCACTAGCGTGCCCGAGTAAATGCCGTGATCGGTGCACACGCTCGAAACTACGGGAGGATGACGCGGTTCACCGCTGACGGACGACATGATGGCCGCTGATCGGATAAAGTCGTTGGATTCGTTCGTTGGTTCACGCTCTTGTAATGTAGTCGAGATCGTTTGACTGCCCGCTCCAACTGACTTTTCACTACTGGTACAGAACTTTCGCCCTCAGTTTCGTCCAGTTTCAGTCGAAGCCGTGGAAACTTTAGGGAGGAGGAGCACTGGATCTCACCCGTCTCTCTCTCTCTCTTTCTCTCTCCTTGTTCCTTCACATAGACACACACACTCACACTCGTGTGTTCCTCGCTTAGTGGGTGGTTGTTATTTTTTTTTTTTCCCCTTTTTTTCCAAGCCCTCGTTTTTTTTTTCTATTGGCTTACCATCACGTGACCTGAAAGATGACGTCAGTTTTGAGCGCTCCGGGCACCGATCTTGGTGATTTTCAATTCTTTTCCGCATAAGGAAATCTCAAATTTTCTTTTTCTTCGTTTCGTTATTTTTCTTTTCAGCTGAGAAGAAAACGAAGAAGAGGAAGAAAAGGAGAGAACAAGAAGAAGAGAGGAATGGACGTGAATTCTTCTTATTTTTTTTTTCATTTCTTAATACTCTTTTCCCTCCCTCTCTCTCTCTCTCTCGCTCCCTTATGTCCGCTAGTGTGTCACGAGCTAAACGCCGACCTCGATTTCCAAACGTTACGAAATGGGCTTCTTTTTATATTTCAGCGACCAATCCCCTTACGATGGTCACATAGGACTATGTTGTTGGAAACTGATCAAAGACTGACAATGCTAGTTGCACACGCTCCTAGTGCAGTGCGCTTCCATACTGAAACGCAGCGTTGATCGTGTCACGACTAATGGATCTTCATTACATACAGCAGATAGCAGGAAAATCGCGCAATAAACAAATCACTCAGAAACAAGATTTTTATTTTTAATGATCTTCTTTTTGAAAGTGTTGCCAGGTATGAAATGAAAGCGGAATGTATTTGTGGTTGACGACGCCAGCGCCGCCGTAGCGTTTGTGGTCAAATGCTTCGTCGTTTCGTATACAATAGGACCAAACCGCTTCAGATTATTTTGAAATAATCATCATTTTAAATATGTAAAAATTCCACGACTGTCTCTTATTTTTTTGATAATTTTTTTTTGAACTTGTTTTGAAACTATGCATGAATGACGTGGTGGTGACGATAGAAAACGGGAGAGAGAAAAATTACCCACACGTAAACCAGCAAATAGGATTTCTGCATTTCCGCCCGCCACAAAACATCATCTCACGGACGGGTAAGATGGATGATGAATCGACGACGACTTACAGCCATCCATCATGAAAGCGACCTCGTCTTTGTTTTTTGGTTTTTGTTGTTTCAAGAATCGTTCGGTCCTTTCTCTTTTGAGATAGCGACCCGCGCCCTACCAACAATGTGTAGGCTTCTGGATAAACACAAATACAAAAAGATGATTCAGTTCGCTCGATGCATTAGACGGACGATGCGGAAGGGGGGGGTTGAGGCAACGAAACCAGATGGCCCTTGAGAAACGTACGTGCGCATATGTAAATGAACGAAGCATCCCAGCCATGCACGACATACTCTCAGTTACTGATTTCCTTTTTGATTCTTTTGAGGTCTATCTGCTATCTCTTTTTCTTCTTTGTCGTTGTTTTGGCGCTTGATCTTCGCTTGCTGTCCCCACTGCTCTCTCTCTCTCCCTCTCTCTCTCTCTCTCTTCATCCCGTAAGGGAAGGATGAATCATCTTAACAAACGAATGCGACCAGAGCCCAATGACCTCCCGCTGTCGTTCGCCCATGAGTCAGCAACGGCGGGATCGGCGAACTGCCGTCCAGCCGAAGATTCCATCCCAGGTGTTTACCACTCGCTAACTTACCTCCAAACGGCGAGCTTTTAATTTGTGATTTTAGCCTATTAGTTGTTGGGTTCTTTTTATTAGCGACAAACTTTCTTCGCCAAGATGGCTCTTTGCCTTCTTTTGCCTATTTATCCTCCGACTTACTCACTTTGTTCGGTCGCTATCCTTTGCCCATCGATGCTAACGATAAAACCGCGACGTCAACACTCATTGTTAGCCTTAACAAATGGTAAAAATCCAAGCACACCAAGAGGCTTGCGAGCTTGCTCCACAAACACACATTTCTAAGAGCAGCTGAAACTTAATGATGTCGAGATGTGTTATTGTAACGGCTAATGGCCGTGTGTTGTTACTTTTGATAGGCCGTCGTCGTTTACCCTTTTTGTGTGTGTGTGTGTGTGTGTTTCTTACATGCCCTTGAAAGTTTCCTGATTGGTCCAGGAATTCTGTGACCTAGATGACGATCCGACCTCAATAAAGACAAAACAACGCGTCTGGGTTTGTGTTAAAGCAGTTCAGCAGTCGCCGCCAGTGTTTGAATGAGCTGACATGTGATAACGTCCAGGAATTTCCGGCCGGATGTTACGGAAATTAGCCACGCAATTCCACAAGAATCAAACAAATTTACATTGACTAGTGTAAAATGTGAAGCATTGAAAAAACAACACAAAAAAAGGGAGGGGGAGGTGGGAATAAAAAAAAAAAAAAGAAAAAGGGTAGGCTGCATAAAAAAGTAGCCGTGGCCGAGTGATTGCGGTAGCGGCTTCTATAGCGATGGCGGCTATTTATAATGCAACGGCTTCCAAAGTTTTGAACGAACGGGAGCAAGCAAAGAAGTTTTCTCTTTGGGACATCGGGACTGTGAAGGAGGTCGACACCAGCCCAGCCCCAGTCGATAGAGCTGGAGCTGGCGCCAACGTAGTCATTTCTATTATTAAAACAGCAGCAACCGAAAGAAAAGAAAAAGGCAACAGACAAGACATGATGAGACGATGGGAAAAAATAAAAAATAAAATAAGAGAGAGGAAGCAAAGTATTAAAGAAGAAGAAGAACCACACATCACGGCAAGCGTAAAAAACACACACACGCAACACACACACACACACACACACACACACACCAAAAACAACACTTAAGATTTCGGCATGGCAACATAGATGGAGTTTGAAAGTGGGGAAAGATTTAAAAAAAAATATTGCGTACACTTAGCTCTTTTTTTTTTTCTCTCTTTCAATTCAATAGGAGGGGGGGATAGGAAAGAACTTTGAGAGGCAGCTGTGACGCCACACCCGAACCGAGATCGCATGATGTCTTATTGCCATATCCATATTCTACTCTGTCTTGCTGTCTCTTTATCTCTTTATCTTTTTCATTTCTCCTGTATGCGAGGACGACAACCCGTTAAGGCAATGTCCAACACATTTGAACAGCTTCGCGGAGAATAAGGGGACAGACGGGCGAGGCTTGCGAAGGCCCAGATCGGGAGATGGCCAGGCACGCACTCGTCAAACGATCAGACGGTAAACTATTCCGTCGCAAATAAATAAAGGGAGTCCAGTTCGGTCAACGTGCATTATTTCAACTACCAGAATATCGCGCAAAACTTTCTGTGATGTTGTTGGTAGCCAATCAGATTATGAGTAGGCAAAATAGGTCAGCGGACCTGGCACCTTATTTGATTTACTTTACTTTTTTTTTTTTAATGCTTCTAGGTGATAACGGATCCAGACAAACCGTCTACTGGACATTGTTTGATTTTCGATTAATGCTATCTATTTATATCTATATATACGCTTACCGTTGTTTAGTTAGGGCTTGTTGTCAGGTACGAAGGGGAAAAGAGAGCGTGATTCACTTAATGATGAACGGAGACAATTGAAGCGATGTCGATGCGGAGGATGACGAACAGTTAGTGAAAACAGCAACGAAAAAAAAAAACGAAAATCAGTAAAGAGGAGACAAACCACACTGCTAGACTTCAACTGGATCAAAACTTGACTGACCGACCCGGTCTTTGATGGCGCTGTTGCTGTTAGCAAGCTTTCTCCTCCTCACTCCTGCGAAGCTGATGTAGCGGCTGCAGCAACGGCTTCCTCCTGCCCGTTTTCTCAATACGGCAAACACCTATGAAAAGATTCTATATTTAGAGAATGCTGTGTGAAGAGATAGAGAAGGAGAGAGGGAAAGAGGGAAAGAGACAGAGAGAAGGAGATCGGGAGTGAGTGGAGGGTGGTAAACTGAATCTCGCTAGACGCCGCGGGACTAAATCAGTTTGCAGGCTCCTTTCTTTCAAGTCCTTCTTTTCGTTCTGGGTGTGCATGTCGCTGCTAAACTGCAACTCAAATATTGTCGACCGCCTCGTTTGATCTTTCCTCTGTCCAATCCGCTGAAGTAAGTTTCAATTTGCCCCGACCCAAATAACGATCCATTCAATGTGAAATGAATAATCGTGTGCTATGTGGTGAAGGGCACAACATAGCCTCCAATTTGCGTGTATTAAGATAGCGTGTGGATTCATGCGATCCACCGATCCCCACAAAAAAGAAGTACCATTTTCATTAGTTTACCACAATTAGTTGTAACATCAACGAGAAGAAGCCACGCTTTCCGATTGGAAATCACATCCAGGAAGTGCGCACTGTTAGGTGTACGGGTATGCATGCGGTACGTAACCCGGTTTTTACTTTGCATTTCTTTTAGTGTTGCCTTGGCAGTGTCAACGTGCTGAACCCACGCCCATTATTCCCTTCGCCGTAAAGTTCTCTGCCAACACGCGTGGCGATAATCATCTATTGGATGGTAAAGCAGGAACTGTGAAACCCAAACAAGTATATAATTGGCCATTTGGTTTGTCATTCCGTTGGGATCATTGTCTCTGGCTTTCAGCTTTTCCGTATTTGAAATATTAATCGTGACGACCGCAGACAGATAAGCATTTGCATCTGCGTCCCTTCCGAGCGTTGCTAAACTTGCTGTTATAAGACGTCCTCACCGAGAGCCACATACGTAACCATCGAGGAATCCGAGTCGACATATAAGACGCTAAGATTTATGGTTGTGCATTATGCTCTTTTGGGGAGAAAAAAAATAACGCTGCCAGCTTCGTTTTGACACTTATGAAGCTGACCTTAACGTTTATGTTCAGCCAGCCGGCAGACGGATGCTGGCTGAGCGTCATAAAGTCATGATGTCGGGGGCCCCAATGTTCCTTTGACGCCAGAACCAAAGCGACCGAGACTGTTCACTTGTTACTCATTTTCCGACGAATCGGCGTTTGGGAAAGCGCTCGGAAGGCTAGAGTTTGAATTTATCCTCACCCGACTGTAGCGCATAGTTTGATGAACCGAGGTTGAATTCGACCTCAAGCAGTCTAGTGACACACACAACGACAAGAGATGCAAACAAAAAAAATGCCTTTACAAGAACTCCAAATCCAGTTGAATACCGCCCGACGATCTAATACAAAAAATTTTCAGTTCCTGCGATTCCTTGTTCGTCCGCGTCCTTGACAGAGAGCATGTTTTCGCCAAATGTCCATCACCTACAGTATAGTTTCCACTCCTTACTTTTGAGTCAACGCTCGATGATTGTGTTGAACGCATATCCATCACGTCACGCTACGATTCTAAATACTTTTATCCTGTTAGCCGTCAACATTTTTGCACAACAATAGTTGTTGGTCAGCGCGCCGGAAACGCTAATAACGATGCGTTTGGACTTCTTATGCAGTTTGTCCTGATCAGATAACCCAGCACATTAAAATGCCTGAAATTTTATGGCTACATACGTAAATAGAGGTAGAATGCAAGTGCCACGATCTTAGTGTTTGCGCTCTATGGTCAATAATATCGTTTGACGTGTTTACCAATAACAAGCGGGATTTCAGCGAAACAGTATTGGTGGGATAATTATACCAGGTTATACAGTGGGACTGAATTTTGAGTGAATTAACGCAAAAAAAAAAAATTAATATTTATTATCCTTACAGAGGACAGGTAACATTTATGGATGAAGTACGGCAATCTAGAAGAGCCTGCTTTTAAAAAAGTGATTCGAATCAGATAGGGAATGATCCTGTCAGTCTTCATGTTCTCCCTCATTGTTTCTTACACACAAAAACCGAGAGGCAACTACGTGATTGTTTACACCATATCGACACCGTAATACCATAGTTGATAAGTTTACCTATACCTTTGGCCCTTCACCTAAGCCATGGCAGTCTAGATCATTGGAAGCCTGATTGGCTGCTACGATTGTTTACCTCTGGTCGGATGCTAATGAATAAGTGCCCGTGCCAAGAACTTTTAGCCTCTGTAGCGATACCTAGGCTAGGAATTCCTATTCAACGAAAAATCGATCACGAGGATTTTTTTTTTAAATAAATTTTCGAACACTGAGTATTTACCCAATATTTTGCTGGTCCGAAGTTGTTGTGTGAATAAGGATACAAGTGAGGACAAAGATAAGCAAGCAATATTGTTCGAAACTAGTATTTAAAATCTAGGATTTTTGGTTGTTTCCGTCATTTAAATAGAACTTTGAAGTCCTGGGAGATGAAATAATTTTGAAATTTCCTTACATTACAGAGAAACATGTTTGACTAAACGTAGTGGCCCATCTATGACTGATTTAAAACCAATGCGTGTTGCGAAAGCATAGTTTTCCTCTATAAAATGTTTTGTTTCTGCTCGTCAGATGGCATCGTGTGGTTATTGCGGATCGGCTGAAGTTGAAGGGCCTTAAGCGCTTGATAAAAGTGCCTATTTGGCACGGGCGAGATGGGGATCCCTCTGGGTTGTTTTGATGTTTTCTAGAAGGCTGCACCAAATATACGCAATTCTTCATGTGTCAATGACGTCGTCCTCGAGTTCATTCAATTGTGTCGGTGGTATAAAAAAAAAAATAAAAAAAATTTTTTTTTTTTTTTTTTTTTTATTTTTTTTTTTTTTTTTTTTTTTTTTTTTTTTTTTTTTTTTTTTTTTTTTTTTTTTTTTTTTTTTTTTTTTTTTTTTTTTTTTTTTTTTTTTTTTTTTTTTTTTTTTTTTTTTTTTTTTTTTTTTTTTTTTTTTTTTTTTTTTTTTTTTTTTTTTTTTTTTTTTTTTTTTTTTTTTTTTTTTTTTTTTTTTTTTTTTTTTTTTTTTTTAAAAAGGGGAAGGGGGGGGGGGGAAAAAAAAAAGAGGGGGGGGGGAGGGAAAGGGGGGGTTTTTTTTTTTTTTTTTTTTTTTTTTTTTTTTTTTTATATTTTTTTTTTTTTTTTTTTTTTTTTTTTTTTTTTTTTTTTTTTTTTTTTTTTTTTTTTTTTTTTTTTTTTTTTTTTTTTTTTTTTTTTTTTTTGGGGGGGGGGGGGGGGGGGGGGGGGGGGGGGGGGGGAAATTTTTTTTTTTTTTTTTTTTTTTCGGCGCCCCCCCCCCGGGGGGGGGGGGCCCTTTTCTTTGCCTTTCCCCCCCCCCCCCTCCCCTTTTTTTTTTTTTCCCCCCTTATCTGTGGATGGTTATCCGGGCATGTCGTGAGCTACGTCCCGATTTCCTGTTTTTCTAGATAACCACCATCTAAATGCCAGATTGTTGCTTTTCGAAGAAGTGAAACATACATTAATCTAGATAATGAAATTTAGGTTAGAAATTATTTAAGCCTACAGTCCCATTCACTTTTCAAAGGGTTAAAACGAGAACTGCTTTGAGTTCTTTTTACTGAAACATGGTTACTTCGGAACTTGTTAAGGTAACACAGAAAATACGCACTTTTTTTTTTACATGAAGAGTCCTGTTGAATTATTTATTTTTTGTCACTCATGAGTTTTCAATTGTGCAACTGGTTCCCAAGAGGAATTGGGATTTCAATATAGCAGGGTCTTTCTCTTATCCTTGTTTTCTAATTTTATTTATTAATGACCTTTGGTTTGTTTTTATCAACTGAGCTTGGAACTTTAAGATATATAGTCAGGATATTCAACTGTCCATCATTCCCATTTTAGAAAGAAAGATTTGTATTTATGAAGTCTCCTTGAAATTATTCATTTGATATCACTACTGCTTTGCGAGAAGGTCTGCTTAAAATGGAAAAGGACAGAACTATGGTCAAAAGCAGATCTTCTGAAGTGAGTGAACAATTGTTGTTTAAGGCCAAAGAAGAGCTTGGTGAAACTGATAGCATTAGAGAAGAATCTCTGAATCTCATTAAGGAATGGATCCAAAGCCATAACATTGATTATTCTCATTTAGGTAATTATGTTTAAAATTATGTCTTCTTGTTGTGTTCTAACCAATCATTATTATTCAATTTCAATTTAGATGATCAGTCAATACGGTGGTTTCTCCGTGGCAGCAAATTTGATGTAAAAAGAACCAAAGAACGGATAGATAACTTTTTTCAGTTTCGCTCTAAAGTCACAGAATGGTATTCAGGAAGAGACCCACTTTCCCCAGAACTCTTAGATATTCTGAACCTTGGGTAACTGTCTAGCAGATTTCCTTCCCACATATGCATTGTCTCAATATTTTCTGCCAGGACTATCTTGCCATTACCAGGACGTGATGATGAAGGAAGAAAGGTTATTATTATTCGTGCAACTATTCATGATGCTTATAAACATAAGCAAGATGATGTATTGAAAGTATGTATAATCAATCTGAATTGAAAAATTCATTAGCTTGTTTATGGAAACTTACAAATCTCTTAAATATTAGGTAATGAACATGGTTATAGAACTAATGTGCCGTGACGACGAAGCCACGTCTATAACAGGAGTAGTTTGTGTCGTGGATTTGAAAGGTGTTCTGAAAAATGTGTTAGATGAAAAGTCAAATTTTTTTGTTTTTTTTTTTCAAATTTTCATGATTTTCATTCCATTTTACAGCAGACTACGTCTTCTTCGGCCTGATTTTATTTAAGAAAATATAATTTTAAAAATTATTCAGGTGTTGGGATGGGCCACGCAATGCAAATGACGCCTTCGGTGATTCGCAAAGCAGTCAGTTCTTGGCAGGTATCAATTATCTGTCAGTTAAAAAAACAAAATAATCAGAAACTAGTAACATTATGAAAATTCAGGACGTCAATCCAATCCGTACGAAGGGAATGCACTACATTAACACTCCGCTGAATGTTCATGTTGTAATGAATATTTTCAGAACATTCATGAAAGAAAAGCTCAGACGCCGAGTAAAAACTTACTGTTAATCTTTGCTTATTTCCAATAATATTGATGGTCTCCTTTTTGCAGCTGCATTTACATAGAGGCGATAGTAAAAAAGTGCTCACTTCACTCATTCCTTGTGATAATTTACCAAAGGAATACGGAGGAAATGGACCCACAATCGATTTCTTAACAAGTGCGTATTCAGATTTGATTTGTCTGTATTTTTTTCTAACTTATGTTAGTTTAATTTTTCAGCCAAATGGAAAGATCGTGTTGTAGAAAACAGGGACTGGTTTATGAACCCAGAAAAACATGGACCATTTTCGCCTTTTTGAGCTTTGAAAAATGTTGGGCATTCAATCTGAAGGAAAATGTCGATTTTTCATATTTTACTGAATTTCCATCTTTGTTCCTAATATTCATGCTGTTGCATTTGGCATATGATAATATGCGTTACTGAAGCAAGACGAACATATTTCTCCTTTCGTTTTTGTGTTTCCAAAATGCCTTCAGAATTCGTATATTTTCTGTTACGTTTCCTAATCATTTTTTAAACTCAAAATACGATATATAGATATCTACTAAATTGGTTCTGTTTCATCGCAGGTATTTTTAGGTTTTCACTATTTTTCTGTTGCTGTTGATCATGGCTCGTGAAAGCAGGACTGAAGTTTTGTCACAATTGCTTCAAATCCAGCCTTGTTATTTAAGACATACATAGCGAACTACTAATCCTAATTGTGAATTAGAAGATTGTCGAGCGATTTGGGCAAGAAAAAAGGGTCCTGGACCTTAAACAATTAATTCAGCTTTGCAATACGCAATCAGGCTTTTTTAATTGTGTTTACAAAGCATAGTACAGGATGGGTCAAAACTGATTTAATTATTTAAAAAACTAAAAAAAAAAATGTATTGGCTGTCGGAGCATTTTACATACCTTAAACATTTGTAAAATGTTTAAGGTATTGTTTATGATAGATGGAATTAAGTGAAACTGATTGCCAACATAAAAAATGTCGCAAGCGCTTGTCGCTTCAACAGTCTTCATTTCCTATGGGCCTGTTCGAGTTGAATGGGGACCGCCCAAAGAGGGAGGGATAGGCGATGTGCCAACGGGATTGTTTTCACGAGTGCGGCAACGCAGCGGAAAATTTTAGTTAGTAGTGAAGTAAATATGGCGATACGATGGGTGTGTGTAACTCTCCTCTGCCTTGCAACTTGTCAATTGTGTATTAGTTCTTCTCAATTCCTTCCAAATTTGGGTGAGTGCCATACATAATCGTTCAAGGATCACAGTTTGCTCTTGACATCAATTTCTCATCAATTTCCCTAAAACAATAATGGCTCATGCCATCTGACATTCATTCGTTTGGGGCGACGAAGGGCGATGGCCTAGCCGTTGTTTTTCTTCGGGATTCTTCCAATCCGGGAAATATTTAGTTTACCGTCCGTCGCCGGTGCCCTCCCTTCCCCCTTTCGCGTACCGTTTGCCTATTATTCGAAAAATCGTGTTTCGTTGCATTTCGGGCATTCGGCAGCGGTTGAACTCATTGTTATTGCTCGTTGAAGTCCCTCAAAGTCACGAGCAGTGAGTCATAATACAAAAGTCACACACACACAACACCTTGAAGGGGTTCCGCAATCGCCTTGCCTGGTCATTCAAACATAATTGTTGCCGGAGGACGCAACTGCCTTGCGAGTGAATTTCATAGCACGACGCTAGCCTTCCATTTCGTTTCGCCGTCGACACCCTTTTCAGACGGCACCGGTGGTATTGATTTCAAAGGCCATCTTTTTTTGTGTGTGTGCCCAAGGTGGAAAGTCATAGTTGCAAAATTGTCTATTTCTGCCACAGCCAAAGGGATCTTTTGTAATTCCCAGGAACGACATTGCGTTTTAAGCTATGACGAGTAAATGGCGCTCCTTGAGGTCATCATTTTTGGGCTTAAGACCTCCCGCTGATGATTCCTCCCGTCTTGTGTTTCATGCTTCGGTGCATACATTGCCCAAAATTCAAACGTCAGCTTTTTTTTCACTATTTATTTTTACCTTAATATGAGATGGCAGGCATGCAGTTTGCATCTCTTCTTGGAGTGGGACACAATGAGTTGTGCGTAGGAGTCGGCAGAGAAGGAAGTTAGAAAATCAACAACAGGAACATCACAAAAGCTGTGCAGTACGGGATTTCAAAAAAAAAAAAAAAAAAAGGGAGGGCGAGGGACGGAGGCACGTCCGTGACGGGCAATTTCAGGCGATTGGGCACTGCGCCAAGCAAGTTCTTTGCCCTCATTGGAACAAAATGAACACTGATACACTAAGAAATGGAACGAATTCCAGTTCTTCATGGAACGTTCCCAAAACTCGTTTTTCTCATAACAACTTTTCTGATCGTGTGTTTTTTGTTTTCTTTGTTTTTTTCCCCTTTTTTTTCGGTGCGTGTTTGTTTTTTATTGTTTTTACTGTTTTTGTTGGTCCTCTTTTTCCATTTTCTGGTTATTCTCTGTGTCAGCTGCTTCGGGTAATGACATTATCTTTTGGGTCAAAACCGGCAAACTGGCTCTTCCGCTTTCGAAACTAGACGAAACCTAAGGGAGGTGAACGAAAAGACGCAGGACGTGTATGGAAGTCGTTTTTATGGTTTTAAAAGATCTAATCTGCTGCGTGCCCGTGAAGAGTTGAAAGTAGTTACGTCGCAACAAAAACATGTACTTTAGCAAACGAAGCATCCCCACACTCGCTCATCCCTCTTTTGGTCGAACATCTGCTCATAGCTACCGGCCATTATAGAGAAGTGGGGTAGGTAACTAGAAGGTTTCATTTGTTCTATTCCCATAGTATGTTATTAGGCTAGACGCTGTCTAGTACCAAAAAAAAATGAAATAAATAAATAAAAAGAAGGTAAAACTCGAGGTTTTCTTGAATTGTTTTGACGTTTAGCTATTACATACTGTACTTCCTTCATTTCCTCACGCACAGCCACACGGTTTATGTCTGCAAGGCCTTCGTGAGCAGCTAGACAAGGACACTTTGTGGACACCTCAGACTGTTGCTAGTCTGTTAGAGGCCGGGTAACTCAAAAGCTTTAACGTGCACAGAATAGACATTGTTTCAGGAAACTTAAGCTTCAGGAGCGGGCAAGGGAACAGCTTGAGGGTAAATTGTAAGCTTTTTGTTTGCGTAATTCAAGACGGTGGTGAGTGAAAAGCAAGGGCTCGTTTCCTTTCAATAAATTATAATGGTGGGTCGGAATATTCTCCCCTTCGTTTCTTTTCTTCCTGAAAGAGACAGCCAGCACTCGTTCGAAATTTGTCGAAAGATAAAAGAGCATCAAGCCACACCAACTATCTATTGTGGTTTCCGGTCGTGTGTCGTTTAGAGGACGTCTACATGTGCGTGCCTGCGTGTCTTTTTAATGAACTCCACCATTTAGTTAAGCTTTTCCAGTTTAAAGTTTTTGTTATTTGGGGATGTCAATTCATTTCAGTTGTTGTCGCATGGAATTTGCAATTAATTACTCTTTTGGGGGCTTTTGTAGGACGAGCAGAGTCCCAGTTTGCACGTCACCGCACATTCCGGCCGTCAGCCTACCATGGCCGCGAAAAGCGACAACTGCAACACACCCGCCGCGAGGTAAGCGCCGTATTATTTGAACTTCCTTTCACTTTTTCTGCGAGCGCTAACTTTATATCATTTTCTCACTCAGAACGGACACGTCAACGATTTGTCAATCATCTATTCTTTGGATAATGATTCGTATATACTAGACCTTCGATTAAATAGGTCAGCTTTCCCGGACGTATCCACTATGCAAGTGGTTTCAGATGTAGATTTGTTCATTTAATTCTTCTTGTCTTTCCGTCGTCATCAGAGATCTGGTGCCCGATGGCTACTTTGAAAAGTACCATCAGGATGGTGAGCAAATAACCGAGCGGTCAAATGGCACGGCCAAACAAGCCCAGCTGTGCCAGTACCAAGGGCAAATTCGCCATGTCCCTAAGTCGTGGGCGGCCCTGTCGACATGTGCTGGATTAAGGTAAATAGTCTACGAACTCAATTTCCGGCCTGTTGATACAAGCTTCAGCACAAACAGTCCCTTATTTGTTTACGTTTTTTCGTCCGCCATCGAAAGACTTAATAAGGTCAATCTGAAGGACGGTTGAATGGGCATCTGCTTTTTTTTTTTAACGTTGATGTAGAAAACTGAGGATTGTTGTGGTTGAATAGTTCGGATTATTTCAAATTCATGATTTCGTGTTTCGTGTTTCTTCGTTTTTTTTTACCACAGAGGTGTGATATTCGATGGCCAGGAACTTCATTATGTTGAACCACAGAGTGGTTCGTCGCTGGACGACGAACACCTTTTGATGAAACACTCTGATCTGACTGCCAACTTTTCCTGCGGTGAGTTCCAGTTAAAATCTCGCTAAATATGCATGTTCAATGTCAATTTTTCGCTATCAATATATGTAGGAACACATTCCGCCTTGCCCCATTCTAGTCACAGCCATCCAAGGGTAAGTAAAAAATTACTATAGGCAGATCAGCGCAGGACATATATATTTTTTAAATGTGGTACATGGGTTCTTAGGTGAGGCGACAAACAGATTTGCCTTCAGGCACTCCTGCAGCCAGTGGCCCATTTAAAGCTAATAGCCGATCCCGTTACGTCGAGCTAGTTCTTGTTGTCGACAATAAAAGCTATGAAAGTCAGGACAAAGATCTCAACCGAGTCTTTAGGCGATGCAAAGATATTGCCAACATTGTTAACGCGGTAATTTCAACTTGTCAAAGTCAATTGAAAGCAGATGCTTTAATATATATATCCTTACAGCTGTACGCGCCCCTCAACATTTTTGTTGCTCTGGTCGGCATCGTCGTCTGGTCAGAAAAGGATGAAATTCAAATTTCCGTTAAGGGTGATGAGACATTGACCAACTTTCTACACTACCGCCGCGTCCGGTTATCGAAAGAGCATCCTAACGATAATGCGCAACTACTTACGTAAAGGCTTCTCCTTTTACTTTTGCAGTTTCATAGGATTCCGTCATCAATTTCTTTTAAAATTGTTAATATTCGCAGTGGTGTTCAGTTTCAAGGGGGAGTAGTCGGTAAAGCTCTCAAAGGCCCCATGTGCACCTATGAATTTTCTGGCGGAGTAGCGATGGATCACAGCCCAACGGTCGGTCTCGTTGCAACAACAGTGGCGCACGAGATGGGGCATAATTTTGGCATGGAGCATGACAACGATTCCTTGTGCCATTGCCCAGATGACAAGTGCATCATGGCTGCATCTTCTAGGTTTGTTTTCTAACGGCCGTTTCTCTTCCTTCCGAATAGTTTGTATGAAACTAAGAAATTAATGTTACTTAACTAATTCAGTGCGGTCAGTCCGACTCATTGGAGCTCATGCAGTTTGGAAAATCTGGCATTGGCCTTTGAACACGGAATGGATTATTGTTTGCGCAACAAACCAGTGAGGTTGTTCTTTTATTCAATAGATAATGCGTGGGAATGAAATTGACATTGAATTTTTGTTTCTCTTTTGCAGCCTATTTAAAAGTCCAGAATGTGGCAATATGTTTGTTGAAGACGGTGAAGAATGCGATTGCGGCCTTCCAGGACGGTGTGACAATCCTTGCTGCAATGCCCATACGTGCAAGTTACACGTCAACGCCACCTGTGCCACCGGTGATTGCTGTGACACTGCGGTACGTAAAGTTTATGCTGCCTCTTACAAAGGCATTTATTTTATGAGTTGTAATTGTTTCTTTCTTAGACGTGCCGCATGAAAAATGCAGGCTCCCCGTGCCGATCTTCTTTGCAGGAATGCGACCTCCCAGAATTTTGCACAGGCAAAAGTGAATATTGCCCAGTGGATCTCCATAAGTTGGATGGCACCTCTTGCGGTCAAGATAAAGTATGCCTTCTGTAAATTTTTAAATTCTCGTCCAGTTGTTTATTTCTAAACTTTTCTTTTCTTGCTAAAAGGCCTATTGTTACGAAGGATCCTGCCGTAGCCACTCGGATCAATGTCGACTTTTGTGGGGTCCTTCTGGCAAAGGTTCCGACGCCAAGTGCTACGACCAAAACACGCATGGCAATAAAACGGGCAACTGCGGCTATCTCAAAGCCAACGACACCTTTGCAAAATGCCTTGACGAGTAAATTCCTATTTTTAATGATGCGATTTTATTACGGAGGGTTCTGACTTTTGTCCTTTTTCTCCTAATCAAGAAACACGCACTGTGGGTTGTTGCATTGCTCACATCTGAATGAAAGGCTAGAGTTCGGCATGGAATCCGTGGCCGTCTTATCTCATTCGTTTTTCAACGTAGAAGGAAAAATCATTCCATGTCGAACAGCTAATGTTGATCTGGGCCTACAAGACGTCGATCCGGGTCTAGTCCCCAATGGCGCCAAATGTGGGCATAATAAGGTATGTTTTCTATACGTGTGTTGAGAAAGAGCCTTTAAGTACATCAACTTGTCTGCCAACAGATGTGCGTTGATCAGCGCTGTGTTGCCGTTTCTTCAATAATAAAAGCAGGATGCCCACAAAAATGCGGTCAAAACGGCGAGTGCAATAACCTAGGTAAATGCCACTGCAAAGTCGGGTTTGATCCACCCTATTGTCAACATTTTGGGGCTGGAGGCAGTGAAGATGGAGGACCAGCATCCGATCCTAATGGTAAGTGTGACAACTTGATTTGCCGATATAACAGTAATAATACATGTTTTTTTTTTGTTTGTTTTTTTTGTTTTTTCCAATCGTCTGAAATTCTGTATACAGTACGAAATGGTTTCGTGGTTGCCATGTTTATCATCTTCCTTGGCATCTTTCCCATCATGGCGCTTGCATTCTGTTGCTGGTACTGCTGTCGTGATCGACAGCAAAGAACACAACTTTGGGCCAAAATTATGGGCGGGCCAAAATTATCATTGCCGTACGTATTCATTTCTTCCATCGTGAAAAAAATCTGCACATTCATCCGCAACCGGTTTATATCCAAAACTTTGCAACCGATATTTCGCACACCGTCCGCATCGGTAGCCAATCGCAAATCAGTTGATATAATATCAATCGAAAAAAATTGCGTAGACATTAATTACGCTAAACGAGCAGAAGAGCAGTTACAGAATGCCGATGATCCGTCGCATGGTGCCAAAGAAAAGAAAGTTAAAGAAAGGAAAAAGAAGGACATACATCTCGAAGTTATAACCGTTCAATCTTCCCCCAAAATGAAGGTGAAATCCTTTGGCGTGGCCTCCGAACGGCTCATCACCGAGCACGTCGACATTTCCCCTATTAGTTCGCCCGAAATTCGAAGCGCTTCCTGTTCTCCAAAATTTTCCCGTCGGGCAAACGAGTCTAGTTCCTCCAAACGAGAACCAAAAAGGGACTTTCGGGATTGGGTTAAAGATCGAGTTCATTTAAAGTTGCCAAATTTCATGCGTAGTTTCAGCAGGGACGGAACTGTCCCTAAAGCTGACCCCTGTTTAGAGGGAGTCGCGACAGATCCAGTTGAAACGATCCCTTCGCTACCCCAATTGTTGATCACACCTGCGGAAGCCACACCTAATTCGCCAATCCCCGTACAGGATCCCGAAGTTTCTGCCTCCTCCGATGAGCCGAGTGCCCCACTACTAGGTTCTCCGAAGCTAAGGCGCCCGCCGCTGCCGCCGCCATTGCCTCCGCCTATGCCACCAAAACTGGTTTTCAATTGATTTTATGAAGCTCATCGCCAATATTCTTTACGAATTTCACTATTCAATCGACTTAGCTCTTCATTCATATTCAAGTGCTTCCTCTTCTATCTTTATCGCGATCCGTTTTCTAGACTGAAGCTTAGCCAAACCCCCAAACTAGCTTACTATTTTCTATTTTGTAGGGATATATCATAGCAGGTTACGAATTAAGTTTAGAATACCCGCATTTTGACGAATTCATTTATTTTATTCGGCTTTTGTGCATACGTTAGCGATGTGGCAGTGCTTCGAAAATTGCTTCCGTGACGTGCTTACGCTTTTTGTCTTCCTATTTTGTCGTATCCCGCTTTTACAGAACACGTGGCAGTCCCGATTTTACCCAACCGCCGAGTAGCTCCAACAGTTCAACGACATCTTCGCCATCCAGACGGATTCAATATCGAGGGCGATTGTTTTGCCCAGTTAGTTGGTGGACGAACAAGATGTCAAGTAGACGACTGCCTGCAGACGAACCCACGACCCGAAATAACACTGTCAAGATTGAAATCTCCCGGCCAATGCCAATCCGCCCAAACAAGCTCGGAATTATTGGCAATGGATCAACTCCTTCTGTTACAACTGCATCAGTTTCACGAGCGCCGCCCAGCTCTATTGCCCAAAACCTTGCCGGCCAATACCCTGGCGTTACTCTCTCGCCTCTTACTGAGAATGCAGATTCCAGCTTTGATAGTTTCGATAGTGCGGATTCAGCGGATGCCCCTAGTCGCAATCCAGCACCTGTAATCAACGGTGGCGTCCCGAAGAACGAAACAAACAAATCGGTCGGGGTCGTTGCCGCCCGCGCAAGCTTTTTCTCCAATGGGCCCGTCTCGAGCAGTAATGCAACTGCTGCCTCCTCTGTCCCCGTCAGACCAGCCCCTGCTGCTCCCGTTGCTTCAAGCGCATCGCCACCCCCAAAGCCAGCCGTCAGTCTTCCACCCCGCAATCAAATATCCACAACTCCGACACTGGGTCATACAGAAATCGTCATCTCAAAAACGATAGTTCCAGTCTCGACAAATGATTCTTTGGTTATAACGGTGGGAAAACCAGAACTGCCTCCCAAGGGTCGTCCGCTGTCAATTCCAAACGCGTGCAATGTCAAAGGCCCTAACTGGACAGAACCCGTTCCCTCTCAATCTGTTCCGACATCAGCAGCAGCTGGATCTGCCCAGCCAAGCAGCTCATCAACTTTACAAAAAGTTGCGTCTCTTTTCAAAACGAATCCTACTCAAGCAACTGTCAACCACCCGGAATCAATGCCGGATGCAGCCAGCGTCTCTGAAAATGAAGGCAGCACATTGCCCCGCAATCAAAGTATAAAAGCCACAAAGATAAATCGTGAGAGTTTACGTGGCTTGGAGATATCGAACCCAATCTTGCAAAGTACCATTGAAATGCCATCTAAAGTTGTTCCCGTTCGACCTGCTCCAGCACCGCCGCCGTCTTCCACTCCGTCACCTCCGCCACCAGCAGCTGTTCCTGTCGTTTCGTCTCCAACTACCCCAACTTCTAAATTAGGAATCAGTAGCACTTTGCCAAGGCTGCCAAAGCCCAACAAGGTCCACTTTGCCGACGATAATGAAAAGTCAGACAAAACTAGTAATGTCAAATTGGCGCCAGTGGTAGAGCGTTCTGAAAGTATGCGTCTTCGCGGCGTTACCAACCGGCCGAACATACCACAATTCGGTTCGATGAGAGCCAAGAGACCTTTAAGTATGCCCTTCACTCGACCAACCTCCCCTCCCCCCAAGCCACCGAACGCAAAATTCGCCACCAGTCCTATCGTCGAAAACGACTATCCCTATGATGACTGTTCGGCGGTAACCCAGGCAGAGGAAGATGCGATTTACGCCAGCATTGAGGATTTACCCAGAGATGGGTCATCAGCGGATCGCGACGAAGCTGGTAGCACAACGACCAGTAACTCGGATGGCTTGTTATCCGAAATTGTTTGCGAACTGAAGAAGAAGAACTTAGACGACGTATACTCGGTTACTAAGAAAAATAAAGCATCAGTAGCATCTACTATTCCAGAATGTTCGCAGCCCGTTGCTACTACAGCAGCCAAAACAACAACAGCTCCTCTACAAAAAAATGCCCTTTCAAGATTCACCGCTACCAATAGCAGCAGTGCACCCCCGACAGCAAAACCAACCACGGCACCTGTAGCAACAGCTCCAACGGAAGGCTATAAACCATTTTCATCAATAATGGGTTCTCGTGGTCGCTATTTGGGTACAACTGCCGTGACAAGTACTGCTACTTCTGTCGTTGATGCGGCCGCTTCTCGCTCTGTTAGCAGTGCTCCTTCACCTGTTACCACCGTTTCGGCAACGAAAACAACGGCGTCTGTCCAGCCCGTCACTGCTGTTGTTAATAGCGCGAACTTACAGAAAACCACGCCATCGGCAAGTAAACCAATGGTTCCCGTAACGACATCGGCAGAATCGACTACCCGGAATAGCCACGTTCCTTTGCCACAGCAGCCGCCTGTCGGCAAACTGCCATTATCTTCGAAAATTGCAAGCAGCGTCACTGAACAATCGACCCGCGGGTCCGGCAAAACGGTGTTGGAAAAACCAACACCTGTTACGAACGGAACTGTTGCCAGTAAACGACCCATGTCACCAGATAGGGAGACAAATGTCGTCAAACCTGGAGTTCATCAACTGGGCAATGCTACGGCCAAATCAAAATTTCCAAACTCGAAGCTAAGTGCCGCGTCAAAGCAATCGGGGGCACCTGTCAAGAGTGGTGCCGGAAGCAGTGTTCCTAAGCTGACGAAGCCTTCTGTTACCGGTTCGGCTTTTCGCTCTACCGCGAATAACAACTCCACGACTAGCGTGAGCTCCAGCAAAGCAACGACATCAACTAGCCCCAGTGTCAGTACTTCTAGTCCAGTTGGCGCTAACATTGCTTCCAGTGGAAAACATAATTCTTCAGCGTCCCATGTACAGACCATGCAGCAGAAATTCGATACATCCAATTCTATTAATGGGCCTGTCGTCAGTGCCAGCAGTAATAAAGCCACTTCAGCTTTACCCGCGAAAAGCAAATCTAATCCTAAGCGATGAACAAAAATAGGTCCAATGGTGCCGTAATTCGTCGATGTTTTCTTCTTTACTATTCTCTTTCGTATTTGTAACCATCTGACAGCCACGCCACTCATTATTCCATCATACTTCCATTATCTTTCAGGCACCGCGTCACTTCTACAATAGGAGATGAATTAGAAGGCATTGATAATGGACAAGATCAGTATTTTAAAAAAGGATATTGTACATAATATGTAAATTCAATTCTCTTTTCGGCAATCATGTTCACACTACACAGAAATAAAATACTGTTCGTTTACATCTTATTCTGGTACTTTAAATACGAAAACGGAAAAATCTTCAATTCAATCAAAACCTTGCCAATCGGAGGCCTCAGCCTCTTCATCGACCTCTGCCCCAATGCAGTGGATCCCGTCTTTGAGCATCGGAGTACCTTGGCCCTTACCTAAAGATTTCGAAAATTACATCAGCCATAGTACGTATCTTACCAGTTTCAGTTGTGATACTTTAAAGAATGAATTTTCTGACATTGTGCAAAATTTATACATGCTGTTAGTATGCTTACCTAAGACTCTGGCCAAAAGTGTGATTTCAAGATGCACACTGGAATCAGTAGAACAGGTCAATTTGATAAGCTCTTTCATCAACTTTGGTTTTCCTGCCCTTAAAATTATGTGTAAATTGATTTTACTGTCTTCATTTTCACAGCATTTGACACTACTATAGGTCTTTGAAGTGGAATCCTGGGAATTTCCAAAAGAAAAATACCTTTATTCTCAATACATTACTTGTTCTCTTCTTGGGAAATGCCAACTGAAATTTGTGAAACAAAACCAACCACTTTTTTTGGCAAGGGAAAAAAAAACAAGAAATGACTAAACCAAGTGAGGACCTATGTAAAAAGAAAAAGAAAAAAACTGCTAATTACATTGGCAAGCCATCGTGAGTTGTCCTTGGTCATGGGGTTGTCTAGTGAAAGGCAAATTTCATATGAATGGTTCAGCTTTAAAAATCCTAGGTGAGCTTGTAAACTCCATTGTGATAATTTCTGGATATTAATGGTGTTTTCTTTACCAAAAGTACCAGTTTCCTCAATAAATTTTACATGATGTTGCTCTGAAACGAAGTACAACAATAATACAAACCAATACCTATAAGATGACAACAATTTACCTTCTTCTATTCCAGCCATTTTTTGTATTGTGATTTTGGATATTCAGTCACTAACTGGATAGAAACCTAAATAATGATAAGAAACCAAAGTGATCCCTTTCTCACTAATACTGCGGGTCAACAAGTTTTCGAAAACGACGTCCTAACGTGCAGGTGATTTGTGGTTTACTAGTCTTGTTTGTAGTCATGTACACCTCAACCCCATTCCCGATGGGTAGGTATTTGTACAGGTAGGGCTTCTTTTCTTAAGAATTGGATCCCGTGGGTTTTAGCGATTCCTCTATATTTGAGCCCGCGGCCTACCCGGGTTTCACGTGGGTGATAAAATGAAGAAACCGGTTCCATTACCCGGTTTGCATCGCTTTCTACCCCATTTACCCGACCACTGCTATTGCTGCGCAAATGGCTATGTTGTAGTTTTTTGCTCGAAGATATACAAAATATCACCAAGATTTTGTGCAAGGTTTTAAGAATAACCTGAGTAGTCACAGCACGCACTCTGGAAGCAGCCTACTTAGAATTCGACCCCTTTGAAATATTTCTTTCTATTTTTATGTTAACTGCCAAGGCGAATTCAAGCGAAACAGACAATTGCCCAACACATTAGCAGACGACAGTCAAAATAAGCTGTCAACGACAAGGTGTACGCCTGTCACCTGGTGGCAAAATTTTGCACTGACCAATCATTATTGAAACCGCCGCACAGCTTTTACATCTATAGGGAGCGGACCGCTCCCGTAGGAGTAGCTGGGTCTCTCTCTACTCCTACAAGAAGAAAACGGGTAAGGATCCAACCAAACGAGAGACTAGGTAAGTAAGGTAATGGAAAACAAAAAGAAAAGTGAAACTTGAGTAGGAAGAAAGTCGGTTTTGGGAGTTGCCACCCCCCGCTAAACAAGTAAATTTGATGTGAATCCTGGTTGCATTCCCGATAGTTTCGAAATTTTCTACCCACGGGTAGTAACGTAGAAACGATTAGGACTGTACGAAGGTTCACGTAAATGGGGGTGGGGCTTTCTTCTGCTAAGAATTGGGGAAGCAAACCGAACTTTCCCAGTTTACTTTAGTTTTCACTCTCAATTTCTTTTCTTGTACTTTGCGCCCATTAGCAAGTACATTTTATTCCATGGTATGAGGAACTAACTTCCGCCTCGGTCTACGGGCCAAAAAGGAGCACGGGCAGGGCCTAGGGGGAAGTTCCCGACGGCGCTCAACCGTGAATACAAAAAAAAAAGAAATAATAAAATAATAATAAAAAAAAAATAAAATAAAGTATTTTAGATTCAGTAATTGTGTAACAAATTTTTCACGCAAAATCTGTTACATGGTTATTGTATCATGTAACAGCTTTTGCATAAAAATTTTTTCATGATTTTTAAAAAATGATTTGTTATTATTTTATTTTGATTTGGTCCGGATTTGGTCATATCAACTTCATGCAAATTGTACAGTTTTTTTTACATTTTGTAATTTTGAGTATCGTCGACCAAAAACTAATCACTAATTCCTTTTTATCACTGATTCGTCCCGATAATAAAAAACAAACAAACAAGCAAACAAATAACCGCATAGAAAGAAGGGAGATGCTTAGAAAGGGGGAAGGGAGAGGAAAGGCAAGTTAGGCTACTAATAAACAGTTAATATTGAATTTGGGTTCGGTCAGCTACTGCTAGGTAATTGACACAAAATTGAAGTCAACCACCATTGTTCAACAATAAGTTATCACCAAAACTTACAGTATGAATTGCTTTTGAATACGCATTTTGGTGGACAGGCATGATAGTTGAATGCAAAAGGCAACTGATGGCCTGTCATCTAATTATTTATTTTCTGGCAATCTTTTTGAAGTTGATTATTGGTCAACATGAACGCTAAGTTATGCATTTTCCAATTTGTTGCTAAGGTAATACCATTTCGAGCTTTGTTTTCGGCCCTCACTGCCAGTTATGGCAAGATGGTGGCGTTGACGTTTTCCAATTGCTAAAATTCGTTAGATTTGAAAAGCCAAGCTTGATGTTGTACTACACGTATAATGCCCAATGATGGTAATAAAAGGTTTCCAGTAATCTAACGTGCAACTCTGAAGATCGATCCTTTCATTTTTGTCTTTTCAAGAGCGCTATAGGTAGGCCTACAATATGTATAGAAAACAACATAAGCTTACCTGTAGGCTGCTGTGACTAGCAGTTATTCTGTCGGCCTAACTTTTCATCCACAATTCACCTGTGTGGATGAGAGCAGACGTTAAGAATTTTCATGTCAAAATTTCTTTTTTGAAGGTCTCTTTCTTTCTTTTTTTTGTTTTTTTTTTGGGGGGTTAGTGAGTGTGATATTAAGAAGGTTGAATTTCAGTTTTAACCTGCCTTCCTTTCGCTAATTTGCATGTGTTGCCCTGCCTCCAGCTAAAGAAGAGAATGTTCCCATCGGAATGTAATCACTGTTGCCCAATCACCGTCGTACGACTGAAGATATATAAAAGACGGTGAACGGTGGAAAAATCCTCACACAATTTTTCTCTGTTGTCTACAGAAAAGTTTCAAATACACCAGCTCGTTGAAATGAAATACGTAAGTTATTGCTAATCCATATTAAGACGTTTAATTCTACTAATATTTATATTATTAAACTATTTCTTGGCTGTGTCAGATCATTGTTCTCGGTTTCTTGGCTGTGGCCCTAGCCGCACCTCAAGGGAATAAGATGCCAATTGAAATTATCTCCTCCAATAGTAAAATGAACGCTGATGGTAGCTACTCTCTAAGAAATGTGTCGGGATTTTTACCGAGAAATAACTCGGATATGCTACCCGATTACCCGACCCGATAATTACAATAACGAGTAATGGAAAGACTCTGTTTCGTATTGCAGAAATTGTTCTACTTAGCCGGTGGGGGGAGGCGGGGGTAGGAGAGTCTACCGATAATACAGTCTACACAATTTTCCAGACATTTAATACCTAGGGCAAAAAAAAGGTGTCTGAACTGACATTTCCCAACCCCCTTTATGATGATTTTGCGCAAAAACCGCCCTACCTCTCTTTAAAAAAGTAAACTATTAATATTTTCTGCCCACCAGGGTTTCGGATCTTTTTTTTTTTTGGCCTGAAGATCAGATACCGAATAAAGAATACCGAACCTAAAGATCAGATCAGATAGTCGAAATAAATGCTGAAAAAAAAAGATAGAAGATACTATCTACCAAAATACCGATCAGATACTTTTTTTAAATATTTTTTTACCCCTGAAGATCAGATAAGATCAGATAAGATACAGTGCCGGTCCAGTTATAGAACCGCCTAGCTATGGAACCGGCTCGGTTATCGAACCGATTTTTCTTTGCCGTGTTTCAGCGCCATCGTTGGCCGTATTATGAACTATATCAAATTTCTATGGCGGGAATTAACGGGTTTTGCCTTTTAAAACATGCAAAAAAATATTACTGTAATGGGTTTTATCTTTTAAGGCAATGTTGTACATCGTTTCAATGACCCAACTAATAATAATAGGCGTTAAAGTTATTCATACCAAATACAATAGAATACAATAGCTTCCACTATTCATTCTTATCTTCTAGCACCATATTCCATTCCAGTACTTCTACCAACTCTAATTTCTCTTTCCTTCTGGTATGACAACAGTTCTTCTAGTTCATCAAACCACTTCCTCTGTGGATGGTCCCCCACCAATGAAGATACACTAGTATCTCACCATTCATAGCCATAGACTATATTACACATATATTAAAAATCTTTTAAAGTTAGTCATAGCAGCAGTTCGAACACGGGACTCTAGATCTATAGCGAACAGCATTACCACTCTGCTGTGTGCCCTTACATTCTAAGACCGTCAAAGTTTGAGGGATGAAAGAACCGACGATAGGTGGCACTAAGATCGGGTGCTTGGTTATAGAACCATTCAGTTATAGAACCGCGCACAGGCCGGTTCTACAAAAGGACGTCTTAAAGATGTCCGGCTAGGACTACCTAAGGACATGGCTGTTCGAGGACTTAAAACAGATGTCTTTAGGATGTCCTGCCAGGACAACCACAGGACAAGGAATTTGAAGACCAAAAATAGATGTCTTTAGGATGTCTAAAAAAAAATAAAATAAAAAATAATTGATTTTTTATCATAAGAAGAAAGTATTTAATCTGTTTTGATTGTTGCCGTAATGTATAACAACAAATTCACAGACATTCTTTTAGTTGTTGTTATACATTACAGCAACAATCAAAACAGATTAAATTCATTCTTCTTATGATAAAATTAAATTTTTAAAAACTTTTTTTAATACGAATAATCTAGCTGTGTTAAAAGAAAGAAAAAATCTGAGCACTAGAAATAGATCCCAGTGCCCTTGGTGGCGCAAGCAAAAAATCTTAATTTTCTCTGTAAAACATTTGAGTGTAACAACTTTGGGGTATAGGGAAGCATTTTTTTAGTTCAAATAATTCAAAAACATGCACTATATTCTAATAGAGCAAAGAAAGACGCATCGTTCGGCATTAAAAAATTAATTTAAGGATGTTTTGAAGTATTTTATTTATATTTTTGGAAACGCCGGTATGAACATGGCGTTTGGGGGGAGAAAAGTGGTGTACCTAATCATGTGAACGATACTTTAGCGCCCTGAGTGTAACTCCTACAATTTTTTCATGTTAAGATAACTTTTAGAGCACATTCTCTTTTGATAGAGGAAAAAAGAAAAAAAAATTTAGTCCTTACCAGTAAAAAGTTATTTAAGTTTTCCTGAGACCCGTAGCGACATAAGAATGCACTAAAAAAAACTGGTGTGTACCTAATCGTTTGGTGGGTACTGAATATAGTAAGAAACAAGTGTAATTCACTATATTTTTTTTAAATTAAAATTTTTAATTTTTTTTTTTTTTTAAAAAAAACCCCCCGCCCCCCTATTTTATTTTTTTTTAAAATTTTTTTTTTTTTTTTTTTCTTCCTTTTTTTTTTTTTTTTTTTTTTTTTTTTTTTTTTTTTTTTTTTTTTTTTTTTCCCCCATTTTTGGGGGGGGTTTTTCTTTGGGAAGGAACCAATATCCCTTTTCACCCGCGACAATATTCTAATGCTTACATTTCAATTTAATCCAAAAAAGAAAAGGTAACAAACAGCTGCAATCGTGTGGATCCAATAAAGGTTCATCTTTTTTAACACGATAGGTAAACGAACATATTTTGATCAGAATTGGAATACTGCGATACATTTTGTTTCAAACGTTCGCTGATTTCACTATTTATCACTTTAATTTCAAAGAATTCTGCCAAAAAACAATCAGAGATTTTAAATTGCTCTTATCTACAGAAAAGTATCGTCTGACTCACGATCGACTGCCGTTGTCAAAACATGCCTATCTAACAAAATCATTTACATCACGGAACAAATCATTTCTTTTCCCCAGATATATTACCAAGTGAAATGAGCAATAGTTTTTACAGAAACTATTGTTAACTTGGTTAGTTATAGTTTCCAATGATATAAAAAAACCCGGAAAAATGGCATAAGATTGTCCGATGGGTTGTCATAAAAATATCTGAAATTGGTCTTCAAGATCACTTGTAACAGGATACACAAACCAAACTGACTTTCAGGGGGCATCTTTAAGACATCTTTAAGACCAATTATTTTAGTCATGGAAAGTCGTCCCATATCTGAATGATATGGCCATCTTAAAGACATATTAAGGACACCTAAATGACATTTCCAGTCCATCAAAAAGACAACCAAAAGATATCTTCAAGATATCCAAAAGACCTCTTACTTCAGTCTTAAACTCAACTGGCAAAGTCGTCTAATGTTCATCTGGTCTTAAAGACCTTTTTTATAAGTGCTGTTTTTGGCATAATTGTCCCGACCTAGTCGGATCTCGGACGTCTTGTGGAGTCTTCAAAGGCCTTGTCATTCTATAGAACTGACTGGTCACCCTGCAGACACCTTTAAGACATCCTCAAGTATTATTTTAGAATTTTCGTGAAATTCATCGATGTCCAGAATTTGTCTTCAGTGGTTTCAGAGATAGACAGATCCTCAACGTCCTATGGACGTCTTTTTTTAGTCTGGAAACAATAAAAACCGATGATTCAAATTTTATTGTTTTTTAATGGGAAAACGAAAAAGGAATCCAGTGACGGCGAGGTAGGCAATCTAACCAGTTTACATTCAATTTCATTAATGTTCCAGAAGTGATGGTCAGCTGAGAGAGATGAAACAAGATATTCTTGATTTACAGAGGATTGGCAGGGATACGTATAGGCATCTTGCTGACTTCATATCTTTTCCCAATTACAACTACGTTATTAGGGCATTTAACGAAATCAGATACTACAACCACAGACATCTCTTTAAGGAGCAAACAATTATCGGCCTCATCACAAGAATTCAAATTTCCCACTCCTGGAATGTTGACTGATCTAAATTGGAAACCAATAACATTTTCTAGGAGCCGTTTGCGGCACTTACCTAGCAAGACAAGTTTTCTCTAATCCAAAAACGATTAATACAGAGTTGTAGATCTTTTTACGCTGATCATTTTTAATATAGGGTTTAGGGTCTGCAAATGAGCGGGAGTGCCCGTAAAACGCGTACAAAGTTTCGAGTTTTACGGAACTGACGTGCTGCCCAAGCCGGCCAGAAGGGGGGTCGGGAAAGGGGGATTGTGCGTACTTATGGGAGAGAGGACAGTGAAGGGGGGGGGATTACCTGAGCCACACCTTACGGACCCATGTTTTCCCTTTGCCTTGCATGTTAACGGTGGTGTAATGTTTAGCCGGTTAGCCGGTGATGAAAAAGGTCGGAGGTTCGAATCTCGATCAAGTCAGTTAAAAAATCTAAGTATTGTGAGAAATTGAAAATGTTAAAAATATTCTGTAGTTGATGGAAGTTGAAGATCGGTGGTAAATCTTCACGACCGCGACAAGATCGTGATGACTGTGGAGAGGACAAGGGGAGAAGATAGAAATGACCCAGAGCTTCCAAATGACTATAATGTCACATTTTTAAAATATTCCTCGACTTCTTCGTGATGGCTAACTGTTAAAAAAGGAGTTCAACAAATTTATTAAAACCAATACAAAAAACAGTAAACCAAAAGAGGTAATAATGAAACAAAAAAAGGTAAAAAAGTAATAATGGGAAAAGAAGTAAAAAGAACAATACAGACGAAATCGAACAAGAACAATAAAAACCAAATGAAATTAAAAAAGAACAATAACATCAATAAATCAATTAAAGCTGATAATCTTGGAGATGACTGGGAATTCTTCTTTGGCGTTTGGGGAGGGAAGGTTCAACGGGAGGGTCGTTGGCCTCTGGGTGCGTAGAGTTCGGTAAAGGTGACGGTGGGTTGATCGTCGGTGAAGAGGAAGGACCTGATGTCGTCGGAATCAAGGTCGGTGCCGGTCTCATCCTCGATCGGTTCGTCATTCCCGTCGCTGTCTTCTGGGTCTTCCTCGAAGGTGGTGGAAATGGCCGAGTCCTGTTCGGGTTGAGGAATCCAGTTGCCATAGTTTCCGGGAGGACGTTCCCGTCGGCGATGCACGTGTTAGCCATTTTCATGAAGGCAACGAAAGTATCGGATTCCTCTTGGGCCGATAACATTCGCTTCATCATGAAGAGGGCCAAGCACGTGAAGAGATGATTCCGCGGCGTGCCTCCCTTGATGAGGGTGCGCTTGGCGTGCGCCCACATTCCCTCGACGGTGTTGGTGTGAGCGTCGGTGATAGGGTCTTTGAAGTTCTTGGAATGGTTAACGGTGAGGTGGATATAACCATGTGTTCTGTAAGAAAAAAAAGCAATAAAAAAATTAGATTAATATTGGTATAAACTATACGATACGACAAATAATCGAAAGAAAGGTTTAATTACCCAAGACACTTGAATGCCCTCCATTCGTCCGAAATAATAGCTGTGCCAGGCGCGATGCATTGCTTGATGATGGCAAGCAACATTTTTCGTTTCCGGTCGGGCACTATCACCAGGAAGAAGCGATTCGTCCCGCGTTCCACACCGCCAAACACCCATTCGCCTTTTTTGTAGTTCCCGTGTCGATATTTGCCTGTATGCACAAATTAAAATGCACGAGTTAGTTAATGTGTAAAAAAAAAAGTTAATTAAAATTTTATTATGCTTACGTTTTTTGCCGAACAAGGATTCGTAAATCTCGATGGTCTTTCCAACCCCACTAATCGGGGTGAATTGGGCAGAAAGGCCGAAGATGAGATGGAAAACTACTTCTCGGAGATATTTCGTCCATCGACCGATTGTCTCGTTGCTGGCTATCTTCATCTTCTCTTTCATCTGGGAGTAGCTCTGAGAATTCATGAAGAAGCACAAAAAGAACAACGTCTATCATCCTGAATGGGGCGCCTAAAAGAAAGAGGATTGTAATTAGCCTTAGAACGAGAGATAGTGTGAAATGTAGCCATTGCGAAATATGGTTGGTTGGTTGAGTTGGTTTTTTAACTGGCGAACATCAGGCTGTGTGGCCTATTCTCGCCAGGATCTTGACAGAAGGTTCTCTTATTCTTTGCTGCTCCGGTTCAGCAGACCTGTTTTCTTGGAGAAGAATAGGACTGCTCTCCGGGTTTCTTTGGTTTGGAATTTTAGGAGGATGGACAAAGATATTTCTTCTCGGGTTTTCTGGTTTACACTTTTGTACATTTCTTTTCTTTCTTCTCCGTAGCGCGGGCACTCCATCAGTGCATGTTTGGTGGTTTCGTACTTCTTAAACGTGTCGCAAAGGCCCGTCGGGTGAAGATTTTCCTTAAATAGCTTGTAATTAAGGTTGAGCTTGTCAAGGCGAATTTTGGAGAGAGACAATTGTTCTGCTCTCGATTCCCCGAAGAAAGCTGGGCGGAAAAGCGCAGTTGGGGAGTGTTTTATGTAGAAATTGCCGACGGAGGTTTTCGGCGATGACCACTGCCTCTGCCACGTTTTCTTGGCGTGCTCGTCTATTCTGCTTTTTTGAGTATCTACCAATGGTCTGATGTTCATGATTGCTGGTAATCCAGCTGCCATTTGGGCAGTACAAGATACCGTCTGGGACGTAGCATCGGAGAATTCAGTCTCTGAAAGCTCCTCACAGGATTCTAATAGCTCTGCCGCCGATTCTCTCAGACTTTCAATTTTCTTGCTTGGGATGGCTTCCATAATTCCGTCAATCGGTAGTCTCAGCATCTTTTTAACCTCTTTTAGCTCTTTTTCTATTCCTTTGTAGTAATCTTCCTTCCCTTGGTTTGTTGTGCTCCGGTCGGTTTTTTCCTCTTCAGCTTTCTGTGTGGAGCTTGTTTTTAGAGTCCGACTAGTGTCTTCTGGTGCGGATTTCTGGGCTTTAACAAGAGCCTTTGCCGCCATTGCCGCAAAAGTCAGGTTGCCTCTGACTTTGTTTCTTGCTTCCGCTTTAGGAATGTTCAGTTCCTGAGCCAATTTGATAATCTGCTGTTCTTGCTTCCTCTTTGGGCGACCGCCAAACGCAGGACTGTGCGGTCCTCCGCAGTTTACACATTTGAAATTTTCTCTAGGCCTGTCGCACTCCATCGTTGCGTGGTTTTTTCCACATCTTGCACATCTTTTCGCTTTATTGCAGACTCTCGCTAGGTGGCCGAAGCCTCGGCAGTTGAAGCATTGGGTTTGTTGCCTTACGCTTGAGATAAAAGAAAAGGCGGAAGTATTATTACACTTTGTATTTTGTTCATAAACAATCTAGCGTTAGGGCTGGAGAGACTTGCAATGAACACGTTTCCATACGTTTTCCTCAAGCTTCCAATTACACAAACCAAAATGGGGGCCAAATCTCATACAGGCTTAGATGTTCGGATGTTCAAAGTCTTGCTATGAGTAAGGTGCCAATCTTACTCCTCAAGATAACTTTGCGATAGACGAGACAACAGCGTGACCTGCTATGAACACGTTTGCTAATCGTGTTCCTCAGGGTTTCAGTAAAGATGGTTACGAGATTAAGTTTCAGATGTGGCAATGTTCAAAGTCTTGCTATGAATAAGTTCGCCAATCTTGTTCCTCAAGATAACTTTGCGACAACGAGACGACAGCGTCACCTGCTATGAACACGTTTGCCAATCGTGTTCCTCTGGATAGGTTGCGAAAACGAGACAACAGCACAACCTGCTATGAGCACGTTTGCCAATCGTGCTCCTCAGGTCTTGGAAAATAGTAAGGGAATTTAGGGCCACAGTCTACAAGTCAAAAGGGAAAATTAGATACTGGTTGCCTGCCAATATCGAACAACAAACTCAATTGCACGTGAGTTAAAATGAAAAACGAAAGGAAAAAACGGAACTAAGGGCGAGACGTAAGTTTGGGAGCCGGGACACGTGTCTTCTAGGCAACTAGTCGATCGTCTGGTCGCAGGTCATCCGTAGCTCCGCCCTTTGTTACCAATTTCCCAAACTCCCATCCAAACGTTGCCAGATCGGATGTTTGGTCAGCGAAGTTGACCCTTTTTTGGGGCATTGAAATGCCAACAGGGTTGGAGCTTGGTTAAAAGGCCTTACCGGGTAATGGGTGAACGCCATGAACACACTTGGTGGGAGCGTCGACGCCTCAAACATAACGGCAACGCAGGTAGTTTGCTCTAGTCGTCCGTTAATTCTTTTCATTAACCTCTCTGCTTTTGTGATTGTGCTTTCCGCTGACATTGTTTCCATCATCTCTTCGTTCGTGATACTTTTATGCACTCCCTGCATGACTCCTTTTACCAGTGACTTTTTTTCTACTTGAGTCAGGTCCCAGGTTTCGATTCTAGACAGTATTTTGATCTCCAGCAGGGCGAATTCGTCGTTTGCCAAGATTGTCATTTTTCCTTCTCTGTCGGTTTTTACTGACTTGACTGCTCCTTTGCTTAGTACTCCATTGAGTCTTTTGGCTATCTGGATCGGGCTCACTTTGTTCATGTCGATTACCGTTCAGTTTTCTGACACTCGGAACGTGATTGACATAGAGCTAATCGGAGGGAAACGGAGCTCTGAGGCTTTGGGTGTGTCGAGTGGGCTGACTTCCATCCTGGTCTCCTTCTCTTCTTTGCTTGGGCTCTAGTAGCTACTAATGACCATCGGCCGTTTTTCTCAAAGTTATCCAACAGGTCGTCCAAGTATCTGGGTCGCCAATCATCTCATTCCCGTCCTCTAGTGACGGGATTGGAGCTGGGTTGCCTGTGGCCGAACCCTGAGACTCGCCCTCCATTACTCAGTTCCCGCCGCCTCTGGTGACGTGGAGTGGAATTTGGATTGTGTCTTGGATATTGTTTGGTGAGCTGATTATTTTATACAATACCCACACAAAGTTTGGAAACACGACGAGTTTTTCCGCGCTTTTAACACGGCGGCTTATGGGCCGAAGTGTCTGCCTTTTTTACGCGATAACTCACGTTTGAGTTATTGCAAAGCAAATCAAAAAAATCCTCTTGTTGAGAAAGAATTTCCTTTCACCAAATTTTTTAAATTTTTGTGAATAGAAGTTTAGCCCCAAAGTCATAGGTATAAAGTTTGGAAACATCGGCGCCTCGCCATATGTTTCCATGCTAAAGTGTATGTTACTGAAAAAATTATTTAAAATTCCAATATATGAATTTTTACTTGAAACTTTTCATTTTGACAAAGTTTCAATTTTTTTTAATGAAAGGCTGATTTTTGCCGATTTTTTTAATAAAACGTACGTCGGAACTTCTGTTCCCCCTTTCTTCCCCTTTTGCTTTTCCCTTCCATTCTTCCCCCGGGCTAGGATTTCGTCCCCTCGCCACGAAAGATTGATCGGCATTGTTTATTTTTAAAATCGGCAAAATTAGCCTTTCATCAAAAAAATTGAAACTTTGTCAAAATGTAGACGACTATGTCGTCTACCGTTTGTAAAAGTTTCAAGTAAAAATTCATATATTGGAATTTTAAATAATTTTTTCAGTAACATACACTTTAGCATGGAAACATATGGACGTACCCCCGGTTTTTCCAAACTTTATACCTATGACTTTGGGGCTAAACTCTCTATTCACAAAAATTTCAAAAATTCATGGTGAAAGGAAATTCTTTCCTCAACAAGAGGATTTTTTTTTTTTTTTTGCGATAACTCAAACGTGAGTTATCGCGTAAAAAAAAACACTTCCTAAGCCGCCGTGTTAAAAGCGCGGAAAAACTCGTCGTGTTTCCAAACTTTGTGTGGGTACTGTAGCTATTTTGTTTGTTTTCATGTTCTCTTCAAAACTTCTTGAGATTGTTGCACTGTAACTAGCTGCTGGTAATGGTTGCACTTTGAAACCTTCACTGCGTATTAATAAATTAGGAAATTAGATATTTCGGGAGCTCTGTTTGCAGCGACTTCACTCTGCTAGCAGACAAGTGTTGGTTTGTGAATATTAATGCGAAATATTAATGCTCAAACCTAAATTGTTGCCTTATATATGAACTCATAGCCTTAGACCTAACAGAAAGAAAGCTTTCGGATTCGCTCGGCATCCCAAAAGGAGATCATCATTCGATCTTTTCAGCTTATGATTTGCTCGGAGAAAAACAGAAGAAGAATTATAGTTGGACTTAGAGTCTTTAAGTCCAGTCATAATCCACGTAATCCATGATGTCATCAAGTTATAATCTTAATGTATTTAACATAACACCCCTTTCACACTCCTCTCTCCCCCGGGAGCTTTTGTCACGCGCAGTCCCCCGTCCCCTTAACAGCGAGTCATCAACAAAGAAGTTGAGGTACACTTTTACAATGTGGCAATATACTCATTTTGTAGCTTAGGTTCATCTGTGTCTTCTTCTCTTTTCCCGTCATGACTCATCACGATCCTGCTCGCGTTCGTGAACCATTAGTATTTACCTCAACTGACCTATGATCCTCAACTCCCATCGAGACCAGACCCTTTTAAAGACTTGCTAACATGTCGACAAAAATATTTACTACGTATTGCGACTCGCTATCCATTAGCCAAGACATTAACTTATGTAGTGAAATATGTAGCAGCATGATATTGCAGTATTTGATGCTGTTGAATTTTTCAATTTTCTGAAATATTCATCTAGAATTTATCGAGATTCGAACCACCGGCTAACCGGCTAACCATAGCACCACCGTTAACATGCGAGGCAAAAGGAAAACATGGGGCCATATGGTGTGGCTCAGGTAAACCCCCCTTCACTGTCACCTCTCCCATGGGTACGTGCAATCCCCCCCGCCCGACCCCCCTTCTAGCCGGCTTGGGCAGCGCGTCAGTTCCGTAAAACTCGAAACTTTGTACGCGTTTTACGGGCACTCCCGCTCATTTGCACACCCTAAACCCTATATTAAAAATGATCAGCGTAAAAAAATCTCCAACCTTGTATTAATCGTTTTTGGATAAGAGAAAACTTGTCTTGCTAGGTAAGAAAGCCTTAAGACTTCTTCTATCAGGCGTTTAACAAGCTGTTGGAGGGGTTTGTCATTTTTCTTGAGGTGCCTTTTCATCTTTCCGTAATGGTTTTCAAAGTGGTACGCGCTGAAGTTATCAAGCGGCCCAAATCTTAAGACGTCAGAGGCCAAATGAAACAAAGCGTGAACGTTGTATGACATAAACAACTCTGAATAAAGAGACTGTGATTGGGCAACAAAACGGGCGAGCAATGCGTCAGCAAAGACGTTATCTGTGGTGGACCAAGGTCCATATGACAAAAGCTTTACAGCAACGTGGAGCAAAAGAAAATGGTCGTAAACTTCAAGAGGAAGAAACTGCTTGAAAATAACAGCTCCTAGGTAATGAAGAAAAGTTCGGAATTCAGATGCCTTCCAACGAGGAAGTTCTTTGATCGATCGAGGTTGTCGGGCAAAATATTTCCTGGAAATAAAATTCTTTAATTGGTGATGAAGGAAGGATCCGATTAGATCAACTACTCTGTGGTTTAAAGTAATATTTGGAATTGTTCGTTTCTTTTCGATCCGTCCCAAAAAGGAATTAAAGGATCTTTTTCATGACACCTAAGTCAAGAAGTTGCATTGGATCTAGCGGGATGTCCTTAATCATATCCAAGTAATGAAGATTTTCAAGAATAGATCGACAATGATGATGAGGAGCACACTGATTCTCTCTAAACGTAACATTTGTGCGCGAACATACCGACCAAATCCTCCGAATCTGGAACAGCCGTTGACCTCGGAAGAATACCCTTTGATACATAAAATCATCGCTCTTGTTGCCGGTGCATCCCAAATAAATGATTCAATCTTAACGAGGTAACGTTTTTCTTTGAAAAGAAACCCAATTTCGTAAAGTGCCTCAGCTTCCGTAATCAAGTCCAACAAAAAAACATTTGAGGATGTTGGTTTAGAAACAGCGTGAAACAATGATGGAATCAAAATGGAAAAAGGTGGAGAATCTTTCAGGAATGGCAAATAGCCAACGATTGGCCAAAACTGACTCCCGGAACTATTTACAAGATGAAAGCCATCAATTGCAACTTGTTAAGGTACGGGATCAGGGAACTCGGATACATTGAGAAACAATAGCGTATCCAAAATGCCTTTTTCGATACCAAAGTGGTAGTATTTAAACGGGCTGAATTGTTTGCAATGTTACTGCTTTCCTAGGCGTTTTTACAAGAGTCCGAGTTGACAGAGGAAGCTCAGGGTGGTATGGATTAAAAATCTTCAATGGCTGATCACACACGGAGAACTCAATGTGATTTTCAATTTTCCACGTAGCCAGCTTTGACATAAGTGATTGTTCGCCAGGCAACTCATTATGTAGCACTGCGTCTACATCGTTCGATTCCTCGGTTGTAGGGGTTTCAACATCTTATTCGATTTGAGATGTTTCGCAGAATAGTCTTCAGCAAACATCTGGACATCAACATCAATTACCGTTGCCTCCTTTAACCATTAAATAGTATTTATAAATTCTTTGGCATTTCTTTCACAGTATAAAATTTGTTTAATGTGAAATTACTTCTAACGTTGGATAATTACGAGTGTGAGGTAAAGATGACATATATCGTCGGCGTCAGCAAGTGGTTGGTTGACAGGAATGTCTATTTCACTGTCCGTTGCTGAAGATTCGTCCGTTGTTTCATTACCAAGCATGAAAGTAAAGTACGACATCTTTTCCTGATTTTGCCTTCTATTTCGTCGTTTATCGGCCATTTCTGTTACTTCGTGTGTTAATAAAAAAAACGATCGAAATTTCAAATGAAAAAACTCTAAAAAAACAAACAAATGGTTTGATGAACGAATGACTGCACAATGAGGTGTGTAATCAAAAACAGACGACAGCTTTTATCAACATATCGGTTGAAGCAACGGTTTTTGCATATCAGGAAAAAGAAATTGTGTAAACCAAAAATAAAAGAAGAGCCATCAGCGTGAATATTCCCGAACCCTAAACAAAACGCCCCTTCTCTCATACAGTCGGCTGAGTTCTAGCGAGTAGAAGTTCCAATATTTAAATTCGGCGAAAAAGTATTTTTTTTTCTTCAAATGACTACATTCTTAATCATGCAATTTGAAGATGAAAGCAGGGCAAACGAAGTTATCCCAAGTAATTGGTATGCTGATGGAGAGTGTCCTATGCCAACAAAAAATATGCACAAAGCAGCAAAAGAAAATGCGATTTACAAAATGTCATGGAAACAACACGTGTGTCTCTCAAGTCATGGTAAGTACTGTTATTGTGCAGACTAACATATTTCTTCTTCATTCATTGTAAATATGTCATTGTTTGTAGATTCCTATGAAAAAGCTTTAGAAAGAAAAGACAAATATGCTGTCTCTGGGTCAGCAGGAGTCTTTTTAAGCAGCTGTGGGAGAAGTTTAAGATCTGAAGGCTCGAAAAGAATCAAGCAGCAAAAAAATGCTACCCTTCCGCCCAATACCAATGCTGCTGGTCCCATCATTCAGCCATCGCTGGCAACAGCTTCAAAAAGTCGTCGCCCCATCACTCCTTCCAGTGATGAGGATTCAGATTCTGGGTTGGAGAACAGCGAAGTGAGTGCAGCAATCAAGACTGGACCAATAACAATGCCACTACACCGTCAAACAGTTGGCCAATTGACTTTAATTCTCCTTCTTAAGTATTTCATATATTTTTAACCTGCGTTACAAAAGTTATTATCTGATGTGTTTTGTTTTCCAGCTCCAGTGAACGGGGAGAACTTTTTAGCAACAAGAGGCTCATCCAACTCGCAGGCCGCAAATAACGAAGATGCTGATTTTCTGATTATGCCACCTACATCCCAAATTGAGCCTGTTCATCAGTAAAAAATCCCCTCTAAAGCGTCATTGATAGGTAACTTATCGACATTTCATCACCTCAGCATTTTTAGGTTTTCGAATAAGCTCTTATATTGTTCAGTTCAACGTCACGAACAACGGGATCCCGAACAACGATCACCTTTTCAAAAATTTGTCGTCAGAATGACGGCTGCGAAGTATTAATGACTTAAGTAGTTAAAATAGCCTCTTTTTTTTAATAACTTCATTGTTGCAGATCAAAACAAATATCTTCGTACAATGGCTAGGGAAGTGGCGGATATAAAGTCAGAAAACCGTGACCTGAGAAGACTCTTGCAAAGCCGACAACCTGTTGCAGGCATCAACAACAACATTGGAGAGAGCCGGCATTCTGTCTTTGAAAAACATGTTTCTCTTCCACTGAAAACCATAGATGACTTCAAACACTTCGAGGAAGAACTTCTCAAAGTTGAAGTCAGGAGTAATTTGGTAAAATGTTATATGAATAAGGACTTCCAACAATTTGTTTATAGTGACATTTCTTTTTCAGATCGAGATGCTTTGCAGTTTTTTTTAAAGGAACGTTGAGGACACAATAAGGAGATTGTGGAAAGAAGTTATGTCAAACGAACTGATGCGCCTTTACACTTGGTCGGGGACATCCAAACCCAATAGTGGTAAACAGAAGGGGTTGGCGGTTACAGGATCCAGATTTATGTCGGCCGTCATCGAAACTGTTAAATATGGAGAGTTTGAAAAAACTACAATCCCCAAAATTGAACAAACCAGCAAGATTTACATCCGAAAAGCTGTCGATCGGTTGAAGTCGTCATCAATTGCTCAACAAGAATAGTCTTTTTGTTCTTTTTATGGTTGTTTTCTATTTTTGTATTGGCCCAATTGCCCCGTGATAACCTTAATATTATCGCCGAAATGGAAAATAAAGAACGATTGACAATTATTGTTATAATACGTTTCTAAATATTATCATATAACTATAACTCGTCTAGAAGTCTCTCTCAGTCGGAGGGCATCTTTAAGATAATATTAGGATGTCTTTAATAAGTATACAATTGACTTAAGGTAAACATAAAGATTACTTTGGGAAGTCATTTAGTAAACCCGACAACATCAGAAAGATGACCAAAGAATTTTTTTGTAAATTTCGAAAAATGTTGTAAGAACTTCTTGAGGAAGTCTTTAGGCTTATCGGCAGACATGTTAAAGACGGCACAAGAATGCGTTTAAGACGGCGGCAAGATGTCGTAAGAACGTCTTTAGGAAGCCTTTAAGCTACTCCGAAAGATATCCTAAAAATAGCACTTGTCCCGGTCATTTTGGACACAAGTAAGGAGTCTTTATGAAAACTCTGAGACATCCTTTGGACATCCCCACTCGGGACAACTGGACATCTTCAGGACGTCTTAAAGACATCCCGGTGCTTTGTGGGCATATACGCAACATTCATTTATATTTATATATTTTTAGACTGACACATCTTACAGTGAAATAGTTTTGGCTTCCATAATTTAAAAATGAATTGTTGAATAAAATTTAGCTTTTAATAAATATACACCTTGCGCTGTTTGACCAAAATACCAGAAGAGAAACATAACTATTATTAGTTTCAATCATAGGACTCCCGCATCATAGACTGAGCTTCTTCTTGTTAACCAATCACTACGTATTGAAAAAGAAATAATAGATTATTATTTGATGTGGTGTACGTAATTCTTACCAAATTGAACCCCAACTCTACACTGTTAATTGTGGAAACGTGGCTTTTAAAGAAATGGATCAAAATAAGATGTCTTCACTCTTCAGAGGGACGTGATTTATTGTTTTAAAGGACCGTGGCTTAAGCGCGTCCTTATAACGTCCTTTGGCGGTCCAGTACTGCACGTCCTAGTAAGACAGATTTAGGATGAGTTCCTGCATTAAATTGTTATTTGGGTACTTACAGTACCCACCCAAATTATTGTGCACTTTGTCGTTTTTCGTCCCTTTTTACACGACCTCTTATGGCACTACGTCCCCCCCCCCTTTTTTTAACTTTACGGATCAGGCGTAAAAGATACGAAAATAAAAAAAAATCAGCTTACTTATCGATGAATTTGCTATTATTTGATGTGTGGCGCATCTATGAGCGTATTATATCCTGAACGGTATATGTGCGTTAAGGTGTACAAAATTTCCCCCTTTTCCCAGTTTCGCGCCGCCATTACTTTTGTTAGTGTACCCCCCAAAAATGTCCCTTTTTTCTTTCGTGCATATCTTTGAAACAAAACGTGGCACGAACTTGTAGTTTTTTCCCCCGTTACAAGAATAAGCTCAAGTTTATTCTTGTGTAATCAAATTATTTTTTACCCAATTTTTATTCCCTGAATTTTGTTGCTTTCTACGACCATTTTGAAGAAGAATTATTAAAGGGTGACTTCAGAAAAAACCTTGTAAGAGGAATTTTTCCCAACAGAGAGGGATACGGTGATCGCGCGTACCCTACTAAATTATATCGTAGCTGATAATCAAAACATTTTATTTTGGCTTCCGTGTACATGCTAAGAAGCTTTTTCGAGAAAAACGTGGTTGGCACAGTAAGGTGAATTTGGAGAGAAGTCCTGTCTAATTACTTAATGAGGCTTTACACCTGGAGCGGAACGCCGAAACCCAACAGCGGGAAAGTAAAATGCCTGGCCGTAAAAGGGTCAAGATTGTTACTTGCGGTTATTGAAGCAGTAAAACACGACGAATTCGAAAAAACAACAATCCCAAAAATTGAAAATATTACCCAAATTTTCATCAGGAAAGCTGTCGACCGACTGATAACAAAGCGATAGCAAACTTTAATATTAGTATTTTTGGTCTCGCTCGTGTAATAAAGATTTGACAATTAACACTTTTTATTTTATTATATGTGTCCAAAAGAAAGCTTTGCTGGGTCGTATAAGAGTCTCGTGGGGAATCTGTAAGACTTCCTCAAAACGACCATAAGCATTCTTTCGGAAGTTCGAAAGGACGTCATAAGACTTTATTAAAGTATTCCGAAGGATATCTTGGGGCTATCCTTTGAAATTCTTTTTTATGTCATTAAGATGTATTAAAGGAATCACACAGGTCATGTAAGGATAGTTTAAATTCTTCGAAAGGGATATCACGGGGATATCTTTAAGAAGTTTTTAAGATGGCATACGGATATTTTTAAGAAATTACATTGATGTCGTAAAAAAATACTAAAGATCTCATGGGGATATCTTAAGACAATCTTTCAGACGCAAAAGGATATCTTTAAGAAATCCGCAAGATGACATATGGATATCTGTAAGAAGTCAGAAAGATATCATAAGGATATCTTTTGGAAATCTAAGGGATGTCAAAATGATAGCTTTAAGAAGTAAAAAAGATGACATAAGGATAGCGGTAATAAGTCAGAAAGATAGTATGAGGATATTTTTATGAAATCTTTAGGATGTAAAAAGGATAGCTTCAGGAAGTCAAATAGGATTTCTTAAAAAGTCAGAAAGATATCCTGAGATATCTTTTATGATATCTTCAGGAAGTCTGTAAGCTGAGCCAAAAGATGTTTTTAAGACCTTTTAGTCCCGGTCAATTAGGACACAAGTAAGGAGTCTTAAAGATTGCTTAAAGACATCTTCTGGACGTCCCCATTCAGGACTACTTGACATCCTTTGGATGTCTTTAAGACAACCCGGTGCTGTGTGGGTGACGTCCGAAACAATCTGGTACGGCCCAACTAATGTTATGGAGCTTTAGAAATGGCTCTACCTGAGTTAAATAGTTGAAGCAGGACATCATTAATTTTTTCGTTTCAGGTGGAGATGCTCCGTAGCTTCTTTGAGAAAAACGTCGAAGATACTATTAGAAGAATTTGGCGGAAGGTGATGTCAAATGAGTTGATTCAAACCTACACCTGGACCAAAACCCAACAGTGGGAAGGAGAAGGGCCTAGCAGTGAAAGGTTCTAGATTGCTGTATGCGGTAACGGAAGCAGTCAAACATGGAGAATTTGGCAACACATCTATTCCCCGTATTGAACAGATTTCCCAGGTTTTTATAAGAAAGGCAGTGGACGGGTTAAAGAACAGCTCACAAAAATAATAGTGAAGTGGATATATGCCCTTCTATATTTACTTGATTCTCTATAGGCCGCATGGCCCCGCATTTTGTTTATGTACACGGTCGGACTCAAGAATACATTTTTTGACACGAGATGATTTTGTTATACGCCTTTTTAAAGCAATTAAGGACTATTTAGAAATGTCTTTAAGATGTCCTGTAGGGGACACTTATAGAGAAAGCAATTACGGACAATATAAAGATGTCTTTAACATGTTCCGTAGGGGAAACTTATGGAGAAAGCAATTAAGGACAATATAAAGATGTCTTTAAAATGTCCTAAAAGGAATACTTATGGGCAAAGCAATTTAAGACTATATAAAGATGTATTTAAGATGTCCTGTAAGGGATACTTATGGACAAAGCCATTTAGGACCATACAGAGGTGTCTTTAAGATGTCCTGTAGGGGACACTTATGGACAAAGCATTTTAGGACTATAAAGAGATGTCTTTAAGATGTCCTGTCGGGAATACGTATAGACAAAGCAATTTAGGACTATATAGATATGTCTTCAAGATGTCCGTCCAGGACTACCTTTGGATAAAGCTATCGAAGACTAAAAAAGGAATTCTTAAATATATCCACGAGTAAGACTAAGTCGGAACTTGACAATGATACTACCTAAGTAACAAATCTATAAGTAAGTTCAATAAGTACAGTATCCTACACGAAAATCCGAACACCGATTTCATTTTTTAAAGCCACCTATTGCTGGCGGGGAAGCGGGGTTTTGGTTTTTGGTTTTTTTTAGGAGGAGGGTAGACACGACATAGGATGGACACGACAGTGCAGGGTTGGGTAAGTCTAAACATATTTAAAAAATGCCTTAAGGTATTACGCTTTAAGGCAAGTTACAGGTCAGGACATTTTTGCAACCCCCAGGGTGGTGTGTTTTTTTAAAGGACAGTTGGAAATTTAGGGCTTGGGTTTGGTAATGTTGCTTACCGAAACAATTTAGATTATGTTCCAGCTGCCTGTGAATGTGTTCGTCGTTGTCAATGGCGTAGGTGTAGCCTTTCTGAATATGATGCTGGAGATCGGTGTTTGATTCCAGATAATGTGATGAATTTTTGTGGTTACCTTACGAGAAGTTCTCGTTCATATATAAAACAAATTTTTATCGAGCAATATGTGCTTTTTTTGTTTATTAAATAATTTTAAAAATAATAATAATAATAAATAATAATTCCCTTCGTTCTAAAGAAATTATTATTCCCAGCATATTCGAATGAAGAATTATAAAGATACCAAATATTTCGCAATACGTTATCGGGAATTGAACACTTATCTACGGCGTCGTAATCAGAGGCTCTACACATATGCCATCGGTATCGACATAATTGTGCACAGACAGCTCTCTAATTTATTTTGGGTAAGGAATATTACACAGCCTAAATCCAACATTTCCAACTGTCGTTTTAAAAAAACACATCACCCGGGGGGTTGCAAAAATGTCCCGACTTGTTACTTGCCTGAAAGCGTAATACCTTAAGGCATAAAAAAATTTCTAGACTTACCCAACCCTGTCCTATGTTTCCATCACCCCATATAGAAATCCGATATCATATGGAAGTGAAACGTTTAAAAAATAAGGTTAGCCAGAAATTAAAAGTAGGGCAGCATAAGCTGCGCAAACTGTCTAAGATGGTCAATTAACGTGTATCAATGTATATTAAGTTGTGCAATACAAAGAGGAATTGATTCAAGGTTCCTTTTTTTTGTAGTAAATTTTTTTATTTTTAATCCAGGGGAAAACAGCGCGGAAAACACAGTCACAAGCGACTACTTTTCCAATTGTTGACAACTGTATTGGACAATTAAGACCAGAGCTCTAGTCAATTAGGCTTTCCAGGAACTACTGACCTCTAGTGTTGGGGATACCGATACCGATACAGCGATGTATCTATAATTTTAGATACTCGATATCGATACGATCCGATTCCGATGTATCTGAATATCGGATCAACGCCATCTTGCGGTGGAAATAATAACTCAATAAGCGGCAATATATAGTATACTAGATACGGTGTTTGTTTGCTATTAGTAGGTCTGTATCGGGTGAAAGGTTACGTCTGCATTAATTGCCCTGCTATTAGATCGCTAGTTTGTTTAATAAAGTTAGTGCTATGGGAAATAAAAAAACAAGTGCTGTTTGGAAGCTTTTTAATCAGGTAAAAGTGGACGGGAAAGAGGTAACGGTGTGTTGCCTTTGCAAAGCCGTCACCCCATACCTTGGGAATACCACGAATTTGTGGTTTCATCTCGAAAGGGGTGACGCAAGACACAAGGAGGAATACGCCGCCCTCAAACCCCAGAAGCAGCCAGCGCCGAAGAGGAGAAGAACTTCGCCTTCTCCCACAAGACTCCTCGACGAGGATAGCCTGGGCGAGGGGAGAAGTACTGATCCCGCATCTGGAACTCCTGATTTGGACAATACTGGTGCTTCGACTAGCAATGGTAATATATCTTTATAAATATATCTTCATCTATTTTTCATATTTAATAGTTTTAGCTAAGGAATTATGTCGTAAACACCTTGCTGTTACTTTACATGGACACTAAGCCCAGTTTTTGTTTTTTGACTTATAAGACATCATTTTAATAGATGTTTTTTTTTTGTTTGTTTGAAATAAGATGCTTCTGAAAGCCGCGCTTCATCTCGGAGCAGCTTCTTGTGTTCTTCACTGGATGGATTGGAAGCGTCAATGTCAACCGATGGTAAGAGTGATTATTCTAACACATCTCCGTAGTGTAAAATTAATGTAAATAAAACATAGGTGTTAGGGTAGAGTTAGGCTCTCAACCTTACCAGAAGGATGGAGCACAAATGAAGGCGATTCTTCGCGCATTGGTGTTATTCCTTGTCCGAGGGATGCATCCTCTGAGCATGGTCGAGGATGAACATTTCCGTGCTTTCGTCAAAGCCATCGACCCCAGGATCGCCTTACCTTGCCGCAAAACGCTCACACATTCACTTCTTCCAGAAATGTATGCTGAAGCAAAGGCTAAGCTGGTGACGGAACTTTCTCTTGCGAACCACATAGCATTGACCGCAGACTGTTGGACGTCGTTGACAAATGCCAGTTACATGACTGTAACTGCACATTTTATCAACGATCAGCTCAAAATGGTTTCTCGTGTCCTTTCAACGTTGGTTCTCGAAGTCAGCCACACATCGGAAAACATTGCTGCACATCTTAAATCTGTCATTGCAGATTGGGATGTTCCAGAAGACAAAATTTCAGGGATTGTCACGGACAATGCATCAAATTTCAAGAGAGCTATAGCTAATATCTTGAAATGGAAGCATATTCCGTGCTTTGCTCACACCTTGAGCCTTGCAGTCAAGGATGCTATTCATGACAACCCTGAATTTTCCGGTATATATAATTTCCGAACTATATAATTTAGCCAAAAATTCAAAATTGTATTATATGTTTTCTTTAGTTATCCTGAACAAATGCCGAAATATTGTCACCTTCTTTCATCACAGCGGACCGGCCACTCTGAAGCTTAACCAACTTTGTAGTGGCAGGAAGTCGCGGCTTCAGCAAGAGGTGCCAGTAAGATGGAATTCCACGCTTATTATGATCCAGAGCCTTTTAGGTATTGATTTGATTATCGAATTTCCTTTAGATTTACAACAAGTAACTGTTTTTTGTTTTGGTCTGTTAGCATTGCAAGAACCAGTGACGGATACTTTAAAGGTGATGGATAAGCGGGACTTATTGCTTGACGATTGGGAGTGGGAGACCTTGGCTGGTGCAAAAGCTCTCCTTAAACCATTCGATATCCTTACTCAAGACTTAAGCTCCCAGTATTATCCATCCATCTCTAAGGTTCTTCCGTCCATCAGACTACTTCAGGAGCACCTGACAGAGATCCGCAATCACGAGTTCAATGATGTTCTTATAATGATGTGTAGTGCACTGAATTTGAACATGAAAGATCGTTTTGTGGATTTCTATCAGAATTCTTCGCATATAGTGTCGAGCTACCTGGATCCTCGGTATGATTTATTTTAGAGAAATAATGTAATTTAAACTTTATTTATATCTTTTGTTTAGCTTTAAGACCGAATATCTTTCTCCGAACCATTCGTCCGTCGGTGCAGATTTTGCAGAAAAAAGGGTTGTCGTGGAAATGAGAAATTTAACAAACTTGAATTGTCAAGACGGTCACGATTCCGTCGGACAGCACTCCCTAAGTTCGATATCGAGTGATGACATTCGTGCTCTTCACGACAACCGTATTTCTCAGTTAAATCTGAATCGAGGTGGCCAAGGAAGAAGTGCATCAGCCAATTACATCATTATTACTAATGAATATAAAAAGCTGCCACTTCTTCCATGGTCTAAGGATCCACTAGAAGCGTGGCGATCAAAGCAGAAAGATGGAATTTTGCTGCCAATGATCCCCGTTTTAAAAAAGTATGCCTGTATCCCTGCTACCTCTGTTCCATCGGAACAGTTATTTTCCTCGGCCGGAGACCTTGTGCGGGAAAAAAGAAGCCAGCTCTCTCACAAACATGTGAATGTCCTGCTCTTTCTTTACAAAAATGCATAGTATTTCAATAAACTACGTTTCTGGCCAATACAAATAGATACAAACATAGTATGTTGATGTTGTTTTGTTATTTATCAACATTTGGCCAAACTACAAGAGTTTGAAAAACCAAAAAAATATGCACAGCATATTTGTCTTTTAGGTATCCTCATCGTTCACTATTGGTTGTCGTAATCATTCTTGTTTTGAAGTTCTTCTAACACCAAATTTTATTTACTAACTGAATGATGAATCCTCCTCTTCATCCTCCCCAACAGATATTTTTAACAAAATAAGCTAGCAGAAATATTATATGTCCATTTCTTCGAAACTCTTTGGACTTGAACCACGGACTCCAGGGTTACTATCCGATACTATACCACTGTGCCACCACTACATGTTCATAAAGTGGGAGGTAGGGACGAGATGAATTTCAATATATCGATACATATCGATACGAGGAGCAAATGGAAAATATTGAAAACAAAGAAAATCAAAAATCAAAGCCGTCCTCGGATTTGAACCCTAAATGTACACGTTTCCAGTCGCAGATCTACTCTCCGCTTACAAACCGATATGCAATTTTTACTGAAATTCGTTTTACAAACTAAAAAATACACGATTTTAGGTTTGTCGATAATTCCGATATGGAAAACCAAAACAAAATTCAGAAAGCAAAAAGATGTAATCTAATTTTCTCGGATTTGAACTCCGGGTATATGCAACCACAGTCTAAGATTATACCAACTAGACAGGAAAACGATACATAAATTGCAACAAGGCAGATAAATATTTCATGAAAAATACCGATACCGATGATTCGAAATATATTTTTCAATTACAATATTTATTTCAAAAAAGATTTTCCTTAGGATTCCTACTGACATCTCAAAATGAGCATGTTTATGGAATCGAACATCAGACTCCCAGTTCGCTGTGCACTACTGTACCACTGAGCCATCCCCTAAAAAAACTGGTGGTTAACTACAAAAGACATGAATTCAGATTTATCGATACATTCCGATACAAAAAAAAAGAGAAATAAAAAAAACATAAGTAAAAATGACTTCCTGTGAATATAACCTACTACTTCCAACGTTACAATTCGCAGTCACAGATTATACCAACCACCCAAGCTAAATTTGTTCTACAATCTAAAAAATACACAATTTTAGGTTTGTCGATAATTCTGATATGGAAAACAAAAACAAAATTCAGAAAGCAAAAATCTCAAAACTAGTTTTCTCGGATTTGAACTCCGGGTATATGCAACCATAGTCTAAGATTATACCAACTAGCCAGGAGAACGATACATAATTTGCAATAAGGCAGATAAACATTTCATGAAAAATACCGATACCGATGATTCGAAATATATTTTTCAATTACAATATTTATTTCAAAAAAGATTTTCCTTATGATTCCTACTGACATCTCAAAATGAGCATGTTTATGGAATCGAACATCAGACTACCAGTTCGCTGTGCACTACTGTACCACTGAGCCATCCCCTACAAAAAAACTGGTGGTAAACTACAAAAGACATGAATTCAGATTTATCGATACATTCCGATACAAAAAAAAGAGAAATAAAAAAAAACATAAGTAAAAATCACTTCCTGTGAATATAACCTACTACTTCCAACGTTACAATTCGCAGTCACAGATTATACCAACCACCCAAGCTAAATTTGTTCTACAATCTAAAAAATACACAATTTTAGGTTTGTCGATAATTCTGATATGGAAAACAAAAACAAAATTCAGAAAGCAAAAATATCAAAACTAATTTTCTCGGATTTGAACTCCGGGTATATGCAACCATAGTCTAAGATTATACCAACTAGCCAGGAAAACGATACATAATTTGCAATAAGGCAGATAAACATTTCATGAAAAATACCGATACCGATGATTCGAAATATATTTTTCAATTGCAATATTTATTTCAAAAAAGATTTTCCTTATGATTCCTACTGACATCTCAAAATGAGCATTTTTATGGAATCGAACATCAGACTACCAGTTCGCTGTGCACTACTGTACCACTGAGCCATCCCCTACAAAAAAACTGGTGGTAAACTACAAAAGACATGAATTCAGATTTATCGATACATTCCGATACAAAAAAAAGAGAAATAAAAAAAAACATAAGTAAAAATCACTTCCTGAGAATAGAACCTACTACTTCCAACGTTACAATTCGCAGTCACAGATTATACCAACCATCCAAGCCGACTGTGTTATACATTGTTATAGAATATAAAACCACTGAAAATTGTCTAATCAATACCGATATTTCAGCAAACAATTAGATCGAAGATTCGTGTTTCTGTGAAGAGGAACTCTATTGTATTATTCAATTACTTTATCATAAGAAAATTTAGTATTTGTATGCATTCTGATGCGAGACTGGAACACTGGACTCAGAATGACAGAATCACAGAGCTCAGAAGCGCTAGACCGTACCATTGAGCTAAACGTGTATTTCAAATACAACAATCCAAACGCACAATTCTAACCATCTACGATCCGATACACCGATGTATCGACGATACGCCAATACTCCGATACGATATATCTAGTATCTATAGAATTTCGATGTATCCCCAACACTACTGACCTCCCGCTCTGGGTGGTTGCCTTTTATACCAAAGAAAAAGGGGGGTTAGGCAGGTCAGGGGAGGAGCAACAAAGGTCAATGGGAAAGGGCGCATCTAGCGGTCGAAATAAGACTTAGCATAATGACATGTCATAACACAACATTTTGGAGGGAATGTTATGACTGTTCCGGGTAGTCAGCGCCCCTAGCGAGTGCCTCAAAATTTGTCCAACGGAAATAGCAGACGAAACAGCTAACAGACGACAGTTCGGGGACCTCCAATGTTAGACCATGGTTAAAGCACGATATAATAGTAAGGTATCACTATTGCCAAAACCGGCGGGTGTTTACTAAGTGGTTGCAGGATTCCCCGCTAGGTTCGATAGTCTAGGAGGCCGGTTCTCTACAGAGGTGATAGGGCAGAACACCTTTTTTTATTTTTATAATGTTTTATTATCAGTTCGTGTGCTAGAAAAGTAAATCCACTAGGGCTCCTTTTCATTCCCGATTTTTAAAAAAAAATCTAAATGACGGTGCAATTTGGGAATTTTTTGATTTATGTAGGACGTGGAATACGCATTCCATGTGGAACCTCAGCCATGTTCCCTCTCGAATCCCTAACAGGATCCGTAGCTATTTATTGATAAGATATCTAGTTTTACTTCATTAATTAAGCCCAACTTTTTGTACCAAAAATCGGCTTAGAATTTTGACTTGGAATTCAATAAAACTTAAACTACTACAACAAAAATAAAATCTATTTCTGAATAAAATATTAGTTTTCCACTCAATCAATCGTTTTTTGGATAAGACGGAATCAGAAACGCAAACACTTGGAATCAGAAAAACCCAAAAACTTAGTTTTAAAAGGGGAGGCACATTTTTTTCGTTGTTTTTTTTAAACAGGGGGTTTAACGAGTTTTCCCCATGGAATGCTGATTCCATGGGGAACTACAGCCATGTTCCTTAAAGAAAACAAGGGCACAAATATGGAATAGAGGCAATTCACATCGCGGTTTCGCGTGTCAATTGTTTCGATGTCCCCTTTTTTTTTTTTTTTTTTTTTTTTTTTTTTTGTTGTTTGTATTGGCTGAAAGGATTCCCAAACAAAGGGGATTTTGTGAATCATTGTTCAATTTTTTTAATTTTTTTGTGTCAGGTAATTGCTACGTATCTTGGTTAGTATTTGTAGCAATTTCGTTTCCAGATCACATTTCTTGTATTTTTAAAAAATCTTTCTGTAGGGCTTTCATGGGTTTTCAATATTTTTTGGGTTGCAAAAACAAATAACATTAGATTTGTAATGGCACATTTTGTTCTAGGTAAGTCTCGACAAATTTATTAATAGTGAATGTGTCTATCTAATTCTTCATTTGAAATCACACAGGAAAACCTTTTTAGACACTGAAAAACACACCCAGACTGGGCCCCATCCTGAATCTTGACAAAGTGTATGTTAACGCTAAGTCACCATGGATAGAGAGTCAAGAAGAGTAATTTTAAATGTTCAAGAGGTAATACAAATTATGAAGTATAATTTATTCATACGTTATGACAACAAAAGTTATATGTTATAGTAATGTTACAAATAAACAAATGAAGAGTAATAACCCTTCGCTTTCATCAACAAATTTTTGTTTAAAAGACTGATTGCACAAAATGTCCCATTTCCCCATCGATAAATCTTGTAGGTCTCAAGGCCCTTGTAAGCCTTTAAATTTTCATGCGTGTATGGAGACTTGGAACATAGCAGGTAATTTACCAAATCAAGATTGGTTACCAGTGGCATTTTTCCTGCGATGCTAAGTCCATTGCCCAATACTCTTCGTGAATTGTATAGGGGCAATCACAACCTACTATTAATAGTTTTGCTGCATACTTACGTTTATCTTCTGACAGCCCTACAGAAAAGATTTTTAAAAAATACAAGAAATGTGATCTGAAACTAAACACATACTAACTAAGATACGTAGCAATTAAATGACAAAAAAAAATTGAAAAAATTAAACACTGATTCACAAAATCCACTTTGTATTGGGAAATAACACTTTCAGCCAATACAGACAACGCAAAACATGACATAAACAACCAGAGAAAATGGCGGACATCGAAACAATTGACACGCGAAACCGCGATGTGAATTGCCTCTATAGGTATTCTGTACCATAATACATTTCAACCGGGCTGTAGAAATGAGTGTAGACCGACAACTGTTAAGCCGATCGTAACGAAAACCGGCCATTTTACGTAACGATACGTCGCCTATAAGAAGACATCAATTTCGGTGTTACAGCGTGAACCGTTTTTAAAAAGAAGTAAACAAAACTGCATCGAAAATCGAGACGTCATAAAGGCGGCTCGCCATCTAGCGGTAAAATGTGGAAAAAGGGGATCGGTCGAAATGTAACTAAGAAAGTTTTGATAGAATCCCTATCGGAAAATTTTCAATATGAAAAAATTTCCGATCTGCCTCGTGATAGGAATTGATGGCAAAAAACCAGAAGTTATTATTGAAGGTATTATCATAATTAACTGGATTTGTAATCGTATAAATTTCATTCACTACTGTAAATGTTTCGCTACCGTTCGGTTTTGACAGGAATAGTTGGTTATCTGCCTCCTGTTTGTGAAGATGGCAAAGGGTTCTCCTTCTATCAGTGGGATATAACAAATAAATATTACAATGCATCAATTCATTTGTGCCAGATGACCACAAAAACAACTATTGATGAAGACTTTGCTGAGAATATAAATGCTTCAATAATCTTCTTTGATAGTGCTCAAGTATGAGCAAAACATTTCACTAGGCAATTTATAGACCACCTACAGTGTAACAATCTAAATTTATCTTTTGTTTTATTTCTAGGAAGATGGATTGAAAAAAGCCGAAGAGTGGATTCCATTTCTGAATGAGTTCGATTCTGGTGTTAAAATACTTGTCTGTGAACAATGCTCTATTGAGGGAAATACGAAACATACTCCCAAGATTGTTGGTACAATATTAATGTTGATGAATGTAATTTCAGAGCCATATTGTTCATAATGTTTGTGTACAGCACAGCAGTGGTGTATTCGGCATGGGTTTGAACTAGTGGAACTCAACCCTCTTGAAAAACCAGACCCAGAAGACGATTTTCCAGAAACCTTGGGAATGGAAAGAATTATTCAAGCCCTTCATGCTCATTCATGGCCAAACTTAGAATTAAAAAGTAAAAATTTTTAACTTCAAAAGATAATGAGTGTAGATTTGGAATATTTTCAACCTTACAGGTGGCGACAAGAGCCGAATAAATCATTTGAGCCGTTTGTTGCTGAGCGAAGACTCGGAGCAACCGTGTGACCACTCGTCGTCGGAAAATAATGCGGGAAGAGACCTGATAGTTGATCGTCAAATTAGTGAAGGAATCGATTCCTTTGAGGAACTTTTTCAAGCAATGTCCTTGATGAAAAGTCAAGCCAGTAGTCTTCAAGGTGCTGAAAGAAAAGCATATGCTGAGAAAATGACCATGGCATTTTGGCAAGCGATAGAAGGAAGTCCAGACGAAATCGAAGGACTCGAATCTTCAGCAGATGAGGAGTGAAAATGGAAACCCTTTCGTTCTTTTCTGGACTCCTTTTTTGTTTGGTATTTCTTCTCATGTATGTCATTCTTTTCCTAGCTATGCAATCATAAAGGAAAATGGTAGATCCGAAGCTGCTTTTAAACTACTTGTATTTGCTGGAGCAAATGTCACAAGAAGGAATTGTATGGAAACAATTGTATTTAAGTTTGTGAATACCATGTTATGGTTGGCGAGCGGTAAGCCGTTTCTGAGTGAAAAATGGAAAATTTCACATTTTGAATTTCCTCATTTATCATACATGTTTAAAATAATCGCATAAAGCTCTATTATTCACCCTTCCTCTTCTTTGTTTGACAAAATATTTGCTTTAATGATTGATAAGAAATCAAGAGGACGTCACGAACCTCGTATTGCTGAACTTCTGTTTAAATCCTTGGTCGCAAACAATCAAGTGTACCAGCATTTTACGAGTCTTATATGATTCTTGCTTCATGAATTTTTCTTCGGATAAAGCATAGTATACATACGTGAGTAATATACAAAAAACGAGAGGAGTTTGGCTCGAAGGACGGAATTACACGATAAGAGTTGAGCATTTTTTTACATTTCTTCCCATCTTATCTGTTATTTCTGTTTAGAAAGTTCTTTTCTTTTTATGTTGTCATTTTGCCTGCATACTGGTTTTGCAATAGAAAAATTTCAAACTCGAGAAATTTTAAACAATCAAGTTCTGTTGCCGGGCAGTCGCAATCTATTGTCGCTTGCCGGGTACTCAATGAAGAAAAGTCACTGTAATTCTGTTGCGGAATATTTCTTAAAACGGACCCCCGCTATCTGCTATTAATGGTGTTTCTGTCAGACCATGAAGTTCTACTGCCGGGTATTTATCTAATTTTTTTTATTAATTTAAAACTAGAGTTCTACTGTCGGTGGTTCCACCGACATAGTTTCCTTAACTTTTTTTTAGCCTGCCAGTATTACTTGAATAAGGCCAATTAAAACAACGGAATGATTAGCGTAAATCTTGCTTCAGAAGTCTTCGGCAGCCAAGTATGCACGCCTTGCTTTGTTGAAGTTGTGTGTTGTGACCGTGTGATTGACTCTTTGACTGGTTGTTATCTTCCCTAGTTCTGTAACACTATCGATCAAAGGTATAAGTCATAATACCATACCATAGGTTACGCATGACATTCTGGAGAACTACTTCAGCTTTCCACAAGAGAACGTTTACTGGCATGCTGGTAAAACATCGAGTACAAAGGTATATTTATAAGAATTGGGTTAAAGAAATTGAAAACGCATTTCTTTTTCTATAGCCTACGCCGCTGTCCATCTGCCTACGTTCTTCTTTGAACATTTCTACCGACGTAAAGGGATTATAATTACTCGACCGATATAAAGAAACTAAGAAGACGTTTTTGGTTGAAGGATATAGGATTAGCTGATGGAAGTTGAGAACCCCTTACATTCTTTCCGGTCTCATTTGTTATTCCATTCGGCAAAGTTTTTTCATCTTCTTTTATTCTTCGTTGAATCGATAAAAAAATGTAGTTCTTTCAAAACAAGAAATTAACACGTTTTCCGAATTCGGTTAATCTCTTTTGATTAGCGTAGTAGACTATATGTTTCTTTTCTATCAAAAGGAGTTCAGTTTTTCTAGGAAATCTTTGAACGTTAATCACTGAAATGGCCTAAATATGTTGAGCTGGTGTAGATATACTCTGGATAATTTGTTTTTGTTTAAAGCTTTAAATAAATAGAGTCTTTTTTCCTCATCCTATAACGTGAAATCCCATTCCGTTTCATAACGTTTTAACCAATTTCTTTCTTTCTTTTCCCCTTTCTTGGTTAATCTCTTAACTTAGTTTATTTCTCTCTACTGATTAAGATCAATGCAATAAAATACTATTATACAAGGCTTTGGAGATGGGTAATATGTAGTTTTAGAGGCCAGGGTATAAGGAAATGCAAAATTACTCTTCGAAAAGAGCCAGCTCTTTAGCTATAAATAACTAAGTGAAATAAAAGCGCGTGACTGGCGTGTCTCCTATATTTGAAACGCGAAAATGAGAGCAAAGGCAGTCTTGATTTGCACTCTACTGCAGTTCAACCGGGAGTTTAACCGATAAACAAGTCACTTGGTATCACTGTTTAGCCATTTATGTAGTGAAAAGTTGGCAATCGACCATGTGTGAGTCCAAATTTCTTTTCGCACGAGACAACAAGAAATTAAGCATTTTCTGCACAAAAAAGAAAACTATTACGCCATGCTGCCTTGACCCCATCTACGCGCCAGCATCAGATGCGGCTACAACCTTCTTTCATATAATTAACAAATCATGTGTTAACGTAATAGTTCACTAGTGAAGAGCTGGCATGTGCCAATAGTAATTTACATACACTGTATCCCTTTTTATGGGATTACGACTGGATCACTCATCTCTCGTCCTCTATTAACCTCGTCCGTGTGTTCCAGTTGCTTTACAATAGCATTACTATTATCTCCTATCTCTTGCACAGTGAACCTTGTTCATGTCTTTTCTACTTCAAATTCGTACAAGCTGCAGAACTAGTATTTGCTTCAGTTCGTTTTACTGACATTCTGTCGGTTATCGTAACACATCAAAACCAATTTCTTTATTTTTTAAAATATATATTACCCCGTCTGTATAGTTTCAGTAATTTTGAAGAAGGAAAAATAAATCAAGTTTAATATTACTACGGTCTTGTTATTCGCAAATAAAACCCGTACTCGGGTTGATGCAATCGAATATATTGAAGTAAACAGTTCATGGATTTTTTCCATCCTAAGGTACTGAAATGTTTCTAACCCATTTGGTGTCGTTTTACAATCTAGAATATAAACGTACTGTATCGTCTCATTGAATACCGCGTTTTTACTTTCGTTTAATCTGTTAAATCCTTTGTCTGCTGCCGTTAGACCCCTTGAACATTATATACACACAACAGACCGATTGTTACTGAGCAGCCTAGTATGACCAGGATTATGGCATGCCGGAATGACGACGTTTCCATCATCACAGAGCTAAACATGGTGTCCAGTTTACTCTGGATAACTTGAAAGTCTTTTGTGTACGATACATATTAGTTACGCAGCATGTCAACATTTCGATATAAGAGGTATCGCCTTGAAATCTTTTCACATTTCCAATAGAAGATAACTTCAGAAAGACACCAATGAGTCTCTCTTTGGGTAATAATACGAGTACAAAATTTATAATTGCAATGACTTCAACTAATACCCGAATGAGTTGTATGATTTATTTCATCAACGTTTGTCCGAAATCCTTTTTAAAAAGTTTTGTAATGAGTCAATCGAAAGAACGGGCAGCAGTAGATAGCACTTGGCTATTGAGCTATCAAAATGAATTGTGCAGAGCAGTACATTCAGCTGCAGCACGTTCGTATGGTGTTCCTCTTCTCTTCAGGCCGAAAGAACAATACCGTCCTTTCTACTTTTCCTTCATCCCCTTCGTAGCCGTCGCTCTCCCTTTATGTTCATTTGGTTTCCCTTGTTCTATTGTTTGAACTGAAACCCTTCTTCATCCTATTTTCCTTTTATTGGACTCGAATACAACTGGATGCTTTGGTTTCCTTCTTCTCTTTTTCCCCTTTTTAAAGAAGTAAGAACAAATGACTTGCGTCTACTTTTATCGCCACATTTCAGGGATACCGGCTGTTTCAAATAAATTGAAACAATTTCGTATGTTAATAAGAAACGATTGTTCTGCCATGCGAGGAAGTTTCTAAAAAGAAGATGATTTAAGCATTTCACTGTTTACCAATGGTAGATCCAACTTTTTTTGCATATTCCAACTCCCTAACTACATGTTAGATAACCTACCTGTTTTTACGCAAAGTTATGCATACGCGGTATGTACAATAGTTATATGTTTGTAACTTGTTGATTTGTACTTAGTGACATAATACAGCAATCGAAAATCGAACTGCATTACGAACAGGGAGAATTATCGCATTGAGTCATATGGCAAGACTTTTGTACCGTGCACCAAAAAAGAATAATAATTACGAATGTAAATTTTCCTTTAATCTACGAGACTATAATGTGATGTCAAAATCAATATTGAACAAAAAGGAATAACGAAACAAAGAATCAGTTTAAAAACAAGACTATATCCTATATAGTAGCTATATCGTATAAAATGGTAAAATCAATGAATCGCAAAGCTATAGACTAAATAAAAAAGCGCGAGCTCTATACTTTTCGCAAACAGCAATATTCGCATCGAAGTGGGTTACTTATATATTCGTAACTTCGAAAAAAATCAAAATGCTTCCATACTGCATTTCACAGACTACATATTGCAGTCTTCACCTATATATATCTATCCTTATGGATATACGTTCATTGAATATCATCATTTCAAGCGGTTTCTTTGAGCACCGTATATGGACAGGAATCTAAATTGGGCGAATTTCTTATCGTCCGATTTGCATATCATAATAAATGTAATCGTCTCAAATATCGATATTTGTTATGGGGAAGGGCACACAAACCACGCGCAATTTCATCCAAATTCATTATAAAGGAATTCGAAAAGCAATAAGCGTCGAGCGAAGGACACATGAATTTGGCAATGGGCTCAATTTTCGAATATAAATACCAAGCGATGGCTGTATTACAGAACGAGCCAGCTTATCAAAAAAGGCATTCACGTTCAAAATTGTATCGCGTTTTCTTAAGCATGATAACAATACACTGCAACTTTGAAGGCGATGGAAGAACACGTCCATTTCGTATTGCAGCTTTTCGTAACGTTATAATTAAAAATATAACGTATTTTAACTAACATAATACTTCAAAAGATATAGTCGTTTGCTGTCACGATACGTGGCATTTGGGAGATTCATCTACATGCAAAATAGGCAAGCACTAACCGTCATTCTATTATTGGCCACCGTTTGTTCTTGCTTATTTTTGCATGTCGACGAAGAAGTTACGGCGAAGCAAACATATTAAGTGTTTTTTGTAGGACTTCATGGTAATTTAAGAAGCCATTTCCGCAAAAGTGGACGATTGCGGATGAAACATTGCAATTTTTTGCGGTTAATTCTTTTATTTATTTACTTATTTTTCGTCTGCGTTGAGCCAGTTATCTATATTTTATGTAATTGCTGGCCCTTCCCTTGTTTTTCGTTCACACTTCCATCCCGAGTCCATATGTTATGTGCTCAAAGCGTTGCTTTCTGTGTCGCGTTCGACTCATTATAGCGTAGAAAATGAGGAGGACGCATCGTTGTATCAGCCTCGTCTGTTAACGTATACCGTTCTTTTATAGCAACATGAGTTTTTTTCCCCTGTTTGTTTGGAACAAAGGCTTTTGATGTGAGGGTCATAGTTTCTTTATACATACTTAGCGATACGGAGAGCTCATTAGTAGGTAAGGAAGTATCTGCACGCTATACACGCAGAAGCTTATATTTTCTTCGTGTTCGTAGAAACACATCGTAGGCTGCAGCAGAGTTTGCAAATATATATATATATATATAGTCTAGATGAATGCTTGTGTTTTGCGTCAGTTGCACGCTGCAGTCACGAGTGAAACATGCCATACATTAGAATATATAGAAGGCTACCAGCTTATTGATTATTGTGTGTTATGTGCGATGCACCCCGCCATATACTATCACTTTTTTATTCTTTCGACGTTTCCACTCACACTGCTAATGACAAAGATTTTTTCAGTTGAAACAAAAAGCTAGCAAAACAAAAATAAATAAATAAAATTAGTAAACAAAGACGAAATGAGTTTATTTTTTGTTGAAAATGTGGATCGTGCCAAAGCTGATGTGCAACAAAAACTGTCTGTTTCGTGTCTAGTAAACATCATTTACGTAGGCCGTAATAGCTTTAGGGCCCGTTTTAGAACATGCTTCCAATTAAATGTTTCCGATTGCTTCCTCGATCAATAGCAAATATATGTTTGCCAACTCAAAACTCTTTGTCATAATAAGTCTAATTGGAACGTTATGCAAAAAATGATTATATATACGTTAGAAGGAAGAAAAACACAAAAGCTTTCATTCAATCAAGAAAAATTCTGCCTTTATTATCAGAGTCAAGTTGACGTCATGTGCAACGCTATTAGATTCAAATTTATTTTGAATTTGATCACGTGGTTACCTTGAATCATTTCAATTCCACACACTTAAAATCACAAGAAAAAGAGGACGCATATGACGAAGAACGTGGGAGCCCGTAATCCTGATTATCGGTACAGGCAGTTCAATCAAACCTAATTTTCTTTTGCCGTGCTCAAGTAGTTTGTGATGAACTGCAATTAAAAACGACATCACATGAAGAGAAAATCCCCGACAAACCAATGTCTCGACATCCTTTTGCAGAAAAACTTTCGTGAAATGTGTAGCCCTATCTACTATATCAAAGTTTTACACACAGATAAACGGCAAATGAAAATGATTATACTCCCTCAGCTGTAATGACGTTCATAAATATATAAGAAAGGTTTTGGTCCTCCGAATGTCCGCTGAAGGAGAATCAAGGAGTTGAAGGGCTGCGCGCAAAAACTGATACTCTATGCATTATATATATACAGTATGATGGCAAATATGCTGGACGCATGCAGCGAAGGTTTCCTATAGGAGCGTGCGGCGGAAATGTTGGCAGACGTGGTGAAGGGTACCCGGCCGGGTAGAAAAGACCTATCCCCTATGTTGCAGCTGTCAGTACGGTTCAGACCATCGCCCTTAGTGCTGTGTGTGCTCGTCTGTGTCGTGCGCCCCTTTGCTGAACGTCCTAGTGCAATATCTCCGTAACAAGTTACTACTATATCAAAAATCAACACTTTGACTTCAAGTTTTTGTCTAACCTGAAAACGGATGCACGTAGTTCGATGATATAGTGAACAAACCATCCATTAAATCGCGACTACGTTATTGTTCTACAGTCTTCACGAACAAAAAAACATCTGTTTTTGGATTTTAATAAGTGGTAACTGAAAGTGTCATTTTGAAGACTTCATTTTTTTTTACGAAGTGAGTTGTTACGCCGACCTAGGCTTAATTGGTTACTATACATTTTCATCGTTTCACATAAAACTATGTAGTGTGTGTTTAACTATTTTAGGTTCTCATAGTCATCACTTTGGCTGCATCAGATTAATTGCCTAAACAAACATATTTACTCTTTTGATACCGTTGAAAGGAGAGGATACCCTGATAAAGTGGGTGTCAGGGAGTTACAAGCATTATTCCAAATTACAATTTTTTAAACTCACTCGAGAAGATCGTAATACTTGTATTGTTTCGTTATCTGGGCAACACCTGATTCAGTATTTTTCTGCAAATTCATATTAAATGTAAAAACAAACAAAAATGAAAACACACAGAGTGTTTTACTCCGAATAAAATCGCTTTTACAACAACACAGGTTACATAAATTAACAGTTGTTATTTCACAGCCATCGGAAGCTTCTCTCTCCTGTGATTTTTCTAACGAATATTTATTTGCATGGCTTCAGACATGTAAATGAAAGACTTTAGCCCAGTTAGTCTTATATCGTTTTTTTTTTCTTCTTGTTATCCTACTGTATGAGTTAGCGGTGCCAGCAGTGTCACGATAGGCCTAACGGATAGATACTTCAACTAGGCCTACGAGATTCCGATAAAAAAAAAAGATGAAGTGGTAACACGCCTATAAGAAATCATGAATATTCAATTGCATTGATTTTCGCTCAAATACTACGTACTAAATGTATCTCTAACGCTGATACAATTTTGGAAATGAGGCCCCAGGATATTTCACCGTTTAAATACCGATCGCTCCCTTAACCTGTTTATTCATTTTCCTTGGTATATTCTATTTTATACCGTCATTCGGTAAGGCAACGAAGAAAAACGAAAATATCAAGTAAAAAAAAAGTGTACGATCCGATTGACCTTGTTTTAATCGGAAATCAATTGTCACCCCAGCTGATAGTGGCTGGCACCAGGTTTTAAGTAGACTGAATTGGCTTGCATCGTCGTGTGTTATAGTTCCTGAAAGCTCTAAAACATTCGCTATTCACCAGTCGATATACACGTTGGGGGAAGAAAGACTCTCTAAAGCTGACGGTGAAGAGGGCCCGTTGACGAAACGAAACAACACTGCCGACTAGAATGCCCTCTTCATGAAAATAAAAATGATCAATACTACACTCGTTACTCTCTTCTCCTATTCACGTTAAGAGAAGATTTGTATTGTCATCGCATAAATGAAAGTCGTGGAACGATTGAGTATATATAAGGTTTCGGATTACGAGTCGTGATGTTTTTCTGTTTTTTGTTTGTTTTGTTTTTTTTTTACCCCACCGCATGCAGTTCGTATACCAGAAATGTGGTTCTTAGCAAGCCTATACATATTGCATAGCTGTGGCGGAAGAATACATCAGCAAAAAATTCTCTTTTCGTCGTCGAAAGAGTAAAGGATCCAATGACAGTAGGGTAGCGCAAAGCCGCTTATTTATCCCTCCCCCCGTTCAGTAGCACTCGGACAGGCATCACAAGAGACAACTCAACGATGAAGAGGGAGAGGTACCCTACACTGTTACTTTGGTTAGGCCTCTTTGCTATTGTCGTATCGAACTGTGTATGTAGCAGACATTCGAGCGTTAATTGTTGCACTAGTTGTACTGTTAAGTTGGAAATCATCATCTTGTCTGGGACTTACAGACACAGAAAGGCGAATATGGTATGTGAAACTTGACGTGTTCACCGTTAGGGACGGATACCCAAGTCACTTCATACGTGAGGCGGTAGTCCCAGCCGTGTACTCTTGGAACTTGATCTCGAGGCCAGGACGTGGGGACCTCATGACAACGTAATACTTGTTGTTACTTGCGCTTCACATGGGAAACCACAGGGTTATCACCGGGAAAAATAAAAAATGTAATGACTAGACAATGTTGGAAATAGTGGACTCGACAGGATATCGTTGACATTTGCAGAGATAGATAGAGACGCCTTTGTTGACATTTCGGAAATGGAGCGCCTAACACATTGCTTTTGTGTGATCATTTGTAAATGTACAGTATATTTGCCAGCCATGCTTTCAATTGAAACGAGTCGTTAATGATATTTTTCTTATAAACTATCAAATGAAAATGGAAATTGATTGGAACTTAATGTCTGTCAATTGGTCTCATTACAGTGTTACAGACGTTGAGTGGGTTCTACAATGTCTCCAAGTGTTAGGTAATTTCACCAGAGTAAAATGAACGTGTTCGTCTTCAACTGCAAGCGATCGGACAGCCTTCGTCCAGAAAAATCCACCGTGTGAATAGCACTTTGTCCAACAGCGTCTGCCAACTGTGAACTGGAACTTCAGTAAAGAGCCGATGTCGGCTAACATTAAGCGTCTGGTTGTACTATATCGGTTGGATCCTCGACCGTCATCCAAAATGATACGACCACTCACCCCAGTTTTCTTGTTATTTCTGTTGTGCCATTTCACCAGTCAATCGTTTGTGAATGCCTCTTCACAACTACCAGCAGGTAAGCTGAATAAATAATGAATTTCTATTCCTTTTGGATGAATAGACTATACTCGTAAAAAGCGTTCTTGACAGACGCGTCTGTTTCGTACGCAAGAGCTGCATATTTAACTGAAGCAAAATCGTTATAACTGCAAAGGAGAGACTTCAAACACGGCGCTGTTCATAATGATTTTTTTAGTGCCATTGCAATCTTTAGAGTGAAGTGCACGATATTCGTATATTATTAATACGTAGCGCTCGATCGGGAAAGGTGTCCATTCTCTTTTTGGATGAGTTATTTTTGGCGCTGTTTTGTTGCCCATCAATGTTAAACTTGTCTGTTATATTTTGCACAGTTATGCAATGAAAATAGCACAAGAAATCGACGCTTATAGCCAATGTGTGTGGATCAACTTCTTGTTAAATCGTGTTGATTTTTCTACAAGATTATAGCATTTAAATACTTTAAACACGTTAGGACAGGATCGTCATTCAAAAATAGAAATATGGCGATCGTATATCCGGTCTTCAAAAAAATTAATACAATTAAAAAATACAGTATAATTAATGAATATACCGATTTTATCAATAGCTTATTAAGTATATCAAAAGTAACAAACAATTAATACATCTAATAAAACAGAACAATTAATTATCTAGTTTCAAAAATCGCAACTATCAAAATTAATTATTGTTACACAACTGTAAAAAATGTGATATAAATAAACATGCAGTTTGATAAAGGCGGAGGCAATTATGCTAATGTATATATTATTAGAAGTCAATTATTATAAGTTATATTTTAGTTTCAATAGATCGTTTCACACGAGAAACAAAGTTAACATAGTCATAGATGTGATTAGTCGTAAAATTTTGGAAAATTATTATATGGCTGTTAAAAGAAAATCTTTCGGGGTTAGCAAACAGGAATAATGGGAAAAAGCAAAATTTTACATTTCCAAATTTCGGGGTGTTATACCATCATTATATTATCAAATAATATCCAAATTTTTTGGACATATGAACGCCAACCGAATAAACGAAAATATAACCAATATTTATGGACTGGAAAGTGAAGAACCCATTTTCAGGGTATTTTATTTTGTTTAGCCACTTCTATTCAAGTATCCGCATTAATACGAAAGTTAACTTATAATGTCGATTATCGTTCAATATTATTATTTAATTCAATTAAGTTAAGTTATCATATAAATTTCACAAAATCAATTTTATGAATCGTTATGTTCAAAACCAAATCTACACGTAAAATTAAATGTTTCCAAATATTAAAAAATCTCAAAATTTTATCACCTAACGCACTAATCAATCTGGATAGATATTTTTAACCATCACCATCGAAGGCACAGTTGGTAGCACGTTCGGCTACCGATATATAGTTCCGTAGTTCGAAACGCATTGAGTACAATTCTTCCATGATTCATTCTATTATTTACTTATAGTATACCAAAAGTGGACACAATTCATTATTCTTTATCTAAAAATTATATTTAGACTTAGTATGATTCAATACATAATTTATATCTTCCTCAAGTGTCCCAATATAAACATGTATTAAAACATGCATTTAATTGTGTCGAATTTTTGGCTGGGTTATCACCTGCGTTCCACATTTTCACCAATTTTTTCTTGTTAAGTTTCTTTCTTGTGCGCTTTCAAGTACGGAACAGGGTTATTGTACTGGCACGAAATGCTACTAATTAAAAAAAAACAAAAAACAAAAAATAATAACGTAACCAATTAAAATGGTTGCCGAGGCCCTCGATGCGTGTTGCAGACCGTTAAATCAAGCTGTCATTTTGAGTCTACGTGTCCCACGATTCTAGTCATTCTTCCCCGTCCTTCTGCGACTTGATTCGATACGCTCTTTCTTTGAAAGACTACCGAGTTTTATGAGTTACCGCGTCAGATCACCCTTATACGAGCATGAGGAAACAAAAACTTCCTTTCTTTATTTTTCATTTTTTTTTTCTTTTTCACTTTTTAATAATAAGACTGGATCCCATAAAAAAGAAAAAAAAGGGGTTTACGGTCCGTTTTTCAACGTCAGTCGTAATTACACGTACTATACCACGTTGTTATTTCATGTTCTGCATCGATAATATACAGCAGCGTATAGAAGTTTGGGAACTTTCAGGTCGTATTTTATCTATGAGTATTAGCGTTCGTAGAGTACAAAAGTCATTTGGTAAGCAAAGAGAACTTTAGTTTGTTTAGCAGTAAACCTTTATCAAATGGTTCAAGTTTCCTTCTCGGGAAGTCACTACGCCATTGCAGATGTTTAACAAATGAATTGATAATGAAATCTTTACAGTACATATATATACTGTACTAATATGATTTGGTAAGAGTCGTCAGACGTTAGACTCTGTTAATTATCCAATTAACTATGTCAGATTGCGCTAAACTCCAATGGTTTCTTGGACAACAATTGTTCAAATCGTATACACATTGCTATTAATAAAACAATAATTCTAAAATAATCCAAGTATAGTCGTTAACCTCCCTTTCGTTGAGGAAGCAGTTAATTGTTTGCAATCGAGTCATTTTAGTGGCTTGGAAACAACAACATTCTTTCAATGTAGCCTGAATGGTATGACGTCATATAATCCGTCATGTCCGATTGGGACGTTGCCCGTCCAGACTGTATATATAAGATCATTACTGTGTATAGATAGGATGCAAGTTCCTGGCTCCAACATGCTCCATCGTTCGAGTATTAATCAAGTTATCGTTGGCTTGATGTCTTTATTCAAGAACTTTGGCTCTATATCTTCTGATGAGGAGAGGTTTGGCTCGAACCGCAAAGACTTGTTTATTGTGTGGCCGAAGGAGGCTCGAGCTGCTGATTTAAAAAAAAAAAAAACTTTTTGTTTGGTTTGATTATACATCATATGGCTCAAAAATAGCTTGATAGATTCTATTAGTGCATCACTCCGACCTGTCTTTTCATCATGTCCTATAGTGTTTTTACGTTTAGTTTTCTCCAACATTCTAACACGCAAGTCCATTAACGAAAGGGAAAATGTTACGACAGAACAATGCGGAATTGTCTCAGAAAAGAAAGTAGAAGCTTCACATAGCTGACTGTAGATAGACGAATGTTAAGACCCTATAAAGGAATCCCTTGCGTATTAAAATACATTAAACATCGATAAATCTATTAGCACAAAGTGAAGAAACGAGTCACGAACAAACTGCCTATTAATTTGTTTTATCTACTGCCCTTGCAAGTGCCTTTCAATGTATGTCTCCCAAAATGTGTGACACGTGTTTTCTTAATTTTTAATCTTTAATAGACTGACGTAACATTGGTAATTTCTATAAGTGATTTATGCCAAAGAGTCAACAGTTGCCACATTCGTTTAAACAATTTACATGTAACAGTTAGAATTGCAGTTGCACAACAACTTCGCGGAACACGATAAATCATTAACTTAATGAACGATGCATATAGCCTAGTTCAGTATTCTATCCACTTTGCGATGAAATGGCGTAATTTTTGCGGCATTCGTCTTTGCAGGAAATTGGGCCCTAGCATAATAGTAGTATATTTACTTTTTACGTTAGTGGTCCAGCCGAGTTTCATTCTGTGTCAAACGAATAAATCAACGAGAGGGATACTGCCCAACAGCCCACATCTAATAGGTCCCGCCCTTCCTTCTTCCAGCGCAAGCTGTTCACTTTGCTATTTATGGGCCATGGCGTGGCTGCTGTCTCCTTCACGCAATAAATGTTTCACATTATAAATGTCTTTCAAGTTAAATACCCAAAGGAAACCAGCAGACATTCCGTCTTACTAGTTCTTTCTCTACTTCTTGCTAATCACGAATTACGGCCAACTTGATTGCAGTCCATTCTGAACAAAATTCCAATGGATTTAAGCCGGGGTATGCCCGTTATTTTGTTCGCTCCGGCTTTTTTGGCTCAGCATTCTAACTCTAAACGTTCCCCCTTTTATTTCTCTCTCTCTCTCTCTCGTTTAATGAATTTTTCATTGATTTGCGTATCTAACTACAAGAGGTCCTTTTAGGTCATATATCTTTAACCAAGGAAAAGACAGTTTTTAGACCTACTCAGTATAATAAAAAAGAGCTCGATTGATAAACTCATGTTAAGAAAATATAGAGTCAATTATCATAAGGCAGCCCAACCAATAATTAATGAAATGGCACTTTGTCTTTATCGTAGCCGTAAACATTCCAGCATTTATCACATCAGCATAGTTCAACGGATAGCATTATGCAGGGACGTCGGTGTCATCACGGGTATTTTGTGTGTGTGTGTGTGTGTCTGCGTGTTTTGTTTGTTTTCTGCTTTTACCGGAAAAAGAAGAAACAAGACCTGTAAGGTTTCTAACCCTAAGTAGGGAACATGGGGATGACTGAAAAGTTAAAATAAACAAACAAAACAAAAAAATCTGCTGATGACTTTCAAACGACGTCAGAGCAATTAACTCCCCGTAAGTCTCTCAGACAACATAAAAACGCCCTTTCAGGTCTTTTCTTTAATACATTAGCAGAACGACTGAGGTTGCCCACAGAAACGGAAAATCTTCAACAACGAAAAAAATAGGAAAAAAAGAAGCAAGAGTTGGGTATCATTAGAGAGCTAAGCTATAGAGAAGCATCTTACATAAATATAGAAACTCGTCCAAGAAAATGAAGAGTGAGCTCCGCAGTCTGGCGTTCCTCTTTTATCAAGCCCAGACGATGTCTTTACTTTAAACTGTTTCCAGAATTTGTCTGATGTACTACACATTGTTGTACTGTATATACTAGTGGAAATAGCAGATTGACTCTTTGCCTCCAAAGAAGGTGGGAGTCACTAGCCGCTTCTAACAAGACACGACGTTCGCTTGATTGGGTTTACTCTATATGCTCCTACGCCGTTATTCAATAGAATCCTTCTTTTACAAAGAAAAAAAACTTTCTATATTAATAAAGAACGAATGAGAGGCTCTCAGTAAAATAGACTGGATCGTCAAATCATCAGCAGGCAGCATTTATTTATTTTTTTTACAAGCAAAACCAAGAGCCCTCAAAAGAAAACAATAAAAAAAACCTATCGGAGAGAAGTCAAGCGAACGAAACACGCATAGACCCGCTCGGCAGAGTTAGTCTCATTCGGATTACCACCCGCTCTCCTTTCTCTTCGACGTGATCAATGAAGCGTATATACACCACAGTGCAAAATCTGTAATTCTCTTCAAATCTGCCACTCAACCAACCTGTTGAAACATGCTGCATATCCATACACCCATTTTCTACGCTCGTCCTTTCAAATTCATTACACCACAATAATCATTCGTGTCGTTACACACCGCAAAAAAATAAATAAATAAATAAATAAATAAAAAAAATAAAAAACCCCAATAAATTATTCGTCGTTTTTTGTTCTTAATGGCCGTGTTCTCCTTATGGGTTTCTTTTTTAGCTAAATATTCATACAGGGCGGCTATTTGAGCGCTGCTTGTTAGGGAACATGGACTGAAATAGATACGTGGGATGGTAGCTGCTAATGCATAAGTTCCTAGTTGATTGAATAACGATGACATCGTAGGCGATCCTTTTGAGTACTCTGACCTATTGCCAGCGTACGAAGAATAGGAGAAGGAATGCTGCCGATCGCATTAGTTTGACGTTGAACATTTCTGAGACGTTAAGGGCGAGACGAGACTTCCTGCCAGGTTTCTCTCTCCCCTGTAAAGTTCAACGGACGTTTCATAAATTAAGAGAAGATCCAAATTCTGGCCGAGCTTACGTACCCCCAACTGGGATGCGCACCTTGTCTCTAAACAATAGCAACCAAACACGACTCGCCATATAGTTTTAAACTTTCATGCCAGCATCGAACAACGCTGACCTACTCAATATAAAAATATCCTTTGTCTTCTCTCTCTTTTCTTTCTTTTTTTCTGTTTTCTTTTGTTTTTCCCCGTTTTACTGGAATATTGGAATATGTACAACACTCAAATTTCCAGCGAAATGTTCCACCTGTCCTGAATGTTTAACGAGGCATTTTTGAAATACTATCCTAGTGTCAAGAAAAAGAATCAATGTCGGATAGCCCCGTCACATACTTCCTGGAAAAGAAATCGTCTCCATTTGGCAATTCGCTTTTTTATTGGCCTTTTTTTCATGACTCGCATCCAACAAGACCCACACTTCTTCTCGAGAAAAGTTAAGACTATTGCTCCATTTTAATATAATCGTCCTCGACATAGACTAATGCACATTGCACAGGACTCGCTCCCTCCCCTGACCCGACTACCAATAAGTTGACAAATGGCCGACAAACAGGTTCGCTAAATAGTTTTGACGTTCCTTCGTTTCCAAAAGTCTGTCTTTTTTTTTTTGTTTTTTTGTTTTTTTTTTTGTTTTTCCCCTCTTCGTTCCTTTAACTTCCCGAGACAGGCTTTCAGAACTTTTAGAAGCGTAATGACAGTAGGCCGCCCACGTCGTCTCACCTCCAATCCGCAGCTGTAAACTCCTGCGCAGTTCGCCGTTTGAAAGCCGGCGGCTAACAAATGCCTTGCGAAAGTTGTGGCCAGTATTGTGTTCGACGGGCAGAGCAATCTTTTTTCATTAGATGGCCCATTGTTTGGCAGAAAGGCTGTCGCGTGCCCCCCCGGTCGCGGCTCACAAATAGCAACACATCCCCGTTATTCACAAACCAAATGCTTCTTCGTGTCCAACACATTTCTCGATTTGCTCCACGTCGTTTTCGAAGACGAATTGACTGGATAAGTAAGAAGTAACGCATCGCCCGTTTCACTATTCAACCGATACGAAGAACAAAACTTTCGCGTCTACAATAACAGCAGTCGCAGTTTCGCCAAAAGCCGGGAATTCGTATTTTATCGATCGTGGCAAAGCCCTAGTATATATAGCTGGATAACACCGCCAACCGACTGATTTATCCATGTGTGACTGAAATTCACTTTAGCAATATACACACACACAGGCACAGACACACAGACACACACACGCTGCATAGTCATTTGCTCGGTGCGCACCGTTTACTTCACGCTGGGCAAGATTGCTAAAGGAATTCATTTTGATTATGGAAGCACTTCCCGCCCTTTTGGCCGCATATACTCGCAATTTATTTGACGCTGTGTGAGGAGCGTCGGTCGAGTATATACACACCGGCGGCCCGCTTTTCACCCAAACAATCGACAAGGCGAGAACGAACGTTTCTCTGGCCCTCCAAACTTCCGACAGCATTAATTAGAGTGAGAACGAGAGGACTTTGCAGGCTGCTATACTGTCGGTATAGGCGCCCGCCGGTCAGAGCCGTTATTGTGAGTCCATGGATTTCCGATAAATCGCCTTCGGTTGTGAGACGGGCTGAAATGGGGATAGCCAACGAAATTCGTATTTTGCAGACAACAACGTAGACATAGCGAGAATACATCAGGCTATGGCAATCTATCTTGTGCATCGATACAACATACTAGAAAAGACATGCTGTTTTGTATATACCTTACATGAATATACGACTAAGATGTGTATGGAGGCAGTGAAGCGTGAAGGGGAAAAAAAAAAATAAAATAAAATCCCCCCCGCAGTGCGTGATGGTTCTCAACTGCTGAAAAACGAAAGACATGGGACTAGAGGAAAACTTTTGAAGGAAGTGGGTGGGAGAAGCCAGACATGGCGACTGGGGAAAATGAGGTTTACTGTGAATGCTTAATGGATAATCGAAGAGCAACGATTCATTGCGTTTTCCCACCGAAGGCCCTTTCTGGAAATAATAAAAAAAAAAAAAAACTCAGCAGGAAGGGGGAAAAAAAAAAGGGAAAATGACGTGACTGACTTCCATCAACGCAGCACGATTGCACGTCGCACTTCCTACCCACTCTAAGCCCGTTATTTTATTTTTATTTATTTATTTATTTATTTTTTCCCCGTTTAGATTTTTACCCTTTGCTCCTGAAGCGTGCGTCCCTCACTTTGATTGCTCTCTTCAAATTGCTTTTGATTAAATTACCGCAAACTGGGGAAGTTGTTCAAGCCTCTCATTTGTTCGACGTTCTCGCCGGCCTGGGTCTTCCATGTTATCTTCACCGTTCAACCAGTTTAATGCAAGTCTACATAACGAAGGGCGCCCGGTATTCTAACGATTAATCGCCTGATTCCCGACAGAGTGTTGGTCAACCTTAAATATTTGTTCGGGTGTTAAAAAATCGTCACGTTTGATGATTTTTCTTTTATATACCGACACTGATGGCACGTACTTCCCATAAAGCGGGGTACTGACTCAATTGTTTTTATTACCGTCGTTTTATTGCCAAACGTTATATAATTTCGCGTGAATGATCTACTTCAATGCATCCGATGTTTTTGCAAAAACGTGATGCAACGACGGTCCAAGCAAATGAAATCTGGTCAAATGACCGTGTCAGATTGGCGGAATTTCCTGCAACACACACAGCGAACACGGCCCCGAAATGTTGGCTCGTTCATAGCACGCATGTCCAAACCCCAAATCAAGTCTCCAGATAGTCGTACTCATTTCACTGCTGCGTTTTAACGATGGTTCAGCTTTAAGGATGAAAACAAAAAAAAAGAGAAGAGAGAAATAAAACAAAACAAAAAACACACAGCACGTTATAGTAATAAGGTACACTGAAGAGTCGTTTGGCGTATCAGCAGGGGATTCACGCCGGCCGAGTTGAAACATGTGTAGCCATGTGCAGCAGGGTGGAGTCTGTGTGTGTGTGTGTGTATGTGTGTGAACTGACAGCAAAGATAACAAGCTCGCCGTCAATAGCTGAAGAACGACTCGAAAGAATGAAAATATAAAAAAACACAAGTCAATACGAGCAGAAAAGAAATGATCGTAATGTAATAATGCTAGAAAAATAGTCATTATACCGAAGCAATTGTGAACATTTCATTATTTTATTCACGTTGAATATTATGCCAATTCTCGCGACATCCCTGCCACAGTTTTTATTCTCGAATCCGTGGTTGAAAACGACAGCTGAAAGCCAGACCTCGCCAATGTTTTCATTTTTCTTTAACGCGCATTTTTTGTTTGGTTGGGATCGTACTCTGAATCGTTTAGGTGTGAAAGCCGTTGACAGATTGACTTCCTTTAACGTTGCCTTTTATACTCATTGGGATTTGCTACCCGCCAACATAAGATGGCGAGTGGCAAGTACGCCACTGTATATACAACTCCCAGTTGTTTTCTTTCCATTTGTTATGTTGCTTTCCAAAATATTCCCTGATATCCTCGTCGACGTCATTTGTTTATTTACGTTAGTTGCGTGTTCGTCGAAACTCAACAACGCGAATGGCTAATGCGCCAGCGATTCCACAACGGTCTTTCCTAAAAAACGAGTAAAATATGTAGGATCGAATTGTTTAGCAATTTGACCTCTTTATATTCAACTTTGCTGCAACTCTCTATGGTCAATATGGTGGTCGACGATTATCAATTGATGATGACACAAAACAGAAAAAGTGTTTTTTTTTTTATGATTATTCTGAAGTGGAGCGCGTACGCAAATGCACGCCATGAAACAGTAGCGAGAAAATCAATGTGTGTGTTGTATCACAGAGATCAATTTATCAGGGCAAAATACTTACACTTGCGGTTAAATATTTCACGTTTACGTCGCTAGACTATGGGGGGGGGGTGAAATATACTGATTTTTTGTTTTGTTCAACAAGTGCAGCAAAAGGAACGTGAAGCTATTGCAACTTGTTCCATTCTGGGGAAGCAGAAGACTTGCCAACTAAGTCGCTCATTTCTGAATAGTAATGACCTTTTGCCATGACGTATATTTTTCTCGACTGGAGAGTGAAGATAATTGAAGATAAAAGGGTGGCACTTGTTCCCAACTACTATACATGCAACCTTTTCCACTGAATTTCCCCCGTTAAGTTGCTGTTAGCGACGTCAAGCTCACAGATCCGAATGCACTCGACCGCATCAGCCGCGGAACGCGAAAAGCCCAGTTCAATTCAAAATGGCAAATGTTTCATGGAAAAAGTGGATGGGGGGTACACGACAGCGAAGGAGGCCATGACAAAATAAAAGAAAATAACATCACACGACAAAATGGAACTGCGTGTAGCCGCGTATATTATGCATAACGAGCAGAGGAGATCAAAATGCGGTTGTCAACCGACGCACAGCCGCCATCTCTTTCTCGCTGTCTTTCAATCCCGTGGGGCGGCACTATAGTCTTCTTCCTACCCCATCTTAAAAATCGTGAAATGGCATTAGAGAGAACGACGGAGATGAGCGAATAAAGATATTCCATAGGCGACAGAATTTGAGGCGAGCAATGTCGCCAAAGGGAAATTGGGCATTTTTCACTGCGTTGCTCCTCTCTCTCTTTCTTGTATGATGCTATACTTTCAAGGCAGACGTAACGGCGTTCAGCACACAGAGGAACGGCTCGAATAATGTGCGCAAGGACTGAGCACAAAATTGGGCTCCATATCTTAATTTTATTTTCTTTTTCTTTTCTTTTCCCGCCGTCTTCCTCCCTCTTATTTTGGGTTTGTTTTTGTCCTTTTCCCTTGTTATCGTGTTGGCTTTAATCCCGTACTTCGTTATATGGCGGGTGAAATAGACGGGGTCCCCGCGAGTGATTCAATGCCGTATATAAACCATCGAGAACTACACCGCGCCTCAACAGCGCTGAATTGGGGCTCTCTTGTCACGTTGCCGTATAGTGTGGTGGGTCCTGTTGGGAGTGTTTGGCCATTGGAAATAAGGGGAGGAAGCCAACAGACCCACATATATATTTATAATGAATGAAAGTGCTGTTGATGACATCCCATTTATATAAATATGCCAACAAAATGGAGACGAGCGGGAAAGGAAAGAGGAAGATAGACGATGGAATATCGTTGCTGGATTATATGTGACTAAACCGGGCGGCTAGAAGGGTGTGGTTGCCACACACAAAAGAGAGGGTGAAAAGGGAGGAGGGCAACCCTATTTGGTCAGCCTGGTTTCGTCGTGCGGTTGGGCGATTGCTGTGTTCTAAAAACTCGGATGGCATTCTGAGTCATAGGGCTTTATGTATTGGCCTATAAAAACGGACCTTCGGTGGCATCGCAGCAGGCCTCCCTTCTATTACATAAGCGGACAAGCCGCGACAATTTGCGTCAATCGAATACCGCGCCACTAGTAAATGGAGTGACGATGAAGCTCTTTGCCCAAACGCCCAAGATAAACCCCAGGAAGAACGCGCAGGGGGGGGATATCTCGTTATACGAACGGCATTCCCCCCTCATTCTCTGTCCCACACAAATACAGATATCAAAGTAGGCCGTAGCTATACACAATCAGATGGCATTTATGATATTATACGACATCAAAACAGTTCAGGTGTACAGGAACTGGAGCAAAATTCGTTGATGCAGCGCCCACCATTCATATATTTAGTTAATAGCTTAGATTTTCTGTCTTTTATCACCACACTTCGGCTGCTGTAATTTTTGCGTTAGGCTACTATTGTCGATGTCCCGCAATTGCTATGCGTTTATTATTTATACCCACAGTTTGAAATGATTGGTGTGGCGAACGAGGTTCAAGGGCCCGCTGCCGAGTTCCGCTGAGAAACCTTATAACCTTGCAGCATTCAAAGCCATACATTTCCGTACGAGCTTAAGTTTGTTTTCTCTTTGATTTATTGGACGTATACAGATACCATAGACGAGAATAAGAGCACGGCTTGTCCCCGGGTTAAGACGTTCAAGGCTAGATTGATGGTCTGTATCTCTTTCATCCCTTAGACGAATAGCGAAGCATATCTGTCTGAACCGTGCGCAAAATTTGCCAGCAATGGAATATAACGAAGGCTTTCCGCATTCCTCAACGAACTCGATGAGTCGAATATATCGGGGGAATCAAGAAAAATATATAAATTAAGACTTCATGTGCGAAAATTGCGATGTTGCCGCACCTGCCTCTGTCGGAAGTGCTATAACTGCATTAGCCATTCGCAATTTCGCAATGAAAAAAAAAAGAAAAAGAAAAACGATAGACGAAATGTGTGAAACGACGACAATAAATTAAAAGCTTTATTATTTGTATTATGTTTATTTCCTACACTTCATCCGCCGATGAATTACTGACGCTCGCATAGATTTTCAAGGAGTTAGGAGGGCTCGATCGGACGTGCTGTACGCTCTGGCGGAGCGCTATAGATGTTGGCGCTATTCATTGGCGGTTACTCATGCCAATACGTCACGGTCGGATTTATTTGTAAGCCGCTAGCGAAGAATGGCAAGAAAAACGCGTAGCAGTCAAAGTTCTGGAAAATCAAATTGGATTTCGAACGCAATGATAATGAAACGCCATAGCAACCAATCGACGCGTGGCACCATTTTCAAGGCATTCACTTCAAATGTCCTGAAAGAGATTTCTGCGTTTGCTCTTTCACGCATCGTAGTTGCGTTATTTCCTTACACAAGTTTCTCACGCACAGCGATTCAAACAGACTTGGTACGTTCTTTAAGTCTTCAATATGTATAGCACCGATCCTATACATGTTTCATTTTCCTTCTCGGAAAAGAAAAAAGACCGTTTGATTTTCGTAGCAGATTTAGCGGTGAACGCAACTCGTGCAACATGCGGAAATGGCGCCCTATACGCTCAGTCATTATGCAGTTCTTGCGATAAACGTAACAGTATTACGCCATTTGTTTAAACACAGCGTGGGCTTTAAAAACGGGAGGTTCGGCTTTAAAGAGTTTGAACGGCAACGCGTCTGTTGATGCGAGGTAATTTTTCATTGGAGAAAGATGAAAGACTAGCGTTTCTTCTTTGATTCCACTGCGTTGGGATAAGCATTTTTTTTTACATGTAAATGTAGAATCGTATGTTATCCTAGTTGATTGAAAAAGTATTTTTGGGGGTTGGGCTTTCTTTCGATTGCAATCAAAAACATTACAAGTTAGGATTTTCAAGTTTAGCAGTTGGTTTCGGCAGTAATTCAAGTTCGTTTGGAATCACTATAAAACCAGAATAGACATACGTATACGTCTATTCGTCCATTGCAGGACGGCTTCATATGTTTTTGAAGCTCGCATTTGCCATTTTTCTCTTTAAACGCATATAGCATTCTGGGCTTCGTGATGCATGCGTTGTCATTCGCACAGACAGCTGATTGAATAATACGAAGCACTAGTTCGTTTTGGAACAGACAAAGTCATTCGCTTACTATACTTGTCAATCCCTATTACTTGATTTGCTTCGAATGGATAAAATAATGCACTTTCCATTCTCCCTTTCTTGTTCCCTTTTATTTTCCTTTTTTTTCTTTCTTTCCAAAATATGTACACGACAGTTATACACACACGTATTCCTGTTTACAGCTTGGGTGTAAATGGCAGCAGAGCTTGGCCAATTTTCCTGCACCAGTCCAGTCCCTCTTCCCGCGTCTAGACGCCCCTTCTTGCTTTGACAACCAGACTCTATCACTCCTTCGTCCGTCTCCTTCCATTTTTATTTACTTTTTATTTTTTGTCCTCTTTTTTTTTGTATAACGAAAATCGAAAAAAACAAACAAAAAAAAAAAACAACAACCAAAAACCAAGAAATATATAAAGCAGTAGTAGACGTAATAAGAGAGAGAGAAAAAAAGAAAAAAATAAATAAAAAGAAGGACGAAAAGTGTCAAACCAGCTGGTACTAACTGTGTGTATGTTGGATGGTGACGGCAGGTTGTGGTGACAGTACGGTTTGCATTTCTGTCTGTTTTTGGCTTCATGTTTGTTTTCTACGCTACGGTCCGAAGGCAGAGTGACACATCGCTTTTAACAACAACAGCCACGTCATTAACAGTTCGTGCAGCTCAATCCACACGCGGCCGACTCTCGCAGGCAGTAATGGCGAAAAAGGTTTCCAACAATTCACGCCATTTCACCTCGGCCTGTCTGCCGACGTGCCGCTCAGTTTGACATCCATCGATATAGTAACTGTTCGCAAATATGGGGCTCTGTTTGTTTCGTTCCTGTTTCCTTTATTCGACTACACGTTTACCTTTGAGGCGATTTAAAAAAAATTTGTCATTATTATTTTGAGGCCGATGGCATCGCTACATCGCAAACAGATGCACAATAAAAACCATTGCAGCATTTCAGAAGACCATCAATTTTGTTCAACAACAAATTCCAATTCCAATTGTGAACTACATTGAATTACGTCTAGTGAAATCAATAGCCTTACCAAGCAAAACAAATCAAAACTTTTTGCCGGTTCACCTTCCTGAGGGTTTGCAAAATGCCTGCAGACAGAAAATATACCAATCCATTGTTATTATATTCTGTTGGTAACTGTGACGTACATGAGTCACCGTATGATTCCACTCTTGGCCTTATTTTGTCAATACTTTACCGCTATTTCCTTGTTTCAGTTTTTATTTATTTATTTTACGTTTTTAATTTTTTCTCATTTGATTTCAACGCGGATTGAAGCGCCCAAGTCAAAGGCGGCCATATAGAAAAGCCCTCCCTCCTTCTTTAAGTCGCGTGTAATTGAAACGGCGGCATTATGATGTGTTTGGCTCCTGCTGTCACACGATGTGTTATGAGAAAAAGCGGGACAAAAAAAAAAAAAACGGAAATATATTAGAAAAAAGAGGCTCCCCCTTTTTTATTGCGGCTGGCTCCAGCAGAAGCCTGCACAAACCAACAGAAAATTCAATATAGGGGGCAGAATGCGTGGCGAAGAACGCAGAATTTCTGCGTACGTGTTTCTGAATACGAACTCAAAACGGAAGCTTACGTATATATAGTCACGACTGGCGATGATCTTCATTCAGGAAAATCATATCGGCATTTTTCCTCTTCTCCTCAACAATAGATTCCCATTCCACTTAATAATATTTGGAACGGAAAAAAAAAACAAGAAACAAAAAAACAAAGCAAAACCAAACCAAATTCTCTTTGGTTTGATGACAGACGGAACGACGAAGACGGAACGAATTATATTCTAAAGAGAAGGCCATGTATAGAAAAGCGATTGCCTGCTGCTCGTCGGTAATGATGCGCTTAGATATGCATGCTCATATTTGCATATCAACTAGGCTGGAAGCATTGATCGAGGACCGCGAAGGGTGTGCTCGACTAATTGGACGGTTTATTCAACGCCTTTCGCTTTCCGAAAGAGGCATCTATTTTTATTTTTTATTCTTTTTCTCAAGAAAAGAGATGATTTGTGCAAAGTTACGATGGTGAGCTGTTCAATCGATTCGGAAGATGACATTTTCCTCAAAACCGGTCGTTGTCAAACACTCGTCGCCGGCACACGGCCGCATTTCTATAGCGTTCGCGCTATTTCTCACTGACGCCTTCAACATTTGCTCCGTCTTACGATCAGGTTGGAGTGTCGTAAAAAAAAAAAGAACATCGATACGGGTGTCTGATCATCTCAACGAAATGCTTAGCTTTGCTTCCAGTTGCGAACGAGGCCGTGAATAAGGTGGATAGATACTTGAATAGACTTTCTCTAAACGCCTAAAGCAAAAGAAATCGGTAAAAGGGGGGAGAGAAAAACATTTTCGTCAATGTTAGTAATTACCGGAAGGATGTCGACACCCGGATGAAATAGCATTCCATCTGCAAGAAAATGAAACAAGATTTTTTTTTTGTTTTTTTTAAGGTATTAGATGCGCAACATTTTTGTGCATTCGGAGGGGAAAGGCACAAAACTTTTCGTGCGAGATTTAAGAAATTTCAAGTCGCGTTGAAAATGCGGACCAGTCGGATGTATATAGTACTATTCAGTTTGTTTTTTTGTTTTTTTTTTCGTTTTTTTCTTTCTTTCTTTCCTTTCTTTCCTTTTTTATTTTATTTTTTTATGGGGAAACTTGGGAGAAAACATTGCGTCTTGCTCTCATGCGTGATTCTCACAAATCTCATGCGGCGAAGCGACGATTCCGGTTCGTTACGAACACCACCGGCTGCAGAAAGAAAGTGAGCTCGTAACCTAATATTTCATGGCGGCATTGCGTATTCCGACAGCAGTTGCATTCATCCAACATACTACACGTAGCGAGTTGATGGTCGATGTCTATATACTTTCCAGTGTATACATCAGTAGTAGGCCGCATCATACGAATCCTTTCTTGGGTAGCAACAATTGATTCCGCACATCTATAGTCTACGTATATACTACAACGCTATATAGTTTGATTTCTCTTTTTTTTCCTTTCTTTTTAAAATCTATCATGCCGCATAAGGATCGTGCATTTAGTAAAATGTTGCATCGGTTAAATGCGGCTTTCTCATGCTCATCAGCTGTAGATGTTATAGATTGCTGATGAAACAGCTTCAAGCGAAAAAGAACCGCCGCTGGACGGAACAAGTCCAGACCAAAATCCCGATGAGATATTGCCAGCTATTATGAAACTGACTATAGGAGATCAAAGGCACGTCTAGCAGATTGGTTTCTCGTTGCAGCTCGCCCGTGCCTCCCCGCACCAAAAGCAGCTTTCTGATCACCCGGATTTGCTTGGTGCAAGTGGCCCGGGCTAGTCGACTGATCACCAGATGAAATGGGCTTACGTTCGTGTATCTACCGCATATTTTTGCGGCGACTTAAGCCAGTAATCATCGAGCGACCGACTTCTTTACCCTCCCCCCTCTTCTCCCCGGAGGGGGGTGGGGGGTGGATGACATGTTGGAAAGAAAGCCAGACAAGTTCTAATTCACTGTACTAATTACCTAAATACGAGTGACAACATGCCCACGTGTATAGGTTGTTGATTGCGCTTGTTGTCCAACAGTTTCATTCCATTTGCGGAACGAAGCGTGACGCACACGTAGCCCAACGACCGGATAGAGAGATGGATTAGGAAACAAACAAAACAAAACAATCTTCTCTACGATAGTTGCACAATCTTTATTAGGAAATCGATGAGTGCCATTCTTCGTCCCTTAGGTCATTGTTTAATTGGTGGTCGTTTTTTGAGTGTGTGCGTGTGTGAGCAATTCCCACTGCAGACCACACCAAAACATTCCATCTGATATAAATGAGTAATCTTTCTACGTAAGCAGCTGAGAGTGTATAGTGAGCAATAGTGAAACAGTGGCACTAATAAGCTGGAACGAAATTCGTATAACTTGGGCGTACGAAATAAGATTTGGTTTTTATTCTTCTGTTCACCGTATTGCGTTGGCTTATATGCTACGGCGCGTTCCGCTCTTGAATGCCGGGCAATTCAAAAACTGGATGCAAAAGCCTCCAACGTTATGAGAGTTGTTCCCACAAGGAGAAACGATCCGGTCCGCTCGACTCACTGGCCGCCATCAAGCGTATACCATTCTCATTTTTCTGCACGACGTTGGGGATTTATTTTCCGCCAGTTGGAATAGCAAAAAATAACAAATAAAATAAACAAAAACAAACAGGGTCACCGTATATAGCGTCGTGTGGGCTTGGTTATTCTTTTATTGCTGTAAGCTTAGGTATTCACGACCGAGTTATAGACCTAATATGTGACAAAAGAGTATAGGTACTAGGAATTCGGCCGATACACCCGAACAAAACAAAAAAAATGGCCGGGCTCGACGGGGTCATACACAGTTACACACGTTACTGCAATCTAAGCGGACCTCTTGCTATTTGGTTTGGCTTTGCCAAGCGCTGGGATGTAAAAGCTGCACATTCATGTCGGCCGCACATTTCATGGCTGTTTGATGGTCAGAAAGAAGCTCTAAAAAGTGCGTATCGCCACAGTGGCTGCTCTTTCAGCGTCCACGTTTTCTCATTAAGAAATGCTTGTTGTAACGAATTGCAACTAATCTGCAAGCAACTCATTACGATCTGCTCTGGCAGCTTGCAATTTGATTCGCTGCTTTCATCCAACAGTGAAATTCTGCATGATGAAAGCTTTGATCTGAAGATCAATAATAACTGGAAAGATTGTGAATTATTCGTAATCATCATACTTCTGCAACACATCCTATTCACCCTCTTGTTTCTTGCTCGTTTTCTTTGTCGTCCACAGATTCCAGTCGCAACAATTTGGAGCCGCTTTCCCACCAGCAAAGCAAAGCTTCGCCGGCCTCTGCTAATTTAAAACGTGGCTCGACCTCTGCTGACATTGATGGCGGCCTGACGTCGTCATCGTCGGCAGTGGGTACCCATTCGGCGCGATTCGTGACGTCTAACGGCACGCTTATCACAGCGCAGCGCGGTTCAACGGCAAGCCTGCCGTGTGAGGTTGTCAGTCTCGGCGATGGCGTGGTAAGTTTAGATAATGACGATTCATTTTCAACTGCATTTCTCGAGACGTGCCTGAGAAGTGGGACATTGCTGCCAGATTGTTGCCACCTGTGTACAGTAGACTATATGAATATAGGATAGTTTTTCATTAGTTGTCTCAGCTTGTATGTTTAAATATTAGCCTTCGTTCGCTTTCGTTCGCTATCGTTCGCGTTGTGCAACTTGATGAAATTGTGCCGCCTAATTTAGATATATGCTTCGTGATTGCGTAAATGTTCGAGACAAAGTTCCAGTTGAGTTTGACAGCATTTAGGACTTGCGCACACGACGGCGCTGGCCTAAAAAAAGAAGAATTGAAATATCAAAATTTCAGTTTTCATCCAGCAGTTCAGCGGTTCATTTAAATAATACGATGCAATCTTTATAATTAAAAAATGAAAAAAAAAAAAGAAAAAAGAGAAAAGTGGATCGACTGAGATTCCGTTCGCTATTTTCATGATTACTGAGTTGCTGCAGATAGCTTTTTTGCATCATTGAAATTTCATGAAGCCAAAAAATCATTAAAGGAAATGAACGACATATACACTCACCCGCATTTTGGAACTTTCATTTCCCGTCAACGTCATGAAAAAATAAATATCACATGGTGCTTATCTTCCACCCGCCTCCCCCCCCTACCCCCTCCAACATTGATTTCTATTCTGCCCCTTCTTTCTTGTGATTATTTTAGCAAAGTTTCCTGTTCGATACATTTTGTTTTCTCGCTTTCGGTTCCTACACGTGCCCACCGACCTGATGAATTTCCTGTCTGAAAATCAGATTGGCCTGGCGTCGGAGCCGGCACGAAACGAGTGCTTTCCCTCTCTGTCCCGCGCTCCCGCCCGCGCTGCTGCCTGTATTTGTATCTGTCGGGGTGGGCATCATCAATGCGACTCATCCACTCTTGTGTCTTGTCGGCGTTTCCCGCTCGATGATTTCTCGCTTATTTGAAAACGCCAAATAGATATGGGACCTGTCATCAAAAACGCTGCGGCGTGCAGCCGCTATAGAAGCTATACACATCCGCCGGAGTTATATCATCTTCCCGTTGCTTGGTTTTCGGCTGGCAACGTCGACTCGCAACTTTGTGCATCGAGACTTGATAACAAAATAGAGAAAAAAAAAGAAAAAAATCGCTCTTCAGACGCTTTTTCTTGTTTCGCCATCTTTTATTTACAACTATAGTGACAAGTGAGGAAATGGGAAGAGACGAAAACGCATAGCGATATCAAAGGGTGAGTGAGAAATGGTGTTCCGGAATGAAACAAAGCAAGGAGGGGATTTTTCTCTTTCTTATTTTTCTTTTTTTTTTTTTTTTTAACTGCTAGTCTGCCACTTTGTACTATATACCCTCCGCATCCTCCATGTGGCTGTTTTGTACATGCCAGTTTAATATAAAAGATAAAAGATAGAAAGAAAATCGTCGATATAGAAACTCGATGAAACTGAGAGATGCCGGAACGTCGTATTTATTTATTATTATTATTATTATTTTTTTTTTTTGAGGGGGGTGGGGGGGTGTTGTCGCTATAGAAACAGAGTAAAAACGGCATCGGGGATGCATCCAAATGAAAAAAAAAAAAAAAAAAAGTCGACTAGACAGGAAAGACTGGCAGTGAATGCGAGTCATCAGAAAAAATCGACCATAACAGAGAACCAGCTGTACGTTCAGCAACAGCCGCAGAACACACGACGCTTTCGCCAATCGAGACTCACAAAAAGAATCCTCCTCCTCCTTTCTTCCCCCCCCCTCCCTCCGAAATTGACTCATTAGACATCCTACGTATTCGACAGAACATCTTTCACAGAAGCAGATCGATATTAGGTTGCACACAATATAAGTCGTCAGCTGTGCTCTTTTCTCTTTCTTCTCTATCAAATTGCGCAATAGACGCATCATCGTAGTACCTAGTACCCTTTGGCTACATTTTTAGTCTTTCAGGGATCACCTGGCTCGAATTTCCAGTACAACCTTCGAAACAAAAACAGAACTTGTAACAAGGCAATCGAGGCACCAACTTTTACCTTTATCAAGTTTTCAAGGCGAGTCTAAAACGCTGTTCTTTTAAACAAAAATTTTCAAACCTTAAAAGTTATCCCGATCTTTGTATTCATCGTGTCAACTCTATTATCGTCGATCCAAATCGCACGTTATGACGTACGGATCGAAAAAAGGAAGACAGCGCAAACTCTGAAAAGAGAAGAGGAGGCATGATGCCATTAATAAAGTCAATAGTGGCAAAAGAACTAAAAAACAAAATAAAAAATAGAACAAGAAAAAAAATAAATAAACTGAAAGAAATCGAAGGTGGGAGGAACAATGTCTAGTGACATGTCCGAAAGCTCATGCAGCTGTTACGGATTTGTGTTTGTTTGTTTCTTTTGGATTTTGTCATGCTTTTTGGACGCTGCTCCTCCCGTATTCTAATTCTTGAATTTGTATGGATTTATTCAAGATATACTGTAAGTTCAATTCAAAGAAGAAGGAGAAAAAAAAAAGTTTTCAGATGTACCATTATCTTTATTTATTTATTTTTCTTCATTGATTCGCATTTTTGTATTTGCTTTCCAACGCATACTTGAAAAGTTCATATTGCTTGCCTGCCGTTCCTTGTCCTACGCGTATCGACATTTGAGTTACACACTGACCGTGTCCGTCGCAAGACTTCAAAAAAAACCAACTAAAAAACGAGTCCTAAATATATTGTACGCCAAATATCTATACACGTCTATAGGAGTTGAGGTGTCCGTGCATCGATATACTTCACAGCTCTTGTGAACTCCTTGAGCCATTGAATTGCGAGCCATTTATAGACAATTTCGATCGGCATGCTGCGCTATTGACACACACTTTTTGCGTTTTCATTCTTCTCCCAAGTCAAGATGTTTGACTTTTGATCGCGATTCATTTAACAGAAGCTCGTTCTTTCACTTTTATCGTATGACTTACCGATGTGTATGTAGTGCAAAACATGATTGAGGTATCCTATTCTTTGAGAAGACAAACCGCAAGATTTATGTTTCATTCGCAAAAAGACAACAACGAGCTTTTTATTTGTGAATGCTTCGCGAGCCGTTGCGTAGGAAGCTCGTTTGAGTTGGTGCTATTGTTCAACTCTCTGCTTGTCGTCGTAAGCTGAATACTCGTTTAAACAATTGAATACGTATATATACCGGAAAGAGGCACGCTGTCTAGTTGCAAAAAGCCCAATCTGTTGCTAGTGCAAAGTGAGCTAAAACAAGTTTGCACGATCGTTATTCTACACTATATACTACTACAATGCTCATTCTTCCAACTGGCCTAACGTGTAAATAGGCGTTCATTAAACTAAAAAAAAAAAAAAAAGAAAACAAAGGGTTGGCAACGGCATAATTTTAGTGCTTTTCTGCCTCGTGCAGTGCTCAGAGATTTGCATTGCCATTCACAAGGTTTAACAACCCAATAAAGCAACACGACTCGACAGGTTAGTCATCATTAGACCATTGAATGAAGTCAACTATATGTTTCGCTCTAAAACGTAGGCAAGTTTCAGCTGGAGTAAGTTAGCAAGTCGTTGTAAATACATTGAAGAGGATTCGATCGATATCGTTGTATATGTAAGGCTACTAGTAACTCGACTACAGACTATAAGGCAAACACGGCTCGGTTTCTGAGATCAATGCGCGCTATATGGAAGCTGCTGTTTCCGCTTTATCTCAACCTGCTTCTCATCGGATCCCTCCTCGGCTCCCCTCTCTTTTCATACCTCATGCTTTGTCGCGGACTCATCGGCGTGTAAGGATAAGCCAAGAGGACGAGCCAAAAATCAGAAGACAGAGCCTATAATAGATGGGCTAACTGCGAGTGCGGCAAGTGCAGCGTCTGTAAAGTCTGCACGTGGGCGGCAGCGAGCAGATTAGTTACGCCGTCCGGCCGTTTCTATAAAATCTCTTCTTCTATACAGCTTCAAATGAAATTCAGTCCACAACTCGGCCGGCTGATATAGCCGGCCAGTCTTTTTTACTCTTAGCCAGCACCAGTCTGGCTTCCTCTTAGCTACCAGCAACGACAAGCTGTGTAGAACGCTTTCAAGCTTTTCGGGTCCACGTAACATCAAGTAATGGCAGCTCTTGCTCCCTCTATATCTGATGCGCTTCGCCAGCGTGAGCTAAAGCGAAAGGAGCCTGAACGAAGCATTCATTGCCATCCAATCTTCTGGTCTTTTGGGCGCATCAAAACCAGCCAACAAAGTGGGAGGCTATTACAGACAAACGGGACTGTTCCAACGGACATATATAGTATAATACAGTATATAAGATTGTATTATATATATTCTTATTTCTTGTTCTACTTTTTTTTAAATTTTTTTGTATTTTTTGTACGCGTCGTGTGTAAAGTGCGATATTCTCCCTGTATCTTATTTCATGTAGTTTTCCACTATTTCAGTTTGCAAGTTTCTGTTTTTTTTTTTTTGTTTATTTTTATTTGTTTCGCCTGAAAACATTGCTATGATGACATACTGCGATGACCTACTGGAGAAAGAGATAGTGAAAAGAAGGAAACGCCCGCAGCAACAAGGCCGTCTATCAGGTCTGGAAGAGCGTGGTGTTGCACAATAAAGCTGGGCCAGCCCGGAATACTGGATAGTAGTCCCCACGCGCGCGTTCCCGTTCGCGTTCCTTCCCATCCACAAATCGATCGGCTAACCGAATTTTTTGTTTTTTTCTTTTTCTCACATTTACTTTAACGCTGCCCCGTCGTACAGCTGGCGGTTAGACATCGAAACGCACTCCTACGCTGTGCCTATATAGACGTAAAAAAAAAAAAGAAAAAAAAAAAACCCTCACGGACAGCGTATCGGTTTCAAAGTATCACAATGAAGCGTGTCGAATATCAACAGTTTATATCCGAGCTGCTGGGTCTGTGGTCTGTTGGTCATCACGCCCAAACTGTTTGCTGCCCCAGAGCCTTTTGCTGTCCAAGTGCTAATATATACCAACATACAGGGTTACAGCCCTCTCGAAACCATATTGGATTAGAGAGCAAGCGGTCGTATATTCCGCGAGCAAACGCGAACATGTCCACCAGAAAATTGAATAAAAGGCCTATGCTATTTTCTGTACTATAACTTTCAATTTTTCACTAAAGCCGCAACCGGTTAAAATGTTATGAAATTCTTTTTTTTTTTCTTCCCTTTTCCTAGAAAATTGTCTTTTGACTTGTGCCATAGATCTAATCTACACAAGAGTGTCATGCAAGTCGACTTCACTTTTTTTTTTGGCGGAGCGCTTCAAGTGTCGTGTCTCGTCGTGTGGTGGGGGGATGTTTGAAGCGTTTGACGATGACTTTGAAAATGGCCAAAGTGCCCCCCCCCCCCCAAAAAAAATTTTAAGCGCCCTAGTCCATTCGCAGAGCGACGCGAAATGTACTATACAATAAGCCTGGCCGTTTTGTATAGCCCAGCGTGCAATGCAACGCGGCTTTCAAGACGGAAGGGAACACGACCCGCGCCAGGCTCAGCTGTCGACACGTAACCAGAAGCAAAATGCACCTATATAGAAAAATATGTTTTGACTCCGAGTGTAGGCTAAATACAGTTTCGGGGGCACGAAGATGATTGATGATTTTCAACTGAAATTCGATATTCTTGATGTATATTTATAGTTTGTTTTTTTTTGTTTTTTTTCTCTTTTTTCGCATATTGTTGTGCTTAGCAGTCTATGCGTAAAGTCTCGCAGTCAATACATAACGTGGAACTCCATAGTCCTGCGAGAAAACCGTATAGATGCACGTCGTATAGCAGCTGGATAGTAGATAGTGGCTCTGCTCCTGCTTTTGATGGATTGTCCTGTTACACAAGCGGAAACGGTGCGCCACTTGCGCACGTCTAGAATGGCCGCTGTAGACGTCAAAACAGGCCGTATAGTGTACGTCGTATAAGTGACCTGATATACACCGCACGTACTACAGTCCCTATATACCATCCAGCAAACCAAACATCTATAATAAAAAGCCGCGGGATAGCGCTGTCGTCAACATTAAGCCACATCTTCTTGCAGCACATCAGGGACAGCAGACTGAATGATGAACTCACCAAATGGCGGTGGCGTGACTCACGAAAAAAAAATTCTATATGGGCGTCAAACTGCTGGCGGCTGTCAAAAAAAAAAAAAGCTTCAAACGCATGTCTCTTTTTCATTGATAATGGCCTTGTTAGAATGACACACAGCCCGTCTCTCACCTATTGTCGTTCCATGTGAAAGGCCTTGATTGACGACCAAAAAATAGTGCAAGGTAAAAGCACACATATAACTCGGATAATTTTCTTTCGAATTTTCTTTATTTTTTTAAAAATATCTACGTATATAAAAAAGAAAAAAAAATGAAAAGGGGAAAACGAAATAAAAGGAGAGAGAAATAATAATGGGATGGATAACAACGGCCTTTGTCTAATTTCTATGACGTGATTTACATACACACGGCGAACGCGTGCGAAGAATAGTGTCACGGCATGCACGGAACGCACGTCAAGAGTTCGCAGAATTTAATTCGATCGTGTTTGATAGGACTTTTTGCTCGATCGTGTATTATCAGCGAGAATGCAATTGCCGTTTCGGGTTGTGATGACGCCATGCTTTGCGATTGACGTTGCCAAGGAACCCAAGTCCTATACGGCCATTGCACTGGTTCTTTTCGTAATGCGTCAACCTAACCGTGTGCTGATCTAGCGACGAATCTCGCCAACTCATTCAAAACTAAGCGACGTCAGTGTTGACATTCATCGGCAAACTTGTAAAACAGGCGCCGTAATATTCGACGAATCACGTCATTGAAGAAACAATTTCCCTCTTTGCACGTGGCCCAGCGACCACTACCTCAACCTTTCCCCCCCCCCCGCTTTACTTGTTTCCAACTTGACGGAGTCCGTTTCTACGTTGCTATCCGCAGATAGTCCCTGGCGTGCGTGCGGGACTGTCTTATCTTTTGAAATCACGTGTGGTCTACATTCCTATTAAGAAGGGCCTCGATATGTGACCTTTTCAAGTCACGTACCGTCTCATCCTTTCCTGATAAATCACTCAAGTGCAATGGCCGCTTTCCCAGGTTTGGATTTCGCTCTCCGTATAGCGCGCAGTTTCGTTTGGCATTGAAAAAGTTGTTTTCTGTATACAAGGACGACTTCTTCACTTCCCTCTTTTTCTTCGGAAACTCCTCTTTTTTTTCTTCCTTTCCGCCTTTTACAAAAGCTATGGCTAGACTTAAAAAAAAAAGTTTAAAAACCGGCTACTGCCCGCGTTTTACAAGCCATTTTTCTTGTTTTTCTTTTCCCTTTTTTATTTCTATTCCCCCCTTTTTCTTTGTAGCAAAAACAGACTACACGATACATCTCTAATGAAATTGGCCGCCAATTCCTTTGGCCATTGTTCCCGTGGACTCGACAGCAAAGCAGCTATCGATCTACATTTAAGTCCGGTTGCACGCGTGCACGTTGCATCACGGCCCCCGGACGCCTCTGTGAGCGCTGACCATCGAGAAGTCAATCAATCTGGCCAGAAAGGCAGAGCGGGTTGTCGGGATAGGAGGCTTCTTTTAAATTCTTCTTCATTTGAGCCACTTGCCCTGATCTCTGTCTAGTTTATGTCGACCTCGGGCTCGCCAAAGATCCACTTCATCTATACACGTCGGCAGAGGGAAAGAGAATTGGCGGATAGACATGGGCCAGCGGCCCATCGCTTCCACGTATAGCTCTTGATTGCATTCTTACCGACGAGTTATCCCTTTCATATGATTCCCTTCATTTTACGCTACCGTCCTGCCTCCCCAAACGACCGGATTTGAAATAGCTGCTTGATTCCGCTAATTCTTTTCGTTTTTACTTAGCGTGAGTGAAGACTATTTAAGACTTTCAAAAGACTGTATAGCTATTTATTTGGCATTGTTTTACTCAGCTGTGGTGGAATGCAAACAATTATAAAGACATTTTGGTGTTCATTTTTGTTTTTTTTTTTTTACAGAGGTGATTGCAGTAAGAGAAAAAATAAAATAAATCTAAACAAAAATGTTCATAAAACATTCCTTTCGGGCTTTTTGCTTTTTTTTTTTAGCTGTGCCCGCTTGTTTTGTTTACTTTCCCTACGTAGTTTTTGGATGAAAAAGACAAATTCTTGGAAGCAGATACTAAAAAACATCCCTTTAAAAAAGAGGTGGGGGAGAGGGAGGCAATATTACGGTGACTATAACCCTGTTATTGCCACTGAGAAATGTAAAAAAAAACAAAAAAAAATGTATACGCAAAACAAAAAAAACAAAAAAGTTTTCAGTTCTTCTCAAGTCAATTTCTCCACCGTCTTTGGAAATTATTGTCTTATCAAAAGTACGTTAGGGGGCATTTCGATACACCCCCCCTCCCCTTCCCCGTCGCCATCTGATTAAATGCCGCCAAATAGATTATTATAATGACATGCCAACGGCTGGTATAAGTCAGTGGGTGGTATAGACGAACGGGCACGCGTCTAGCCCTTGCTATACCCTCAATATACTTTTGCGAGGTAGTAGATAAAATATTCCAACATGCCGTTCGTATATAAATATATAGGATCCCAACTCATGCGAGCATCTGATCTTAGCTGCCATTGAATTACGACCATCACTTTATAGCACATCAGGAGTCTAGAGGCGGATCGATAGCGTGACGGATTCCTGCCAGCAGATCGCGCCTCTTGAAAAAAATACTTGCAGCCGCGTTTTTTTTTTTTCCCCCTCTTTACCTTTTTTTTTTTTTTCTTATTTTTATTGATTTGATTTTTTTGTGTGTATGCGCGCGCGTGTCTCTATGTCTGTTGGTTATTCACTTGTTTTATTTTGTGCAAGATGAAGAAAATAGGAAAAAGAAAAGAAAAAAAAAATGCTTAGACCATAGGGGGGAGGGGGAGTGTGTGGGCTCGAAGGTGGAGGATGAAACTGTGATACTGTTGGCGTGCGCTCTGATCGATCTGTGGCAAAGTAAATCGAATTCAGTGACCGCTCTCGACGCGCCCATCGGCCACCGCGCTGAAACCTCCCTCCCTGGAGAGCGTTCTCTGTCCAGCATCACGGGGCGGCTGTATTTCACGCTCTCTCCACAAATAAGGCCAGAGCAAGAAAATGTACCGTACAGGAATAATATACTCTCCATCAAAGAAGCAAGCAGAGACTGTGCCAGATAGATAGACGATGCAGTCCCCCCACCACCACCACCACCACCACAACGACGCTATAGTTAAGGGTTAAGAGCAATATTGAAATTTCTAAAATGCCAAATAGACGCGCTGTATACATTTTTGTATTCATCCTGTTAACTCCGCAGCAGCTAACGCTTCAGTTCGTTCCGCGTGCATGACTTATTGTTTTCATATTTATTTTTATTTTTTGTTGGTCGGTAAAAGTAACGACCGAATAATAAAAAAAATGAAATGTTCGAAGTGGGTGATGCCGCTATCTGTCATGCAAATTTGTTGTGTTGTATCTCCCGCAGCGTTGGCAGCACGCGTCCCCTTTTTTGTTTTGTTTTGTTCGAAACTGAACGGAGCGGAAGCATGGAAGAATAAATTGGAAACAACGGCTTCAATGCTGATGAAGAATCGAGGCACACAAGCGAGTGACGCACATGTTGGCAAATCAATAGAGCTTCGTTAAAAGATGAACGGGATTTTGTTGCACCACGGCAAGACGGCAAGATGCGACGACGTATTAGTGAATCTCTAATGGCTATAGGTCAAATGTGCTTCATGCGCTTCACAAACGAGTACCGCTTGAAGGTTACCCGCAACCAAAGAAAAACCAAAAATCATGAAAGACACCTGGCATGTACAACGCACCTACACGAGTACACATGCAACTGCAATTTTTGTCGAGCCCGAGGAGAAACTGGGATGGTGAAGATTGCCGTGACGGTGGTTACATGCTCGTATAGTCTTCAAACTCACTCATGCATAATGTATAGAAACAAGGAGTGAATAGGGGCTGCATGGGATAATAAATACAAGGGATTATATACGTCCTTTCCATTTGAATTTCAAACAGATTTAACAAGCAAAGAGTAGTCATCGCACACCTCTTGCATTTCATGTCGTACTTTTCGCTCTTGTAGGCTATATATATGTATACAGTACGTAATGCAACTTGAAGGCTATCTGATAAACAGTTGGACGGATTTGCACGAGTACCAAAGATCCACGTGACCTATACTACATGCATTCAAAGATGAGAAATTCGCCTTCCTTCTCCAGGTCTTTTATTTCGCACTTGCATTCATTTTTACAAATCTGCGCATTGCGTCGTGAAAAAATACTTCACATTCTTTAAACCTTTTGTGACTTGTGATTGATGAAAGAGTTTGGTCAATCACTTGGGGGCTGTCATATTGTATGCAAATGACAACTTTGCTTCACTGTTACTCAGCACCTTTTTATATATAGCTTATACATAGCTGTTATGTCTCTCCCACCCTGAGTTAATTTATTTAACGTGTGGCGACAGACAGACCACAGCGCAGATGGCGTTGGGGCCAGAACTGTATTGAATGGACGAAACGCCTATCGTCAAGTGATAAACAGAATATTAATGGTTTCCTTTTTCTTTCTTGTTGTCCTTTTGTATATTGTATTCTTTATTTCAGGTGACGTGGTTTCGAAGGAAAGACTTCCATTTGCTGACAGTGGGACACGCCGTGTACTCCAGCGACGAACGGTTCCATGTGCAAGGACCAATGCGATCTACTCAGGTGACGAGTTGAAATCATTTTAAAAGTAGAACCTTCTTTTCCGTGTGTAGCACGCAGCACCTGGCCTCTTCCCAAGCGTCTTTTTGCACCCGGTTTACACTCTTTCGATTTTCGACGTTCGAATCAATATCTCTCGATTCCATCTTCTTCTTCTTCCTTCTTTTTTTTGTTTTTTTTTTCTATATTTTCATCTCTTTCCTTTATATCTAATTCCGCTTTTCTTTTATTCAATTTTTCTTTTTGTCTCCCCTGAGTCACTATATATTCAGCCTATCTAGTGCCTATATAAAAACAAGATGTCGGCATGCGTAACGAAAGGGCGTTCGGCTAAAAGTTTTTCCTTTGGCCAATTCTATAAGATTTACATACGGTCGTTCCAAATGGAACGTCGGCCTCTTTCACTCTCTTGCCTCCCTTCGCTGTCAAATGGGACTTGCAAATGTCGGGGGGAAAGCCTAAGGTCGCCAGTTGGAAAACTCGTCTAAAGGACAGTGAATGGCCAATCATATTTATTGAACGAATTCAAAGAATCGACTGAACAGAGCGCCATGAAAAAAGAGAAGGACATTTGTTAACACATACCTACCTACGCTTGCCATAAGGATTTAATATTAACGTGAATATATATATATTCCGTGTGATTTATATACGTCCTTTTGAAAAATGAGAAACATAATGTCTAGAACGCTGGCAATCAACGAGTGAATGCAGCAAGGTCCATATAGTTGCATTTGCTGTTCGTCTTTCCAGCATTCTTTGATCAAACCTATACTCCTCATGTTTATTTTGCTTACTCATTTTCGCTAGTTTTCAATATGCAATACTCTGAACTAATATGGCCCAATGCATACGAAATTCCAGTAAAAAATTACCTTTTTCTTGTTCGTAATCAAGTCTGACGAGCCATTTTCCTTTTCCTCTTTCAATCAAAAAATCAGTTTGTCCAGAAGATAATAAGCAGATCAAAAGGGGGCTCCTCACTTAAACTTGGCATTTACGGCCTTCGTACCGATCCCTCGTATCTAATTTCTTGTTGTTGTTAAACTCCATGTCCGATTTCTTATCCAACAAGTATTTCGATTTTTAGAATTAGACATTAAAATTCAAAACAGAAAGGGTGAACAGGTTAAATGAATTCCGAGCAATCGCTGACTGAACGACTCAGATTTTCGTGAACGTATATTCCTCAATAACGACACGCCCTTACAGTTTGGTTATATCGTTGTATATCCAGTAGTCGTTGCAGCCGGCATCGTCAAAATAATTATTCAGGTGTGCACGCACCACCGCACAGGTATTCCAGATTCGCAATTTCACTTTGGCGTACACTGCATATGCTGGCCAAAATAACAAGGATGAAAGCTGAAATGAGATTGCATCAGTGCGGGTCGTCCTCTCGTGTACGAGCGTGGAGAGTATATAGAAGCTACATGGCGCTTTAAGAATCCGGAGAAAACATGGCCGTTTTTTTTTTTGGGGGCACCAAATTGCTTTGCGTGTACGTACCAATGTGCTGTACGATAGACAATTTGCGTTTGAAGTCTAACGAACCGACGAAAATGTCTCTCTCTGCCACCGGTGACTGTATACCGTATACGACCCGCGTATTTGAAAGGACACAGACAGATCGAATATTTGAAGAGCCTTTGTGAGCTACGCCACTTAATTGTAAGGAAATAGTACGACGACAAGAGCCTATCCTTGACGGCAACTCAAAGATATCGGTAAGGTATCAAGAACGAAATTGCATTTTTTTTCGCCCTGAAGCATCCGACTCAGTTCTTTGCACTTGCCTCACATAAAAAAAAAATCAAAATAAATTTAAATATTCATTCGTACAGACGGTTTTGACAGAAACATACAACCTGTCAACACGAAGCCTTTCTATTCATAATACAGTACATCTGTATATATATATGCTACGTATATTTTCCTCCTTGAACTGTAAGAAGACCTACAGCACAGATAAAACCAGATAAAACATTTCAAATCAAATCCGTCTCTATCCATCCAGTTCCGCTGTTGAACTGAGTGATTTTTACAACAGGAAAGAGAAAAACGTACTAGTACTAGTCAAAAGACAGGGTGGCAGGACAGGGGGGGGGGAAGAAAAAGAAAAAAAGAGCTGACTTTCGACTTTTGAATGTTTGATTGATTGGCTCGAATTTGTAGAATAGAAAAATCAAAAACCAAACACTGCTACCCCTTTAGGGTAGCGATATATATTTTATTTAAAAACTGCTAGCCATAACAGAAGTATTCTTTGAAATATTCATGTCGGGCGCCCACGTTTGCCGACGTGTGCCCCAGCCTTCTCCGCCGTCACATCAAAGGCAGTGGGACGAACCGAGCGAAGGGACAACATCTTCTTTTACATTCTCTCGTTTCCATCCGTTTGACTCGTTTTCGTTCCTCTTTCTTCCTTTTCTACACTGCGCCCCATCTCCCCGACAATACATTTCTTCTTAGCAGATGATTTTCTATGGACTCCGCCGTTCCGCTTTTCAGCACGTCTAGTCAGCAACGCTACTCAGTGTCTGCAACTCGAGGCCAGAAATATACAGTCCAGCATGGAAGATATAAATATATATAGCCTATACTATATATACGTATATGTATTACTGAATAGACATGTTTACATAGCGGTGGTAGGGCCCACTTTGTGAACGACGGCCATGTGTCGAATGCGAAACGAATGAATGATGGACTATAGAGAGAGAGAGAGAGCGACAGAAGAAAATACACGAGCTACAAAGGGTGGGCTGATGGGGTGGGGTTGGGGGGAGAAGGGAGGCAAAGGTTCTACGAACGTGACGCTTGATGCAGCAGACGCGTCCAAGTAGCAAGAGACGACGACAGCGGCTGAAACAAATGGTGTGGGAGGTGGTAGCAGGATGTTGAGTTGCACCATTTTTATTTACTTTTCTCTTTCTTTGGTTTTTATTTTATTTCCACTTTTTTTTTTTTCTAAATGTCTTATGTCCGTGTCAATAAAGATTTTTTCTATTCTTTTTTTTTTTTTGCTTTTTTTTTTGCTTTTAAAGTACTGGTATAAAGGGAAAAAATAATAACAAACTGTTAAGAACATGGCCAGCTGTTTCCATTGGGGAAATAAGACGCGTGACATTGTTTTTGTTTTTGTTTTTGTTTTTTTCTGTCTTTGTTGAGCTTAAATTTTTTTTTTATTGCCGAATTCTTCGGTGTTTCGCTTGCTCAGTGAATCTAGTAAAAAAAAAGCTCTTTGAAAAAATAGAAATGAAAAAAAAAAAATCCTCGCTGCGTTTTGTCCAACTTGACGCCTACAATCTCATCATGCGCACTGCGCGTAAAAAAAAAAAAAAAAAAAAACGAAATCTAGGTAGTCTATTGTGATATCTTTGTAGATCTATTTATCGAGAGAAAAAATCAAAAGAAATCCACCGTAAATAGACGTATCACAGCAACAACATTCGGTTGCGACTGGCTGGCAAACCTTCCAGCGAATCTTTCTCTTGCCGCAAACGTATTCCAAATATTCAAATTCCCTGCAAGTGAATGCGCCGTTCTCTACTTTTGATGCCTCGTCTCGTTGGCAAGCCGTTAAAAACTCGCAAAAGGCAGCCGCACTTTTGTTATCTAGCGCACAGCCGAGCAACATCCATTTTGTTTCTTTCATCGTCGCCAGTTGTTCTTCACGTCGAATGCCCCGTTTCCGCTCGATTTTGCTTCCTCCCCTTGCCGCGCTCGTGTTTTCTCTTTCTAATCCCCCTCTCCCCCCAATCCAAATTTCCGTCATCACTCATCAAACAAAAATAAAAGGCAAGCATCCTTATATTTATCGAACCGAAACTAAAGAAAAGGGTCCACTGGCTATTTGCGTGAAGATGATCCGTTTCTTTTGAATGCTCACGTTGAGTTACGTCAGATGTATATACGTATACTGTGTATAGGGTGTGTAGCTCTATTTTATTTTGCGAACGCCCGTTAGCTGAGTCTTATAGGTCTACGTCCTAATAATCCGCTTCCTTTTTCATGATGGATTCTGTTTGTTTTCTCTCTTCTCTTTTTGTTTGGAAATCCACGTCCATGCCGATTGCTGCCTTCCTGCTGGATGTTCGCTGTGTCCTGTGCGCGTCTACCCGGCCCGTCATATTCCCAGACTCAAGATTGGGCTCTGCAGATCCGCTTCGCTCAGGAGCGCGACTCGGGATTGTACGAATGCCAACTGTCGACTCATCCGCCTAGCAGCCTCTTCGTCGAGCTGGTCGTTGTTGGTGAGTCTCTCTCTCTCTCTTTCTTCCTTGCTTATTCCTCTTTGTTCTATTCTTCTACGACTGTATACCCCCCATCCCCCAATCCTTTGGATGCTGTCGGGTATTTGGTGTTTTTATTTGGCTCGCTGCTGTCGAATGCTGGCCAAAAAAGGAGGGTTAGAAAAGACGGGGCTGCGAAAAGGAAGGCAAAAGAGAAAGAGAAAAAAGATGAAGGAAGACAAAGTAAGTCGGAAAGTTTTCCGCGCGGTATAACACACGTCCATTGACCTACAGCCCCGGAAAACATGAAAAAGACGGTCTTAACTGCTGCCGAGAGCTAATTAACGTCTCCGATCAAATGGAAAGATTGAGCTGGCTCCTCTTCTTCTCTGCCTGTTTGACTAATTGATCTAACACCATGGGAATTGTAGGCGAACGCGTATACGCACGAGCCATTACGATGGATGTCGGAAGAATAAAAAAAAAAAAATTCAAATAAAAAGGGAAAAGTTTTGTGAGAAAACTTCACGGCCACGTCCGACGTTGCTTCATCAGTCTGAATCAAATGAAGTGGATGAGAATCAGGCTTCTATCCTCACACTGTTTCTCATTATAGGCTAAATCCTCGGTGTTTTTAGTTCATTTAACCAAATGAGCCACACGAAAACAACTAGAACTGCAATTGTTTTTTGTTTTTTTTGCTTGTTTTATCGTCTTACTTAGAAATGGAATCTTTCCCGACATAATGGCTAATTAATAATTATCATAGACAAGGCTAAGTGCTCCTTCTGTTTAGTCGTGCTTTGCTTGAAATCCTATTCCCGGAAGGTCGAGTGTTTCAAACGTCACGCACTTGATCGCAACGAACCCAAAACGCAAAAAGAAAGCGCCATCTGATGTATTACAGTACGTACACAAGAATGTTTTCTCTTCAACTCTTGCGAACGGCTGTACATTCTTCGCATTTCTTTGTGACGATAGTTTGAAGAAGTAGTGTGCTGTTCACTGGGGGGCCCTCTCTCCAAGTATAGAGCGTATAGCGTGGAAAGCAAACAACTTATTTTCCAAATCGACTATTTTCGGTCACTTTCTCATTGTTCCATTCTTGTTCGGTTGTGCGTCGATCGATCGATAGACCAAAGGGGTTTGTATACGCAATCAAATGGAGCAACGCCTAACTTTATACTGTCGTGCTTCTATAGTGTCTCATCGTTTTTTTTTTCTTTTTCTTTTTTTTGCTGTTGTTGCCCGTTTTCTCAGTCAATTTTCATTGGATTGCGCGGTGAAACGCACCGCCATTCGGCTGTCCCGCATTTGCAAGATGCACTGCAGCGTCATTTATGCATAGACTCACTTGTCGTACTTGGCTTCAAATTCGATTTCCATCCCAAAAAGGGCGAGGACGGCAAGCAATGCATACAATTTTGGGCTATTGGTAGCATTTCAAATAGAAATTAGCCTATCGGTAAGCAGGACATCGGATGCCTTCGAACTATAGCGAGAAATGGAAGTCCACTTGAATAGGAAGGGAACGATATCGAATGATGAGCTCGCACAAATTGTTTTTTGTATGACGATCAATCGATATTGACCGACTCGACAAGAAAACAAAAAAAAAATAAAATAAAATAAACTTTCCATTAATATAAAGCGAATCGTTTCGGGTTGCGATGGGAACCCATTCGATACAATTTCGCCACGATTATTATTTGTTTTCCTTTCTTTGTTTTTTTACAGCAGCAAAATGGCCGCTTGAAACGGCTTCCTCGGTTACACTGAATGAACCAAATGCCTTCCTATTCAATGGGATTTTTCAAACTAAACTTACTCTATACGCGCTAACGGATAGAATTTTCCCTTTTCTTGAACAAGTGCAATGATGACGTTACATCGAGGACAAACGGTGTGCCCTCCATTGAAACGGCTTGGTCGACTGACATCATCGTCTCGCGCAGAGTCGCTTCCACAGAATGTCGTTGTTGATCTTTGTCGTCCCCTCTCTTTCTTTGAAATGTTTTACTTGTCACTAATATACATTTGTGTTAGTCGCGCGATGGACTGTCGTCCCTTGTGCGGGCCAAACAATCGCAACGACATCTGTGATGAATGAAACTGATGTCTTTTATTCTCTCTCTCTCTCTCTCTATGCAACACATAGAGGCGCACGCCGAGATCGACGGTGGTCCAGAGAAATACGTCAAGAGCGGCAGCACGTTGAAGTTGACTTGCCACCTGAGACAGAGCAGCGTGACTCCGGATTTCGTCTTCTGGTACCAGGACGAGCGTATGATCAACTACGAGGGAGCAGCCGGCGTCAAAGTCATCAGCGACGCTGCCTCCAGTACGCTCATCATTGAACGGGCTCAGAGCGTGCACTCGGGCAACTACTCATGCGTACCGTACAATGTCAACCCATCGTCCGTCATCGTTCACATTCTCAATGGTATGAATCCCGTCCGAAATGCTCGCAATTCCTCTGCCTGCTGCCTCTCTACCTCTCTCTCTCTCTCTCTTTCTCTTTATATTCCTTCGTATTTCAGCACGTCCGTTACGACCCACTCTACTTCACTAACCACTCCAATTTCCGACTCCTTCGGCTTGTCTTCTGATTCTCCTCTTCGCCTACCTTATTCTATCTCGTTACTCCACTCAGCATGTCCTTGGTATATTTCCTTCCTGTTTTTCTTTTTACCTGTTTTTTTTTTCTTCTTTTCTATCTACCTACCTCTTCTTGATGGATTGCTTGGAGAAACCGCCATCGTCGACATTTGCTAACGACATTCAACGATATTGAAGTCCCCTTTCTTCTCTTCAATATCTCGTTTTAAATCAAGGCCTAATGACGATGTCGCTGGATGTGGAAGCCAAAAAGTAAAACCTCTTTGGATCTGTAATCCTGACGTACTGCACAACACAGCGCAGAAAAAAGAAAAACAAAAAAGAAATCTTTGCTGAACAAATCTACGTTAAAGTATATAGCGCGGAGGGATGTGTGTATGTATAGCTATTCATACCGGTTTTTATGGTCGTTCGGTCGGCCACAGAGTAATAGTATAAGGAGCTGATGGCATTAGGACGAAAGGGGCACGCCAAAATGCGCCAACATCAGTATACAGACACCGCTGTTGAACGGCTTAGTGGGGAAACCCATCAAGATTTTAGCCAGTTTGTCGTTAATGCATTTATTGCCGCGTTTTAAACTATTAGGGCTCTGCCTGTACATCGTTCAAGAAAGCAGGTGCATTTTATGAAATGGATTTTCAAAGAAAAACGCCATTTTCTTTTATCAATGGCATCTGGTTAGACACTCCTTGTCTCTATAGTGTTCAGTATGTATTTTTAAACGTTAAACTCGTTCGTAACGCACTTACTGCGCCATGGATGGCGGTCGCTTTTGCGTCGCTTTTACTCGTTCGTTATATCTTTACGTTTATCGACGTGTTATTTTCCCTGTGTTAAATCCCATATGTGGATCTATTGTTTAACGCTGCCGATTGCTACAGCGAACCATTAGCCAAGAAATATGGATTTTGACTCTTATTTCTTGTGACATCATGAGCGTCACGTGCATTTAAGTGTCTTGATTTTCGTTGCTTTGGCCAATGTCGCTGCAATCGGGGAATAAATGGAGCCAGGTCTCAGTATATGCAGTTCAGCGCATAGATGTCATCTACTAGTTTTCCTGATCTTCTTCAACACAATTACGCGCTATAAAATGAAAAAAAAGGAAGAAAAAAAAATGGGTTCAGTAGCCCAATTATGATGATGTATTTTGATCTCGCGTTTCCATGGCTCCAGAAGTATCGTGCGATGGCGTTAGACTTTCGGCTGATGCCTCCTCGCACGCCAATTGGAAAGCATTTCTATATGTAGTAGTTGGCTCGTTAAACAGCTTCAACGATCAGCAGCAGTGCAAGGCAGTTTGTCATCCCGAAAAGTAGTATAGAATCCTCGGTATAATTCAGTGACATTATTCTTTCCGGAGAAGGCGACGAACTCTACACCATACATCTAGACGATGCAGCATTCAATTAGGATGCTGAAGAAGGCGAGAGCGTTTGCATGCAGATAAAGTTGGACCCTAAAACTCGGGGAAAATAAAAAACGAACGAAGAAAAATGTATTTCTTTTTTTGTGTGCTGCTGCCGCTCAGTCGTCAAGTACCAGAATCTAATGGCTGCTCTTTAAGAGACAGATGAGTACGTCAAAAATGCAAGTCAGACGCTGTACGCAGTACGGAGGTAATGGAGTGTAAAGGAAAAAAACAAAAACAAAACATGGTGTTTATTCGCCTATACATGTAACAGTACGTTGACTCCAAATTTAAGGAGAACGCGAGGCATATCATCTTCATTCGTCATCGTCGTCGTTTCTGCCAAAGTGGGACGCACCAAGCGCAAATTTGACTCGGCTCGTGAAAAACTGGCGGTGTCACGAGAAACCTTTTTCTTATCGAATAAAAAGAGAAAGGTCATTTTCACTTCGTCCCCTAATCTAATTCGTTCTAAGACCTGCTCCCTTTCGCCACTTGCCACCAGACCGTTTTCTTATATATAGCGTCGCCAAAGTCTGCATGCCGTTGCAAGTACGGTACGTTTAGATAATAGGGGGAACAAAAATGGGATGGCGAGAACTGCTGGGCAAAAAAGACACGACGACATCTGCATCAGTTCATCAATATATTCTTTGGAAAGGTCAGGGTTCTTTTGGCGATAAAGGAAGCGTTATAAGCGAACAACTTGCGACAAAAGGAAATGAAAAAAAAAAAGGGGGGGGGGAAATCATCCGCAAGAAAATAAAAATAGAGACCAAGGGTAGAATACTTTTTTTTTAATATATCGTTGCATTTCTTGCACCGTCAACACTGCGACATGGTTTACGGTACGACTATAGTCCCCGTCCCACACGCTTTCTATCACGACGTCAGCGCTGACACGAGTGCGAATAGTCATTAGACCAACGTCATTCTCCTTTCGCTCTTGTCCCTGTAACAAATGGTTTCCTCTCCACAACCTCAAAATGAAAGCGTTTTTTCGATGGTACTATACGTCTACAGCTCTCTGTTGTGGCTCTGTCCTACTAAAGGGAAGCAGGAGACTCTTGAAAAGTTATCCAAAAAAAGAACCTCAAATCAAAAGATGTACAGTGAAAAACTAAAAGGAAAAAAAAAAAAGAATGAAATAGAATAAAAACAACATGCACATTAAATTGATCTCAATTTTCCGAATATGTCGTCTTCGTAAATACCACATTGTAAGAGTAAATGGAAACAATTAAAAATGAAAGGGGATGACATTTTGTTGTCCTGAAATTGGGAAGCGAGCCGGGGAGGGGGAATTCTTCATTACGTCGCTAGACACAGCAATATAGCGGATGTAGCCTAGACCGCTATACCGTCATGTGTACAAGTCTCCATACAGTACGTACGTATACTATATAGTGCCCAACTGTTTAATATCCAACCTCTCTCTCTGAGGGGTAGGGGGGGAGGGGGAAGAAAGAAAGAAAGAAAAAGAGAAATGAAGCTTCCATGACAACAGTCCTGATAGTGTGGAGGGGAAAAGTCGCCTAACGTGCATGATCCTATGCAACTCTTGCCTCTTTCTACTCCCTATACGTCCGGTCAGCGTCATCACAGCGGTCCCAAAACGTCGTTTATATATCATAGTGCCACGCTCGCCCGTTTTTGATGACAGCCTACATGCAGATGAAATTACGCCATTCAATTACTATTGGACGGAAACGAATGTACCAACAGCCGACTCCTTTTCAAATGAAAACCCAGGAGAGCGGGGCAAAGGCATCCGGACATTGAATGTGCCAACGCATAGAGCCCCTTTGTTTCAAATCTTTTTTTTTTGAGGGGGAGGGGGAGAGGGTCATTTTAATGTTATGTACAGAGAATAACATCAAGGAAAATGTCGAAAACTATTGCGAACCGAAAGTCTGAACGCCACCCAATGGCTTTTATCGATTGGTGAGAGGCGATTTACGTGACCGATTCTTTCGACATCCGGCAAAGTGTTTCACGGTATTTTTATATAGCTAAACAAAAAAAAAAGCTGAGATTCACGGCAACAATATAACGTTATAAATACGAGCCAAACATGTCGAGTAATAAGGTGAAGAACTCCAGTTGGGGAGAGGGGGGGTTTGAACGGTCATTTTCGTGACTTGAGGTAAAAACGGGGGGAAATGCGCCGATTCGATGTCGCTCGCTATATAGTATATATATTATATACGTATATAGCTATCATATAAACTGCCACGGTACGTTACCGGATGCGTTCCTTGCAAGAGTACTGCTGCTTGGCTCTTCGTGTAACTTTATCGCTTACTGTTGCTCGTTACTGCTAACTCCGACCAAAACTTGGTATTATAACGAAGCTCGCTACCGCCTCCGCTATACTTTTCTCAATTGTCTATAGTATCTTTCTTTTTTGTTTGACTGAAGATTTTATTTTATTTATTTTATTTTTTTTTTATCTCAAAAAAAAATAAATAATAAAATAAAGAAAGACTTTTGTTTGGAATGTAGCGTTCACACTGCTCGTGCCAACCCCCACACTGATGATGTCTTGGGTATGGCCTCCTGATCCGTTTATCGCCTCGATCCATTTCCAACACCATTCCATCGTCACTCACTTTCCCCCTCTTGCAAACTAGACGAGAGTTAAAAAAACAAAAAAAAAACAAAAAAAGATTTCTGAAAGATGCGTGACACTAATAGAAGCCATGAAAAAAACAAAATCGGACGTTCACTTTACTGGACCGAATGTATATATAGCCTACAGTCCGTTTAGTGAAATCGAATCTATCGAGAACCGATGATCGATCATCGTCGAATGGATATGCATAGTTTCGAAACTAGTGCCCGGTTATGCATCTCATAGTGTGCCATTTGTGCTATTCGAGGTTCAATGAAATGTTTGACTGATCTTCTGGCTGTCACAGTTATATATATCAAGATTTATGGCATATTTGGACTATATAACGACAATTGATTTTGATAGGGGAGAAGCCGGCGGCGATGCAGCACAGCAGTGCGGCTCTTCACTGGTATTCCGTGTCCGTCATTTTCATCGTCGAATGTGTTTTCCTGAAGCTGAACGGCGTTGCTGGATCGCTGCAGGAGTGGCTGTGACCATCGTGGCTCATCGAACGCAACCCATAGAAAACAATTGACGATACAACCACGAACGATGAGGGCAGCGAGTAACACAATCCGACCGAATAAAATTGACAAAAATTAAGAGAATGGCAATAGATTTATACTAATGTACATGTGCTGTAGATTCAAGAGGCACACGAACTGGGAAAACTGGGGAAAAAAAAGAGTAAGCGACAGCCATGTTACGGTGAAAAGCACTACAAAAAAGAGAAATAGGCAAATGGATGCACATCCGTTATTCTTCAACTCGTATTGTATTCAAATTCAAGATTCCATATACGATATATAACAGGCCCGCCATATCTGTTCAAAAGTGTGTTGATGAGGCGTGTATTCTTTTTCTTGTAAACACTGAGTTACATTTCTCTCATTCACTATCCCTGTCATTCGTCAAGTAATACTATAAACGTATAACTATTAAGAAAGATGGCAATTGTTTCTTCTTTTTTTTTCCTTTTTTACACTTGCAGAAAAACAGCAATATTTGCTTTGTTGCTGATATATTCGAATTGTTTTATATCCGTTTTTTTCAAACAACTAATTTCGAATTCCCCCCCCCCACCCCCCTCTAGAACAAAGACAGAGAAAACGATATATTGATGAAAGGTGAAACCAAACAATGACTTCATTACCAGATGTTTGACCATGTTAATATTACAATGTGTTTCCGTTCACAATTCTTATGGCGTTATAAATATATACAATTCGTCATCATGTCCCTCCCTCTTCTTTAACCTTCCTGCCCCACTCGGCGCCACCTTTGCTTTTACAATTGAGGCACAAAGGGGGGTGAGGAAACAGAGCAGCATTACTGCCACGTACCTCTATATATCCTGTACGTGAAATATACCAACTCAAATGCATATTACACCATAGTCTACTATAAATCACTTGCGTCAATAAAGTGTCAACCCGTGCAGGCGAGAGAGCGCGATTACCATGGATAGCGGCATGTAACGCTGTTGTGTTATTTAGAATGTCGGTGACGGAATGTTGAAGCAACGGCATTGGACCCATCCTATATTGTTGAACAGAAATACATCCCATCCCTTGGAAAATCGTGTATTGGTTCTTTGGTCTTTGTCGTATAAATCCCCCGAAATATCACCTTCCGTTGTACAATATCCACATTTTGCTCCGTTCCTTATACAACACCGCCACTCCGCAACTGCAGCACAGTAAGGCCTAGCCGAATTCCTTTGCTCCTCATCTTTTCAACACTACAAGTGAAAAACAAACAACAACAAAAAAAACAACAAAACAAACAAACACATTAACCCACAAATTAACCATCAGTTGATTATCGTTTCTGTAAATAGACCTTGATTATTTCATGTACATGTAACTTGTCTGTGTGTTTTTCTTTCGACAACACAAGGGCCAATTGCCATCAAAGTTTGACGATTTTAATGGCCAATTTTTTTTAATATCACCCCCAAAACTAGAGCGTAACTGATTTCTGACGAACAATTGAAAATAAATCCTCCCGGTTGATACATGCGCAATAGTTTTGCGTAACCCCGTCGCATGCTATTGCATGTACATAGGTCTTTGGGGACGGACGAAACTGATGATGACTACCGGCTTGTGAAGCGTGTCGTCGATCCAATTACCCCTCACAGCAGCGCGCAACTGGCAGCTGACCGTTGACACGAACAGCCGATATGCTTTCTAACAAGAGTGAGATCCTTTAATCAGCAGCCGATCCGCTTGTTGTATAGCCGGGCCTACGGTGATTGGCTGGAAGTGAATCGAATCGTCTGGTATACAGTTGCCAGTCGCAATGACCATTTCTTTTCGTCGTTACGGTCGCCATCAAACGGAACAACCTGATATAAATATTTTTTTCCTGATCAACACACAAAAAAAAATAAAATAAAATAAGCGCCAGAAAATGCGCATTCGAGCATGTCTGATTGGCAATCGAAAATGGCGAACAGAACGACGTGTAGAATCGAAAGCAGCAACAGCGGGGGATAGACGAAATGGGGGTCTACGTATAGACGACGATGGTGTATCGAATCTATGGGGCGTGATGGCTAATCACAATCCGCGTGACAGGTGGCGTTCAATCCGAACGTACGTTCGCTTGGATGATGACGATGATGATGTCGCTTTCGCAGCTGACGACTTGATGACTATACTACGTCTTGTGTGTCTGAGAAACTGTTTCATTGGCTGCTCAGGCGATAGATGAAGCCGGCCAGTACGTCACCCACGCATCGCAAAAATAAAAAACAAATAAAAAAGAAAGACTGATCGAGTTGTCAGGCGGTCAATATATCAAGCAAATCCCATTGGCCACCTACCCCACTTGCTTGTTGCTGGATATCTTCCAGCTAAATCCCAGTGCCATCAATCATTCGAAATCCATCACGAGGCTACGACACACACTGATACCACGCACCTTTAATCTACCGATTCTTTTCGCTGCGTGTCTCTCTTTCTCTGTATTGTTTTAGCGCTAATCTTTCCTTGTTTCCCGTTCCTCTGGGCAAACGGTGCATCTTTGAAAAGGAATACGTAACAATAAAAAAATACGTAGCCTCGAGCTCGATTGACTGCCACTATGTAGGATTGACTGAGACGATAAAGTAGACCGTGCCAGTAAGAGAGGAGCGAGCTGCAATAGGTGTGTATGTGTATAAACACGTTGATTCATTCACATCAGACTGACAAACGAACACAAAACAAAATGAAACCGCAGCCGAATGATAAACTTCCATTCCCGATCGCGCATCCTAATTTGATTCGTTCAAGTTGATGGACACAAAAGACGACCTTGAAGTCCACTTCAGAATTCATGCAGGGCCGCTTTGTCTTGCCCGTCTGATTGGCGTGGCATCATTTACTTGCATTACATTTTCTGACCGCGGGCGAGCCGATGGAGAGCCTGTCGTTCTTTAAAGAAAAGGGGAAGTTTGAAAACGAGGCAAGGCAAACAAAATTGGGTCACATTTTCCTTGAGTTATTTCACGGTTGTCGTACATTCTGTTGCATCGTTGGCTGTTTCGTCCTTTTGCGGTTGCGCTCTAATACGCCATATACGGAGAACTTATACGTGTCGCCGACCGATTGCGTGCGTCCTGGTCGGCACAACGTGACGGCGAATCAGTCATTGCTGTTCGCGTCTTGCATCGCATATTTTCTATAATATACAAGACCCAATGAGATGTTTGATGTCGGCTTCGTTTCTGTCAACCTTATTCCCACCAGCGTTTCATTCCTCCCCCCCCCCTCGCTATCTTCTGTACATACATAGTGAAAAGAGCTGACCAATCAGCTGACAAATTGAATTCTCCTGGCCATCTTTGTTTTTTTTTAGTCAGTTAATTTCTCGCCTGCAAGGATGCAGTGTCACGCACCGATTTATTACAAACTATAGAAAGGACGGAGGAAACGATAGAAATGGAACACAGCTCGATAGAAACATGTATAGAAGGTGGGGCGCAATGGAAAAATACACATGGATGGTCTTCGACGTCATCGGCCATAGATGGGTAGACTGGGCGTCAGGGGGTGGCCAAAAAGCGTGTCCTGCGTGCTTTGTGGCTGAAAGAAAAAGAAGAAGAGGGGGAAGGAGAGCAAATCAAGCCAATCTGTCAGAAATCCGGGATAATGATGCACCACGAGGAACCCCACACTCCGACGCGATACACACACAGCCGGTGACGTTAACCACCAAGTTTCCGATTGAAGACGATAATGATCAGCTTCTCTCATTGTTCTTGCCAGCGCCTCCCTCACTAGCTATACCGTTACCATAGCGCATTTGTTCTATTTTGAAACAAAGCACACACACACACACACACACACAAAAGAACAAAGAATAAAAAAAATAAAATAAAATGATAAAAATAAAGACAAAAATAAATAGAAATAAAAATATCCAATAAAGAATGTTGCGTTATGTACATATACGTACAAGCATAGCCAGTGGGTGGGAAATCAATATAATCTATTGCCCGCAGACCTATGGGCACGAACATGCAGTCCCTGCTGTAGTCTATACGTACTACATGGATATAAATAAACAAGTGGGGCGAGAGGATCAAAAGAAAAAGAGCGGCAGGGCGCCAATTAAAGTGAGACAGAGAGAAAGAGAGAACGACTAAGAAGATGAAGAACAAACACGGAACTAGTCGTTAGCTGAGCGGCAACGAAATTTGTGGTGGCCAACGCTCGCTGATTTAAGCCGAAAAAGAAAAACAAGAAAACAAAACAAAACAAAAAGATAGAAGACCCATTCCGGCCAACGTTGCCGCAACACTGTATAATACCGTCTAAAGTCAAAAGCTTCCTGGAGCACGAACAGGCTCAATGTTGTGCGATCAATATCCGCAAATAATGAGCCAGTTTTATTTATTTTTTTTATTCTCCTTTTTTTTCCCCTTGTCACCGCACCTAATAATTTCAGCAAAATCTCAATCTCTCGGATGTCACGCCATCATCGCAAAAAAAAAAATAATAATAAAAATAAATTTGGAAGCACAACATTTGTATGTCCAGGACGCATATACACATTTGTATAAAGTCAGTCGGTGCACATCGAATACGTAAACCGAATCCCCCCCCCCCTTTTTTTTGTGTGTCCTTCCTTACTGTTCGACAGCTACCCAGTGATCATTAGCGAACGAAGAAAAGAAAGAAAGAAAAAATTAGATCCTCAAGATCAGCATCAGCGTTAGTTGGAATCCCCAGAAAGAAAGAAAAAAAGAACAGGCGTCGTGGCAACATAAAACACTGTATCAAGGGAAAACCAAATAAGAAATGTCGTACAGTACGTAGACAACATAATAATTGTCTTGAAAGAATAGACAATAAAGGAGAATCTATTTTTGTTGTTTTCGTTCAATTCAAAAGAGAGAAGAAAAAAAAACCAAACAAAAACAAAAACAATAACAGCAACAACTAAAACCCTCCAGAGAGGTAGTAATCAGGTCCGCAATGGACCTATTGGGACACGGATGACTGGAGAAGACAAATTGCTACGCTACTTGGTTGCATGTCGGGCTGCTGTTGGGGGAAAATAAAATAAATTCTAAAATAAACAAACAAAAACGCCAGTTTGTTCTTCATTCGACCCACTTCACCAACAATGTCTCGTTTGCACCCCAGCGGTCTCTCTGCTTCTAAATCCCGACACTTGATTCTTTAACATTACACAGCACAGAAAAAAACAAAAATAAAAAATAAATAGTGTTCTAGTAGGAATGAAAGAGCCGGAAGGAAAGTGGGGGATTGCTTTCATATCACGCTCACATGACGTCGTTGTTGAGGGCTGACAATATCAGCGAGATTCGATCTAGTTCATGGCTTCATTACACGCAGAACGGCAGTTTGTGATCGGGGCAAGACTGTACAATAATGCCGCTATAGTGCCGGACAATCCGAAGAAGAAAAGAATACGGAACAGATTGAGATCAATTGGATGCAATTTCCAGCCAAAGACGTATGAATAAAGAATTGTAAGTGAATCAGCTGGCAGATAGACATGGCGCGTGTGGACGAAATGGATGCATCACAATACATGACAAACTATAACTTTGTGTTCGTGGCGTAAACGACAAATGGCTGCAGGGGCTGTCAATCCACGTGGGTGTACAGACGACGTGACGCGTGGAATATTGCCGGTGTTTGCAAAGAGCTAAACACGTTACATGATGCAATATCGCAAGAACGCTGCAATATCCAATTTCGCTTTATTTTGTTTTGTTTTGTTTTTTGCACTTTGGAAGGTTTTCTTAAGTGCTGTGAAACATAGATCCCAGCAAACGAGGAACAAAGTCGAATGCGAGGATTAAAAAAAACGAAAAAAAGAAGATTGCGTATAAATATGAATAATAGAAATGAGACACTTGTTTTGGACTCGTCCGACCATTTGCGTGGGATGAAAAGGAATGATGGCAGTCGTGTTACTACTGTAGCGTCTGACAATAGTTTGTTAGAGCGTCTTTCATCTTCCGTTTCAATTGTAGTATTGATGACTGTATCACGTCCTTCGCTGGTCATTATAAAAATATGTATCAAACTTGCTGCGTTTCATAATTCTTTCGCTCATTAATACCATCCAATCTTATGTCATCAGTTTGTTGCGATGAGGAGAAATTCAGTTTAGGAAAGCTTTAAACATTTTTTGTTTCTAAAACATATATTATCTTCCCCGCAAGTTCTTAATCTATTTCTTATAGGGGATATCGTTACTCCTGAAAAAGAAAAAAAAAAAGTTGTGTATTGCGCGGTTGCATGGCACACATGCCCTTAGCCAACCGTCTGACTTTCAGACACGCTCTGAACAGCGCACAATGGTCTACCTAAAGGTTGTTTCTTTTAGCTCAAGTTTGAACTTACAACAACTTTTCTTTGCTTGTTTTTCTTTTTCTTTTTCAAGGTCTGCATTTCTGTAATTTACTTTGTTCACTTTCGGTTCGACTTTATTTATTTTATTTTTTTTTGTTGGCTGAAAAAGAAAATGGGTAGATTGCATCTTTCAGCCCCCGGCAACATTTTGCCGTTTTTTTTTCTTTTTTTTTTTTTTAAATTTTTGTAAAACTGGAATAATTCATATTACCGCAGTAGTATCTGAAAAGCCTTTGAACAAAAGGGAAAAGAAAACGAAAAAGTTTCCTGCGTTTAAAACTACATCCGACGAAGACAAAGTTTGCGGCACCGCTGAAAGCATCATCCAGCAAAGAAGAAGCCCTCTTGCGTATTTTCCTTAGAATCGGGACTTTAAGCTATAAGTAGAATGGAACGAATTTCATTTCCATCACGTCTTTGTCAATGACGTACAAGTCATAAGTTGTTCGACATCATTCGCATTGGAGCGCCTCAAAATGTGACCCGAACTGCAATTAATTGCAAAAAGAAGGAAAAGCCGTGAATATTTGGTCCCTTATATACCGGGGAAATCTTTCCCGTACTGGTTCGACACCACGACATTTAAAGGGTGGCGGGCCTAGTGACTCTTTCGTTTTCTATTCCCTCCCCTCCTTGTGCGCGCTCTTGTCAATAGAAATCTGAAAAGCAAGTTTTCAATGGCACCATCACAAAAGTATATGAAGAGTATGCCGAAAGAATCTCGGCCATGAAAGACGTATGCTTGCTCACGGCACAAGCCGCTCAACACACAGAGCCAACATGAAAAAGAAAGAGGCTGAAAAAGGAAAAAAATAAAATAAAATAAAATAATAATGAAAAAAAGGGTAGATGGAAATGCGCAGAAAAGGTCTCGCGATGTCGACTGGACGAAGAGAACACAAAACTAATGGATCTATCCTGCATATATAAAAAAGAAACGAGGGGTAGAAAGTGCATGCACGTGAAATGTGAAGGAAACAGCTGAGTCTGACGTGTCGCTCCCGCAGCTGCTCCTGTGTGGACAGATAGCCGGATTTACAAAAGCGGACAACAACAACAACATAAAATAAAGAATTCTCCAGATTTTATTTTCATTTTTTCGCTTGTGTGACTCCTCGACTGGCTATGAAAGCCGAAGGACACCGATGCACAAGCCGGGGTGGTTTTTAAGTCTTTTTTGTTCAATCCGATTATAGGGCTGCTCTGTGCGGCTATGCTGCCGTGTCACGTACAACTTACGCGTATAGGTCCTCCCCAAAAGTGGTCCAAAACTAAGCGCGAAGAATCAGCGCAAGCGCCCGACATTGACTATATGGCTCTCTTGGAAATGTCTTGGAAATGAGAAACCCTATACACTGATATATAGATGTTTTCAAATGTATATTTCGAATGCTCTTTACATCCCGCAGCTGACAAAAACACACGGAGAGCTACTCAGTTTTCAGCCGTTATTCCTAGGAAAGGGCAATGTCTCCGTGATCGATAGATAGTACTGCCATATATTTTTTTCTTATCTTTATGCTCTGAGGGTATGTAATTTGAAATGTTTGACAGGCGAGGGGTTTATCTACCAACAAATTTCAATAACTGAACGCGAAAAACCACGATGCACAATTGCCAATGAATGAGATGACAAGATATAACCAAAGTGGTGGCGGGTACGTCAAAGAAGAAACAAATACGTGAATTCTTCAACTCCCATCAGGGTCTATATGGAGAAAAGGTGAAGTGGCCGGTCAAAGAATTCTTTGATGAAATTTCAAACGCCATAACTTTGCGTGATTTCTTAGAAGTCCCATTTTTCTCTTAACTTGTTTGTTTCGCCTTTTGTCCCAAAAAGTGAAGCTCGTTACCTATCCGTGACTCACGCACTCCGATCTACCTTCCTTCTTCGCTATCGATAGGCAGCAGTCTGCTCCTGCTACTCCCACCCGCTCTTCGTCCGCTCTTCGTGCGTGCCTACTTAGTCGAATATTCAATGTTTTTGATGATTGCTCCCATCCCAGTGAAAATGACTAGAATCGCATGGAATACAGCCCTTTGCTTAACAGAAACTTAACAGGAACAAAAGCAGCTAAAAACAAAACAAGACTTCCACGAATAAAAGAACTTGCTGGGTGTGCTTTCATCCTCGTTCTTACACAATAAGTCTTTCATTTATGTCCGACCACGAAGACTCCTTATCTCCTGAGCCGGTGCTGTTTCCAGTTCTATACACATCCAACTGTAGCACTTTAACCGACCAAATGAAATTCTTTCATCGTCTGCGGTTTATGTTTACCGTTACACGATATGCATATTACCAATGCATTTGAAATGCATCAATCCTTTAATTTTTATTTTTTTTGTTTTTTATTCTTCGTGAATGGAAACTTACACCGCCATACCCAAAACGCTCTCTTTCTAATTACAATATGTTTCTTGCGTACAGTTTAAATACTAAACAGGAGCCTGTTGTACTTGAACGTGCTTACACTACACTTTTTTCTTTCTTTTACGACATACTTTGTCATATTCTGAGAGTAAACGCACCTAAAAAAAAAAAACGATTAATGTTTGAAATGCAATTTAGAGAGTACGAGAATTTCAGTCTTGCTTTTCGAGCCTGCAATGAAAACTAGTAGGTACATTCTACCATTTTGTTTGGCACTTTACGGGATTCGTTGAACCACAAGAACCGTAAACACAAATGGTCATGGTGTAGTAGAATTTGCAACAAGAAATCATTAACATGTAAAAGAACCCAGCGCATATACATATACTGTTTCGATATTTCTGGAATGCAAAAGCAAACGAGCATTTGTTTTGTTTATCGGCAGGTGTAACGTTAATTTGAATAACAACTGAAATTCTTCTGAAAGCTAAAATGGGACCAGTTGAAGACTTTTCTAGATGTATTGCATTTTTAAACGGAATATGCCTTCTTCCAAGCCCACTTCCTTCTATTCGCAAGACCAACCATGATGTAAACGAAATGCATCACAGTAAACGACATTTTATTTTTGGGTCAAGATATTTTTATTTTATTTGATATGGCACGGCCGGATATTACCTTTGACCGGTTACGACATTAATAGAGAGTTGCCGAAGGGGGGAAAACAAACGAAATATCTAATGGCAACACAGCTGAAACAAAGAAGAAATAAAGGGAACGAAAGAAAAGAAATGTATGTTTGTAGGAGGAGGAGAACAAATAGATTTGCGAGACAATGTTACAGAGAAGACTCTGATCAAAGGGCCCACTATTGGATAGCAGTTGCCTAAAAGGACTCGGCTCCAAATCTGGAAACGCATCACTTGCGTATTTGTTCACAATCACATACTCTCTGTACGGAATCCTCTTCTTTTCTTTGGCCTCTGCTGCGCCTCAGCACTATCCAAAATATAGAAAAATATCTGTCGATGCTACAGACAATCTACTGCTCGACTTTAGAAATATATAGCCGTAGAAGATACTCGTACGATCTAGAGTTAAAGAAAAGACCACTTACATTAATAACCACGGATTGACAAATCGATCTTCTTTTTACTTTTCTCGTTCCTTATTTGATTGGCATATAAGAATCTATGAGTTCAGCTAGCTATACAATGTGAAAAGGAAATGTATACGTATTAAGTCAATGAATGAAAATAAGTCAAAGTATAATCATGAAACGAATAGTGTCGCTTTAACTCTACTCAGCCGGCTAATATTAGCCGTAGCCGAGGTAGACAACTTGATGTCTCGTACGAAATAATTAAACGCAATAAAAAAAAAAAATAATAACAATCCGCAGATTATAGCCTACTACGAAGCCAGAGAAAAAGAAATTAAAAATAAAAAATAAAATACAAAAAAAAAAAAAGAACGGGAAACGTAGGCATAGAAGCAGAGGTTCCGATTCCCGAGCACCAGCAGATATGCAAATCCTTTAGGAAAAAAAAAAAAAAAAAAACATATTGACGCGCAAGCAGAGGATGTATATTTAAAAAAAATTAAAAATTAAGAGACCCTTGAAAACTAGACGACTCTGTCGAATTGCATCTGAAAATAAGATGAGTGCAACGGAACACTTCGTTTCGTTGAGTGCTGGAAGCACACGCAAAAAAATTGCAATGATGATTCAAATAGTTATGACTTTAGACTACGGGGTGTACAGTAGTGGAAATCGGAGCACATAGACCTTTATATTTTCTTTCACACCTCTGATGCCTCTTCTGGCATTCAGGGAGGCTGGTGGCCCGTGAAAAATGTTTCACAATTTTCATCACAAATCAAAGCATTCAGGTTGATTTCTTGGCTTTTAAACTGCCCTATGTGTAAGAAAAAATCATTTCTGTATATTTCCCCCTTCTTACCAGGAATATTGATCGGTTTCACGAGCATATCTCCAACTAACCTTACTTATTTACACTAGAGTATAAGAATGTCGTTTCGATCATAGCGAATCAAACTTTGCAGTTGTTTTTGCTTGCGTGCGAGGACCCACGCGTTCGCTTCTCTTCCTTGTATGCGGACGGAGATTCTCAATCGTTTCGGCTTGTCCGACTTCTTGGAAGTGAACGGAGAGAGATAGGCACTCTAACCTAGGACGGCAGCTTGTTGACCCACAAGTCACAGGGGGGAACGCATTTGGGACGTGGGAACAATCAATTAGAATTGGAGGTATTTGCTCATGAAGAAGTAACCGTGTCGGGTATTAGAAAATTTGAGGCATTTCCGGTAGCCTACGATGGGTTTTAACGTTGCTTTTAAATGAATTTTCATCGCTTAATTTTCAATTTTTCTCGCCAATAACTAGAGCCTACTTTAGACTAGCTAGACATGATCCATCCTATTGCCGAGCACAAATAAATAAAATCGTGGTTAGATTAAGACTATACAAACTGGGTGATCTACAAAAAACTTGAGAAAAAAAAGGGGGACAATGACGTGGACTATAAATGTACAATTGGGTGGAAAAGGATTGTTTTTCAAGTCAGGATAAAAAAACAAAAAAACAATATGACAACTTTGTAACTTTAATCCGAGAGCTAATACTGCCAAGACTCAAGTTTAGTTTGTTTTTGTTTTTAGGTCAGATATTCTATAGTGGACTGTTGGATACGACACACATATCTAACGTTCGCAGTCTCTAAGCGGAGCCGTATCAAATCCTCTGTAGGTTTTGGCCCGCCTGTATAGTTTGCTTGCACCCCGCCAACTCGTTGCCTATACTGTTTGCCTTGGACATGGTGGAGCGCTGGAACTGCGACAAACAGAACTGGCTAGTCCTCTTAGGGGGTCAAGTTACTTGTCATCGGACATAGATGAAGTATAAAACGAACTCAATATTGGGAGCGCACGCAGACATTAACTTTGTTATTAAGGTTGTCATTTTTGAAATTAAATGTATTTTTGTTTCATTCTTATTCTAATAGTACGAGTGCCTTGTAGTTACAGAGTGTTTAACGTCACGCAAAAGGCTAATGAACAAAGCAGTCGAAGTAACAATAATAATGTCGATTCTCCACTGCTTAATTTCCGCTTAATTTATGCCAGTAGGGTTCGACAAAGCGATTGAAATTGCAAAATAACGTTTCAAAAGCATATACGTACGTGTAGCATTATCGCACTCATCTCGGCAAGCTCCATCTCTCCGACGAAAGCGCCTCACCGAAATGAGGATCTAAATACAGGGCAGATCGGCCGAATGAGTTCTATTCTTTTGTATGACGAGGGAACGAACGAATAGGGAAAAGAAATAAAACGAACTCTTTGACTTCTATGTGGGGGATGAGGATAGACTGTTGAAAATGAGACGCTTCATGATTGCGATGGATTTGATTCAAGAGAGAGCGTCGCTAAAAGAAATAAGAGGGGTTTGGGTATAGAGACCAGAACATGAACAGAAAAAAAGGAGGGGGGAAAGCTAAAGAGGGTGGAAAGAGCTACCGGTATCGAATAAAAAACGGGTAGAGAAAAGAGTCTGAGGGAGAGCGAAAAGCGGATCGTGGCTTTTCACTCTAACCGAAGAGGCGTTTCTTTCCGATGGAGTCCAACCCCAATATACTGTCGTATTGTATATCTTTATACTTATATATTATTATACGTGTATGTATATCCATATGACGTAGGCTGTATGGCCTGCATAATACACGGGCTCGATCGGGCTGATCTCGGTGACTCGGGCACGTACCCACAAGGCCCACGCAGACAAAAGAAGAGCTCCATAAAAATCGGGAGGACAATGCGGCAACCTCCCCCATCCTTCGTCTTTTGCTGACCTACCGTCTGTCTTATTTGTCTACTGCATCTTTTAGCGTTCTGGCAAATGAGTATATATACACAACCCCGAGAAACGCCGACTCTTTTGGCGGCGGTTAGTGTCGTCAGAGAGGGTAGATTTGTCATCATTTCATTTCATCCCACCTCCTCCCTCTCTCCCCCTCCCCCCTTTTTTTTTTTTTTTTTTTTAACAACTCATAAGATGAACGAAGGAGAAAAAGATTGAAAATGCCTGACTGAAATCGATGTGACTTCAATCAACTCAATTGACTGAAATTTTTTTTTGTTGCCCCCTTTCCTTGACTAAACTCATCAGTTTTCTCTCCCGTATTTTTCTGTATTTTTCCGAGTATGTATGATATATATATACTGTATAAAAAAAAAAGGACCCATCACACTAACTTAAAATCAGAATGAGAAATTGAACGAGACGGAGATGAAAAGCGCTGCGTCTAGTGCCAAGGGTAACTCGAAACAACTCTTTGGTAAATCCGTTAACAGATTTACGCAAAACTTTACTGCGCTATCACAGAATAGAGCCTGAAAATATTAGAGTGAGAAAAAAAAAAATCAAAGAAAAAACACAAAAATACGGAAGAATAGATTAGTGAAGCGGATGACACATCATCAATCGATAAGACTCTCTTTTCAAAAACCCATACGGAGGAGAACGGATAAAGGGGCGACCCGGCGTCGTTCCAAAAAAAACCAAAAAAAACGTAAACGATCTCCCTATTTCTGACTCCTTATACTTAACAAAAGAGAGGGAGAAGAAGTGGATGACATCAACACTCCCTTTTCTTGGTCTTCCGGTCCTCCTGCTTGTGTCGTCGTGCGCACTAGGTTGTATACCGAAAGAAAACAAATGTGTTTGTTTGGCAGGGCGGCGACGATGATACAAATTCGCCACGCTCCACTCCCGAGGGCTACCCCGTGAGATCTGCCCCGGCAGTTTGTTTCTTCTAAGTCACGCTTCCCCAACACACGCAAAGATCTTTGTTGAGTTTCAAGTCTTCTTTTCTATTCTTTTTACCGATTCATTTAATTTTGGACACACCCTCTTTCTTTCGGAGAAGAACATATTAATCTAGAAAAGTGGATACACGAAAATTACGCATTGCAGGTAGAAACCCAATTTGCCGCTCGCATGCTCGTCGACAGAGTCAACAAGATTGGCAACACTTTTTAGCGCCATTTTTACACATACTTACGTATAAAACAGGCAAAGAAAGACATTTTCTTTTGAAATTCACGGCGAACAGTTGCCACAACAACTGAACATGTGTCATCTCTGCGTAACGAGATCGATACGCTGCAGGAGGCAACAGTCTCAGCAATGAACGATGGTAGTAGCACTTTTGGTAAATATCTTTGACGTTCTTCTAGGAAAAACAAACTCCTACTAACGATCGACGATCCCATCGATCATCTTCGATGCGTTTTATTTTTTTAAATGAAGAATAAAAAAATACAAAAAGGAGCAATAGATGAGTAGAGCCATGCTCTCTGTGTGTGTGAGAATTAAAGTATATAACACGTGAAAGATATTACCCATAGATTTTGTATTACACAATTTTTTTTCACCTTTGACATATCACGTAATAACACGCACAAACCCAACTCGGCTGTGATTTCTGTCACGCATGTTCCGTGGGTTGGGGGAGAGTCGAGCTTTAACAGCTTACAACCTCTTACGTGCGAAATACAAGGACGTGGACAGGTTCAACAGGTAACGCGGTAATCCGTTCGTCAACTGTAACAAATGTCCAGCTTCAAATAGACGATTGTGGTCGACCAGTTGCCGGGCGACGTCTTGTACCCGAGACGCTGGCTGCGGCGAAGATAAGAGTCTCTCACATAACGGCGCATAAAGCGGAGTGCCGGCCAATCGTCCCATCAATCCTTGTTCGAGAATAAGATCTAGAATCTCCTGGTCGTAATCTTCCCCGTTTAACTGAGAAATAAAAGTTTAAAAAAGACCAAGAGATATAGAAAACACGTGAAAACCACAGCATAATTAGACACATGATGACGCGGATGGTTTTTGGCTTTCAATGCCATTCATTAGCGTTCATTCACTACATCAACAACAATAACAATGGCAGGTGAAATAGTGTTCGCTGTAGCATTGTCAGGAAAACAAAGTTTAGCCTATTCACTGGCAAACGTAAACAATGCGAATTCGAAAAGCTCTGGGTAACACGCAGAGTATTCAGATTTCACGAACATGAAAACAAATAGCGAATCTTCGCTAAGAATGGCGTTCGGCGGTTAATTTAATCCTCTTTAGTCCAGTACCTGTGAGCAAGGTATTCATTTCCTTACATGGCAGATGTAGAACGGGGGAGATGGAGAGAGCGCGAGAAGAGAGCGCGAGAGAGAGAGAGAGAAGGAGGGAGAGAAAGGATGACTCTTTCTCAAAATCGCTACTACTCGGCGCCAAGAGGAGGCCACCTCCCGAACAACATAAGATACGGGATTGTAACACAACGAGCCAAGAAAGATGAGAAGAAGGACTTGGGGAAAGAACAGACGAGCATTTCACAGGGGGATTTCCGTTCTTGGTTTAGAAGGGAAAAAAACAAAAACAAAACAACAAAACATAACATAACATACCCCTGGTGAACTGGGCTCTCATTTTACGGTAAAAGAACACGAAAAAGAATTAGGCAAAAAAATTATAAATTAAAAAAATAAAAACAAATAAAGAGAAAGACAGAAAAAAAGAAGAAGAAAAGAAACATTTTACATCCATTAAGAGATGATGTTTGGCCGTTTGGAATTTGGATACCTTTGTTCTCCGGAAATGCCACTTACTCCCACCCATCCTTTGTCTCGCTGTCGTGCGAAGAGAGAAAACGAAAAAAATAAAATAAAATAAAATATTTCGGCCACGAAAAAGGAGCGTCCGGAGGGCTGTACTTTGTTAGATCAGATTTCATACTAACGGTGGGCAGCGCGAAGGCATTCGCCTGGCTGTCCCAACTTTCCGGAGAACGAGCACACAAATTGCTTGTTTAACGCGTTCGTCTTTTGTTTAGCTAGATGCGCTTAGGGAGTGTCGTGACTAAAGCTCCTCTCCGCCTCTTGCCCTCGTCTCATTCGCAAACTGAGCACACTTTAATTAAACGAAAACGGCTATCCAACAAATGGTTTTCAATGAGATTTTCTACGAATTCGATCCAAGTTCTGAGTTAGTTTTGAACACCACAGACGGAGCCACCCAAGAAATGTGTTTTTTTTTTAAATAAAATGAAACTGTCTACGAATTCGATCTGAGTTAATTTTGAGTTCGACTGACAGAACCACCAGCGTATTGGCCAATTAGAAAGCTTACGTCAGCTACGACTTAAAATGTCACTTACATTCTTTTCTACATCGATTTTCATGGGTTTTGTTATGTGGCTAATGTGTAATACCTCTTTAGTTTCGCTGACAAAACGTATGACATCATCCAGCAAAAACGACAGAGACGACCGTAGCGCAACATGAAGACGGAGGCGGATGGACGGGATGGCACCCACCGAAGGCAAGCTGCTTACTGTCTGGTAAATGACACGGATGCACTATAAGAAGACAGGATAGAGAATTGGGTCATGAAAAAATATATAATAGTAAATAAAAAAATCTAAAAAAAAATACCGTAAATACATATATAAAAGGGAAAAACTAACAAACAACGAATGACAGCTCACTTACTTGGTCTGACAAGGGCGGCTTTTGTTCGAAGGCAAGTTTAAGCGTATCCAACACGTAAGCATCCGCCAGAGAGGGCGTCATTTTGGTTATCGCAATCCAAAGTATGACCCATGGAGTAGAATTGGGATCGCTAGATAAAATTATTTACAATTACAATAAAGTGCGACAATGATCCAAATAACAGAAAAAACTAAGTATGTGACTAGTAAAAAAAAAAAAAAAAAAAAGTAATAGATTATGAAATCCATCCGGCTTCTTGAATGCCGATAAAAACAGCAGAAAACATGGCATGGACGAATCGAGCTATCCAATAAGTAACCCAATGAATCAAAGTCAATTTGAATATCAATGCACCTTTCAGATTCAAATGGCGGCCAGAAATGGAGCAATCTAGCAAGCGACGTCAAGTGATTTATGTTGTGACTCATCTCCAAAAGCCGATCAAAGAGGGTCCGACGACGGCCGGCGCTCTTCAAATCGTCTTCTTCTAGATCCTGGATAATATTGTTGGAATCGGCCATACCGTGTTCGTTAGACGACCAGGACTGTTGGATCAACGCCAAAGTGCGGAGCCACTGCACACGGCTTCCAGTTTCGGACAGACCGATGAAGTCGGCCGGAAGTGTTTTCAACATCAACATCAATTGTAGACGGGTCTGGACGTCAATCGTGTCATCGTCGTAAAACTGGCTCATCATTTCGCCAATATCCGATCGGCTAAAGAGGCCAGCCCCGTCACGAGCGTCAAGAACTTTGGCCACCTGATTTAACAGATGTAAGAGCACCTGCATTGCATCTTTACCGTCCAATTCATGTTCGCTCTTGTCCGATTCGGCAGGCAGGCGAAGGAAGTCCAGCGTGAGGCGAATAGCATCAATAAGAACATCTTCCGGAGTCGAGCTGAAGTCCGGAGGGAAAATGCCGACGAGTAAACGAACAACGGACAATGGTTGCCTTTCCACCAGCATTCGTAACAGCAGTCGATGAAGGGCCATTTCTTCTGCACGACTCTTTTCAAACTCCCTCCAGAATTGACTTCCTGCTGACGAGACGACTTCCGTACGGATCTGAGCGTATTCCTCACTCCTCAAACGTTCCAAGTGCTCCACCCACTTTTCAATGCGCGTCTGATACGTTTCAAAGACTTGGTTTGCGTCAGGGTTTGTTTTGCTTCTGCCACGCTCTTTAGCCATTTTCACGCAGCGCCGACAAATCTCTGTTCGGATGTCAAGCGTCAGTGCGTCGAGGGATCGTTCGGAGAAGCAAAGTTCACCGACAAGATTTGAAAACTCTTCGGCGTCCAGCTTGTTGATGTGGGTTTTACAACTTTCCAGTCGTTGGAGCCAATCGGACACGGCAAGTGTTTTGCCTTCGTCCGCCAACGCAAAGAAATATTTCCGCGTCCAAATCGAATGAACGGTAGCCTGACTCACGTGCGGTGATAGCTCTTTTACCGAACGCGATATCAGTTGAGCTAGTTTGACGAGTTTAGGCACGTTTTCCGCAGTGGCGGCCTTTTCAATTTCTTGCGCAAAACCTTGGGCTGACCGCGTCAACTTCTTGACATCGACATCCTTGACGCATTCCAATTTACGCAGAATTTGAATGTAAACAGGAGCATGTGGCGTCATACATTCAGCGGTCGATGAATTCGAATTAAGTAATTGGAAGAAGAGGAGAAGGCGGCCATGATCTCGACCTGAAATACTCGGATAGATGACGTCGACCATCTTCGAACCAAACGACTGGACATCGCTGTACAAAATGTCGCGCATGCGGTGCTCATCCATGTATTTGACGATATGACCGGGTGTAATCTTGTCTTCGGCAAACAAGGCCGTCAGATGAGAAAATGTCACTTCCCAAGCCGAGACATCGTAATGCGCTGCCAAACGGACAGCTGCTGAATAGACGGCCGGATCAGTTGTGATGGCCAGACCGACGATCGTATCTCGCTTATAGGTATCGTCCGTTGTAAATCGGTTAATATCGACTCCTCCGTCCAATCGGCGTAGTTGCTGAGCTTCGGAAACATCGGCTAGAAGACGTAGAGCTCGTCTGAGGAAGTCACGACAAACGGCCTGCTCCTTTGACAAGCCCTTCTCGGAGATGGACAGGCAGTGATGGATCAAGCAGCGAGGACGTAGAGCGACAAAATTTTGCCCGGCATCAGCTAAAGATCCACCCGAAGAAAAACCCACCATTCGGAGGGAGAAATAATAGGCGGCCATCTGCAGAGTGATCTCTGTGCTAGGTAAACGCGTTAGTGGCTCCCATGCTTCTTCCACCTCTAGGTCTAAAAGATGGCCGATGGCCAGCAGGCAATCAGATGGGAAAAGAGATTCAGCTAATTTCGCCAGTACATCGCCCCTTGGACGATTTCTCGCATAAGGCTCTTTTAAGCTGTCCAGCACCAACATCCGCCAGGACCACATGAGCAGATCAAGTTCACTACTGACCAATTCGGGCATGGAAAAAAGTCGATAAGAGGCGCTCAGGCGACTTTCGTGAAGACCAATCCCGTTGTTGCACCAGACGTCCCAATAGAACACGGGCAACCCCCAACGGATGCATTCTTTATTATCTTCTGAAGTACTAGGGATACGCGTTCGCTGGGTTCCATTTTCCGGTTGCCGATGTTCTTTTAGCTTCAAGCTGCTCCTGACGACATTGACTAACTGCCTTGTCGTGTCCGCCGTTGTCAGTAACACCTGCTGCGGCATAGTTCCACCGCTAACCGTCGTCACTAGGTTCTGATGTTTCTTGGCAACGTCTTGTCGATATGCTTCGACTGATTTAGGATACAATCGTGCTAATAGACTCTCGTCGCCATTCTCGTAATTCATATACATCTTGATTTGTTTGTTACACTCTTCTTCGAGTTTGGTATGTTCCAAATGCCATTGCAACTGGAGAAGTTCCTCGATTGATTCAGCTGGACAATAGGTTAAAGAATAGGAGACGAGTTCTAGCTTCATACTCAAGTTGGTCAATTCCTCGAGCTTGGCTAATCGGCTGCATACCTTCCAGCCAACCGGACGGTTTGCCAGGCGAAGTTTGCAGCACATCTGGCCAGCTACATCCAAATCTTGTTTCATCAATGCCGTTTCGGCTATCCGAACATAAATTTGCCCTTCTAGTTCTTTACGGCAATCTTCATTGTCGGTGAAAAAGCCATTGTCACAAGCCCGAAGAAGATGACCGAGTCGCAGGAGACGGGATGAATTCTTGTAGGCTTTGGTGGCCCGTTTCAAAACTTGATCGACGAGTAGGAGCCGGTTGCGCGACAGCCTGATTTTCAGTGGTGGCATGTCCAATCCAAATTCGTACAAAAGATGAATAGCGCTGATTAAATCCTGCCAAAGCAAAGAAAAGGCGATCAGAAATACTTATTCTTTATCTTTTTTGTCTTATTTTTTGGAAAACACGGTTTATCGTATTATACCTTTTCTTCTTGTATCTTTTTGTCGTCAATCGTAATTAAGCCAAGACAATAGCTCGCCAATTCTAAGCCCGGATCTGACAGATTTTCGGAGGAATTGAAATACTCTTCAGCGGCTTGGAGAATTAATTCCTTGCTTCGTTCAAATGGAATTTTCGATGGACTTCCACTCTGTGATGGGTGGGAATCGGCATTTGGGTTCAGTTCCAGCATTAAACCGGCTGAAGTAATACTCTCCTTTTTGGCTGAGGAGAGCAAGCTACCCACCAGAATTTCATAACATAACTGCGGGCTAATTCGGCGAAAAACTTTGCGTTGCAATTCCAACATATCTTCCAACAATTCTTTCCACTTGTTCTCGGTTTGCGTCTCGCCCTTCCTCAACGCCGACCTGGTTAGGCGGACGAAAAGCTGTTCAAGCTGCTCCTCATCGTTCTGCTTTGTCGATATCGTAGCAGGCGTTATGGCCACGTCGTAGTTCTCGAGAATGTCAGCAGCCTCTAAATGAGATTGGAGCTGGTCCAGCTGATCGTGTAACTCAGATAACAACTGATCCCTTTTGGAGTCACTTGGTCGCTCAGGTAAGCAATCGTAAATCTTCATGGCCACTTCAAGTTGGTCAGTTTTCTGGCAGGCGTATATACATTCCAGAGCCAAAGATATCAAAAATTTAGCGTCGCTAATGATTGGACTACTATGATCCGCTTTAGAATTGGTGCAGATCTGCAGAGCCCAGTCTAGATTTTCTTGACTACTGACAACGAGTAAGGACCGTAATAGTTGGTTAATACGACCCGGGTGTAGAGTATCCAGTCGGCGCAAGTACGGCATCAACCAACGGTGCAGTTTCGGCAAAAAGGAATCGGCGTCACAACCATCCATGATGAATTGACAAACGCTCAGCTCACTCATGGCGTTTAGCTTTTCCAGGGTGACATTCTCGCACTGGAGATCGTAAACAAGCGTCTCAAGCGTCAATAATTGATGATGAATGTGTTCTAAATGAGGCACATTTCTTTCTAAGCCAAGCTTAATCAAATCCAATGCATTCTCAACCAACATGCTGTAAAATATACAAAAACTTTCATTAAAAATGTTATAATCATCAATATTACTTCATATCACTTTACCACTGCTTCTCGATGTCGGCAGCTCGTGTTCGGTACCATGAACTCACAATGTCCATGGTGAGTTCTACTCCTGGGGAACGGAAACGTGCAAATTCTTTGGCCTCTTCACTGTAAAATAATTCTACAGCTTCCATTTCGAGTACACGATCCGCATCGACAGCAATACGGGCAGCTGGACATTCACACCAATCGGATTTGCGCAGCTCTTGCTGCTCCCACAAGAAAACTTCTCCACCTACATCGCATTCGGGTAAGACTGAACGGTATTCAAACGGAGGGATCGTTTCCGGGAAGCAAGAGCAAACGGCCAAACGGTGGGGTAGAGTTTGTGGTCCGATAAAGGTGAACATTACAGCAACAGCCTGCCATTCCCCTGACGAGCAAAACCTGCTGTGGATTCCAAGGCAGTCTGAGATCGAAAATCTTCGAAAAACGATGGGTCGAATCGCTGGCCAGCAACATGTGGACCGCCCAAAATAACCTCGTAAATGGACAAGCGATCTAAAAACTGCAACAGACGACGTCGAGTAGAAATCAGCATTTTTTGCTGCACTGTCAAATTATCGAAGTCGATCTGTTCCAACCACCGTCTGTTTTGCTCTTCTTCTTTCCGCTGGATTTCCGCTTCCGTTTCTTGGAATTCGAACGGAATCGAAGTGGCTTCGTTACGGCCTCCTCCTTCCACATCGGCGACCACGCCTAAATCCGTGTTTTTTAAGCCGTAGAGTAAGAGCTCGCGAGCAGCATCTATATCGGTAGGCACTCGTTCTAGGCATTCGCGGAGTACCCAATTACGTTTAGTCACTTTGCTAAGGTAATCGTGGATAGTAGCAATCGTGGCGGGTGCGTTCCTCCATTGCCGTTGATAAACTAGATCACAATCTAGACTATAAGCTCGAGCAAGAGCTAAGGCTTCCCCATACTCTGCAATGAGAAAAATACACGTGCGCTAGTTCGGAGAGACTAATTTGCTATGGAATTTGGAAACCAACCTTCAGCATCTAATTTCCACAAGTAGAGTTCATCGGGAGTTGTTTTTTTGAAACCCAAAAGACGGTACGTTCTAGTTAAGAGCTTCGGTCGTTTCCTGGGTGGCCGAAAACGTTCACTGTCCGTAGCCCTAAGAGCAATGAAAAAGTTAACATGAGTGTTTTGGTGGCAAGAGCTATGCTATGGATACCAAAAGAGGAGCGAGCGTACGGCTCTATGGGCCATAAATGTTTTGTCTTCATCCTCGCTAGGTTCATCGTCTTCATTGTCGTGGTACGCAGCCGCTGCATTTATATCGTCAGTTGTTGGTTGAAGTCGCTTCCGCCGAACTTTCATCTCGCACTCAAGACCTAAAAAGGTACTGTCGAATGCTGGGCTAACGCGTGGAGAACCCTCGAAAAATTCGGCCGAAGAGCCTAGTTTATTACGGAGGTCCGACACAGCGCATACGGAAACAGCTCCTGAGCAACGGGCTAAGATGAGAGAATCTTTTGACCACCAATTGACATCAATAGGATGGAACTTGTACGGATTTTGGAAAATGGGACTGCGTACCCGGCGATGAGCCGGAAGCTGAAGAACCCCAGGATTCATTTCGTCGAAGCCGGGCTGTCGATCAAGCGGCCAGAAATGTTGACATTTTAAGGAAGGAAGTGACCAGACTGACACCGCGCCAGAAAAGTGAATTGCAGCCAGAGATGAACCGTCCATTGAAATACTCAATTTGACTATGGTATTTCCGTAGTGTTTCTTTTGGAAAGACTGGAGCCACTGATTCGATAGCTGTTTGGAAACATCTGGCGTCTCGGAGTAAAAAGGGAGCTCATCAATCAATCTCCAGGATGTGAGCGCAAATGTTGTGCCAGGAACTCCACGTTTTTTCCCCGAGTCGTTAGGCTCGTAAGACGTAACGGTTGGGGAAGCCAAAACCAACAGGTTGCGTGATTGGTCTGCACAACACGCAGTTATACCGTATGGTAGATGCGAAGCAAATGAAAACGTGTGACTTTCCTGAAAGCCTTGGGTAGGTGAAACTAGAAAAGCCCTTAATTGACCATAATGATCTAAACATAGAAGTTCATACGACCAATGGGCATTTTTGGTTCTAGTATCAACAAATGCTAATCCTGCCAATGCATTTGTTGGCACATCATTTGAAGAGTTGTTCAATATAGTCCCCTTTGGGGCAGGGATGACAAATAATTGAGTGGCCAGCAAGTCGTAAACATCAACAGATCCAGAGCTATGTGCTATAGCCAAAAGTGTACCATCAGGGCTCCATTCTAATTTTCTCCACTGTTGGAATGGATCCTTGGCAACATGGACTTTTCCAATCGGAACTGCATAATGGTCCCGGGAAGTTCTTATTTCCAAGGCATTATCCTGGAGAACTGCAACTGTTTTACCATTAGACCCTACTGCAAATAACCATGGTAATTGCTGGTTTATCCAGCTGTAAAGTTTAAAAGAGAAAAAACAACTCAATTTTAGAAACAGAGAATTCAAAACCATAATTTTTACTTACTTTGAAATGTAATAACCACCATGACTCTTCCTTAAATACCTGCTGATGTTTTTCCAACTCCAATAAGGTTCTTCAATTCCTTTGTTCTATGAAAGTAATGAACTAAGTCGGTAGTTTTAAACATTACTTTGGGTAATACTAAACCTACAGGTACATCTTGTTCCTGAGACCATTCTGATAAAACCAGCAGTTCATAGAGAATGCTTTCTTCTATACTTCCTGTGATGTCACCCATATTTTATTATTGTAAACTACAGTTCACGGAATAAATATTTGAGCTGACTAAATATTATCGTCAGTCCAGCACCATTGACACGGCTTCGACATTTATCACCATTCCCTCGGCAAGAAATTCGATTTGATTTTTTATTCGTGAGTGAGCCACACACTAGCAGTCGACCAAATACGTCATCGATCTTTAGAGCCATCTATCTATAGTTCTATAATCTAGGATAACAATTATTCCCTCTTGGTTTACAGCCAACACAGTCTTAACCCGTGATTGGAAACAGATCCATTTAAATTGGTCGCTCCAAACGGATACTTTGGGTCGTTACCAACGGATCCATTTCCATTAACTGATACGAATCAAATTGCACAAGCCACCTGTCTACTCAACACACACTCCATTCGAGAACGGAATATGGTCCGTTCTTGTGTAAATTTTTATTATTTATGCTTATTGTTTGTTTTTATTTTTCCAGTTACGCATATAATGTTTTACATTTATGAAATCTTTTTTCATTATATAGAATAGGATTAAATTAAGAAACAGTTTTTTTTTTTAAATTTGAATCAGTGTAAATTGTCAACCTATGTGTACTTGGATCGGTTGTCGGGCCGGAATAAAACCGGCTCCAAAACCCGATACACTACTTTGACCCCTGTTTGCAGTGTTCTATCGAATAAAACATTCGAATAAAATTTCGAATAGAATAACACAAAAATTCGAATATTTATTCGTTATTCGTCGAATAAAAATTTTACTTAATCGTATTCGTTATTCTTATTCGTTGTAACTCCAAATTGTATCATTTCGAATACAATTTCGAATAAGTAATTTAATTTTTTTTTCGGCAAAAAGTCTCGTTTTTATTGCCGTTTAGTCCAAATATTGTAACGAATGTCATTTTAATGTGTATGTTTTTTCCTATTGCTTTCTATATGTGACCGCTAGATGGCTTTTTCTAGCGTGGTCTTATTATTCTAGAGCTAGTCAGATTTCGCCTGTACAGTATCCTGCACAAAAATCCGAACACCGATTTAATTTTTTAAAGCCACCTATTGGCGGGGTAAAGGGTTTTTTGTTGGTTTTTCTTTAAGAGGGAGGGTAGACGGGGTGATGGACACATAGGGCAGGGTTGGGTAAGTCTAGACATTTTTTTAATGCTTTAAGGCAAGTAACAGGTCGGGACATTTTTGCAACCCCCAGGGTGGTGTGTTTTTTTTAAACGACAGTTGGAAATGTTGGACTTAGGCTGTGTAATACTCCTTAACCAAATAAATTATAAAGCTGCCTGTGCACAATTATTTCGATACCGATGGCATATGTGTAGAGCCTCTGATTGCGACGCCGTAGATCAGTGTTCGAATCCCAAAAAGAGTTTGTCAAATATATGGTATCATTATAATATTCTTTATTCGAATTTGCTGGGAATATTAATTTCTCTAGAACGAAGGAGATTATTATTTTTAAAATTATTTAATAAACAAAAAAAGCATATATTGCTCGATGAAAATTTATTTTATATGTGAACGAGAATTTCTCGTAAGTTAATAATATTAACTCATCACCTCATCAGAAATCGAACACCGATCTCCAGCACCACATTCAGAAACGCTACACCTACGCCATTGACACCGACGTAATCATTTACAGGCAGCTGGAACATAAGCTTAATTGTTTCGGTAAGCAACATTACCATGCCCAAGCCCTAAATTTCCAACTGTCGTTTTAAAAAACACACCACCCTGGGGGTTGCAAAAATGTCCCGACCTGTAACTTGCCTTAAAGCGTAATACCTTAAGGCATACCCTACCCTACCCTGTCGTGTCCATCACCCCGTCTACCCTCCCCTTTAAAGAAAAACAAACAAAAAACCCATTACCCCGCCAATAGGTGGCTTTAAAAAATTAAATCGGTGTTCGGATTTTTGTGCAGGATACTGTACGTTGTCGGTTTAGCGTTGTATGTTTCTCGGCTGGTGTATTGTTGCTATTTCTTTAGTGTAGTTTAGTTTTATCCATTAGGGCACCATTGGAAGTAGTTTAGCGAGTTTTATAGTAGTCCAATGGTGAAAGGGACCTATATGCTTGCGCCTTGTGTCGTGAGGCCAACATTTATGTAACTTTGGCTTTGGGCTGTTTACATCATCAAGTGTTTATTGCCATATTCAAATTCTACCCGTGACAATTTGGTGGAGATGCAGGGTATTGGCTACACTTGTTGATGGTGAATTTTTCAAAGTGAATTTTGATTTTGTGAGAACGCAGTGTCGATATGTGTTAGTGATCCAAAACGTTTTCGTTTCATTACGTGTTAGCGTCGTCGCCATTTTTTATTTTTCCCATTGCCGCCATCTTGTTTCCTTTGGTGACGCTAATGGTCAAGTATCGTTTCATCGTTGTGTGTAGACAAGTTAATCTGTTTCTTCTCTTTTATTTTTCATTTAGGAAATTTTGAACGGATTGTGGAATTTTATTATCGAATTGTGGATGAATCGACTTCGTGTTTGGGCATCTCTATTTTTATCATCTTGCTAGTGAACAATTAATTCTCTCTTTTTATCTCTCCAGTCTAGATTTGACTCGAAGATTTGATTGCTTTCGGGTTTTTAATGGGATTACTACCCGTTAGCATTTGAGTGGTTGGATATCACTTTTTAGCAAAGACCCGAGAGCTCGTAAGTTGCGTCCCCTAACCAATTACCTTTTAAATTTAGGTGAGGGTCATAGCCTCCGTCGGTCAGTGCTGTTATACACAGCTTACAAAAGTATTGGTCCCGATATTTGGGTTCCCCTCTTAGTGGGTAAGATTTTGTTGTGGGTTGGGTGGGGTTTGCCTTACCGATTTTTGATTTTACAGTCCCTTTTTCACTTGACTTGTGATAGAGGCTTCTTGTTGTGATTTTTTAGCGAATCTTTTATTTTGATTTTTTCTTTCTGAATCATGGCTCGTCGGTTAGGTCGAGAGGGTCCTCCGGTTGCTGTAGTCGTAAATGAGCAGGCTCCTCGCTTGCGTGCGCGTGATCCACCGATCTTTCGTGGAGAGCCTCATGAAGATGTAGTTGAATGGTTGCGTCAATTTCAACGGGTTAGCGATTTCAATTTGTGGGATGGGAATCAGCAACTACGACAGTTGCCCCTATGTTTGGAAGGAGTTGCTGAGAGGTGGTTTTCTAGTTTGAATCCACGACCTGACACTTTTCCCGCTCTTAGTGATCGAGTTTTGAGGGCATTTCGTCATCAAAACTACGAAATGGAACTAGATTCGCAGCTTCGTGCCCGAAGGCAAGGCCCTGGTGAACCCGTCATGACTTATTGTTATGATGTTGTTTATCTTTGTTCAAAAATTAATGCAGAAATGCCTGAACAAGAGAAAGTTCAGCATATTTTGCGTGGATTAAGTCCTTCTCTTATGGAAAAGGTGATGCCTGATCTAACGCAGCCATTTACCGTTGATCAACTTTTTGCTCGGATTCAAGTTCATTGTCAGGCAATTGCCATGGCCAATCGAGCTTTGAATGATTGTTTTTCTGCCCCGGTACTGCTTTCAAACACCTTGAATCCTCCCTATGCTGGCTTTGTTACCAAAGAGGAGTTAAACGCTTCGATTGCGTCTTTGAGAAAAGAGATTAAGGAAGATATGGCATCTACTTTAGCCTCCTTTACCGCCGCCATTAAAGATACCATCCGGTCGGAACTTAAAGGTAGTAAGACAAATGAGTGTTAGTGTATCGGCCTATTACAAGGAAAGGACGTGCGACTAAATTTCTTCACCGGTATTTTGGTTCATATAAATTGTGCGTCGAGTGAGCGATCTTAACTACATTGTTCAACTGCTTTACGGAAGAAAGAAGAAAACGGTTTGCGTTCGTGTTTTTCCCATTTTATAACTTTTCCCGTTTTCGTGTTAACGTGAACACTTCTAGTTCCTGCCAGAATAGAAGTGTAAGTGAGTTTTCTTCGCGTCTTGGCAGAGACCGAAGCAATGAGCGTTCCGCTTCGCGTTTTGGTAGAAACGGAAGCGATGAGTGTACCACCTTTGGGGTGATGAGTGTATCACCTTTGGGGTGATGAGTGTACCACCTTTGGGGTGATGAGTGTACCACCTTTTGGGGTGATGAGTGTACCACCTTTAAGGGTGATGAGCATTCTCCTTGTTCCGACGGGGACAGAGGAAAGAATTTGGTTGTTTCGAACTCTTCTATTACAGGTACGGAGACGGCATCACGTCCAAGAAGTATACTTCGAGCTCCAAGAACTGAAGAGAATTGTTCCAAAAATGTCGATAATGTTAATGATGTAATTGGTTCACACAGGTTAAGATCAAGAAACAAAATACGGGCTCCTGTGCGTTTTTCTTTATAATGATTTTTTGATTGTATGATTAATTGTATGATCGAGGACGATCCTTTTTTTTTTTAGGTGGTGATATTGTAACGAATGTCATTTTAATGTGTATGTTTTTTCCTATTGCTTTCTATATGTGACCGCTAGATGGCTTTTTCTAGCGTGGTCTTATTATTCTAGAGCTAGTCAGATTTCGCCTGTACGTTGTCGGTTTAGCGTTGTATGTTTCTCGGCTGGTGTATTGTTGCTATTTCTTTAGTGTAGTTTAGTTTTATCCATTAGGGCACCATTGGAAGTAGTTTAGCGAGTTTTATAGTAGTCCAATGGTGAAAAAGACCTATATGCTTGCGCCTTGTGTCGTGAGGCCAACATTTATGTAACTTTGGCTTTGGGCTGTTTACATCATCAAGTGTTTATTGCCATATTCAAATTCTACCCGTGACAATATTTTCTATTTTTAATGGCCTAAATTAAATTTTTATTCGATATTCCAGAGCCATTGACTCCTGGTTGCTCCACTATGGCTATTTTCCCTCTCAGAAAAGGAGTATCCTTTTGCGGAGAACATTACACGTTTTCCACCAGACGAGAGCGCCTCTTGCGGGTGTGTTGGTGTTCCCTCCACACACAGGCTCATTTATAGCCAGGTGGCGCTCGCACCAGGCGGAAAATTACTCTTACGCTCCGCCCTAAAATCATCGTTTTTTCGTATAGCGTTTCCGCAAGTGGGTACCCCTTTTCTGAGAGGGAAAATAGCCATGGTGGAGTAAGCGTAGAAATCTTTCCACCACTGGGCCACTAAGTTTCGTCTGATTCTTTCTCTTTTTGTCAACGTCACCCGGTCTGAGTATTCTCTCTCCGGTGATGTCGCTGGTGACACACACATCTTTGAAGTCCGTTATCAATTTAACATAACGGACTTCAAAGATGTGTGTGTGATGTGTGTGTGTTAATGTGGAGGAACAACAGTATCTATTTCAAGTTATAGAAGATCATCGTAAGCATTTCAATGCTCCTAGAAAACAAAACTTTGTGAACGTTTGAATTGGCGAATAACATACAGTACAAGTTTTTCTTCAAAGTGTTATAACTATTTCCGTTGGTGGGTACCTTAATTTTAATTATTTCTAATCCAAATTTGACACGCGTTTAGCTTACATAATAAAGAAGCAAACGGGAAATGATCGATGCGGGTTTTTAGAATTTTTGACTATGCGGATGAATTTTTTAAATTAAAAAAGCCAGTTTTTTGCTGTTTTTCCAATTGGGGGGGGGGAGGGTTTCATGTTTTGGGAAAAATTTTTTTGTCCCAAAAAACAACCCAATCCCAATGATCATCGAAAACAAAAAATAAAACTGAAAAATGGGACACCCTAGGGTAACCTATCAGCAAAACCAAGAGATATTAGTTCAGCCAAGGTCAGACAAGTTCAAACTTGTCTGCCCCTCGGCAAAGGCACGATCACAAACACACACACAAACACAGACACAGACACATAAAGACAAAACTTAAATTAAAATTACAATAAACCCTTACCACTTCTGTCATTAACAGCGGGGCCTGTTACTGATTATAGAGAGAACACACAATCATTCATCAGTAACATCAGATTCTAAAAAACATAATTTTTCACATCGGGTGGTAGTATTCTCCGGTAGAGGTCTTGACGAACACCGATCGGACGATTCCGTCTGGACTGGGAGTGATTCGAGTTACTCGACCAACAGGCCAATGTCCTCTAGGAGAATTCGGGGCTGCCACAAGCACGGTAACGTCCACAGCCAAATTTTTCTTATCGAAAAGCCATTTTCGACGGTCAGTGAGTGTGGGAAGATACTCTTGAAGCCATCAGCGCCAAACGTGTGTCGTCATGACTTGCATAGCTACCCAGTGTTTCCGAAAATATAATTTTTCGTCCTCAATCACTTCGTCTTCGGTATTTGACGACCTCTGCGCAAACAAAAAATGATTAGGGGTAAGTGGTTCTGGATCTCGAGGATCCACGCTGACGTAGGTCAGTGGACGTCCATTCAGTAGTGATTCGGCTTGAATAAAAAAACCACGACTGACGGATGACCTCTTCGGGCGGTAAACGAAGCAAAGGCGATCAAAAAAGACGATAAGTCAAGTGAGGCTGCAACTTCAAAGTGTACCGCTCTAGTATTGAGACAGGTTATCAGCAAAACCTATCGTTTTACTTTGCGACGTCAGACCAATAGACGATTTGGTTAACTGCAATACGAAGGGTCGATTGAACGAACTTCACAAGGCGTAGTGCCATAATTGCTCCTTGGAGTTCTAATTTCGGAACACTAAGCGGACGAAGTGGTGCCACGCGGGACTTTGACGTCACGAAATTTACGGCGACGATATTTTTGCGATAATTTACTCCCAGATACACCACAGAGCCAAACCTAACGGTGGATGCATCGCAAAAAGCATGCAGCTGGATGTCTTTGATGTCACTGGAAGAAGTTAGAGCTCGCGGGATCTTGAATGCTTCGAGATGGTTAAGATTAGTAGTCCACCTGTTCCACTCGTGTTGAATTACTTCGAGAATTGGGTCATCCCAGTCAACCCCGACAAGCCACAATTCTCGTAGAATTCTTTTAGCGCTAAGGATCACTGGTGGTAAAAAACCCAGTGGGTCATACAAGGTAGACACTGCACTCAAGATCCGACGCTTATTCCTTGCTTCAACGTCGGTTTTAACGTCAAAGATGAAGCTGTCACTTTCGCTGTCATATCAAACGCCTAAGGTTCTCTCCATAGGTAAATCTTCTAGATCCAAATTCAGGCGAGGTTGATTACGATCACCTTCTGGAATGCGAGACAATACCCGTCGAGATGAAGAGAGCCATTGATGTAGATGTAATCCTCCCTTTTTTAGAAATGCCGTAGAATCTTTGACTGCTTGACTAGACTCATCTTCGGTGTAAAAAGAATTCAGAAGGTTATCCACATAGAAAATCTTGTAGACCTGTTCAGCAGCTTCATGAAATTCTTCACGATGGAGGTGAGCAATATGTCGGAGCACTTGAGAGCAGATGGAAGAGGATGAGACCAACCCAAAGATTTGTCACTGCATCTCATATACGGTGGGTCTTTTTCGAGAGCCAGGTGAACGCCATAGAAATCGTAGGGCGGAGCGATCTTCTTTCTTCACGCCAACTTGAAGAAACATTTGTTGTATATCCCCAGATAGGGACACCGGCCTTTTTCTAAAGAGTAGAAGGGTAGCACCTATGTCGTTGATAAAGTTAGGACCTTTTAACATTACTTCGTTGACTGCAACTCCTTGATACTTGGCCGAAGCATCGAAGACCACTCTAACCTTTTCGGGATTCCGAGGATTTACGACTCCATGATGGGGAAGGTACCAATTTCTCCCAAATGTGCCCTTCAATTTACTTTCTTTGAGAGGCCAAGCAAATCTCTTTGCCACATAGTAATCGATCACGGCTTTGTATCTCTCAGCAAAGTTAGAATTGTGTGCGAATTTGTTTTCAATAGGAAAAAGTCGACGAAATGCACTGTTGTAATTATCGGGTAGTGCGATATCATCTGAATTCCATGGTAGTCCCACTTCATACTTGGTTCCATCGAATTGAATAGTCGCTTCCAATTTCTTTCTCACCAGTTTATAATCGGCTGATTCTAACGGTTGAGCTGGAGTTACTATTGGAAAGCTTTCCGTTTCCCACAATTTCTCAACTTAACGCAAACGTAGCGCTTCCGTCGGCGATTCTTGTACACTGCAGCAGAGGTTTTGCACCGCCAGCAATGGTTTGTTTGAACGACAAACCGCTGAAGCATGTTGCTGCGTTCCTACTGTTAAATCAGCAACGCAAGTCCAACCAAATGGCGTCAATAAACCGAAGGGGGCTTTTGTTCCGACAGGAGGTAGTTTTTCATCGAGACGTAGGTCCAGCCATTGGTTTCCCGTTCCAATTAGGATGGTTGGTTCTCCCACATCAACCAGTTTCACGTCTTTGAGATGAGGGTAACGACTTTGGATCTCCATTAACTCCTTCGGTGGGCATTGTAACTTTAAGTACTGAATGGGTACAGTAGATACTTGCTTTGAATCAGCTTCGAAGGTTCTGTAACGAGTATTAACGGTCAGACTAACCGTAGTGGATTGAAATTGAGGGTCTTGGCCGTGATCCGACCCAAAGGATACACCTTTTGCATTTCCTTTGGATTTAAACTGTTTAGCTACATCCTCTTGAATTAGGTTAACGGTCGCTCCTGGATCAAGAAAAGCGAAAGTTTCTATTTCCACTCCGTAAGCTTGAAGTAACACTGGAACGATAGCTAGGGAAGTGTTGATAGCCGTATCCCTGTTTTTAATGGTCATTGCACGACTATCAGACGACTTTGCTGATGACTGAACTGGGTTTTTAGTTGCTGAAGTATTCACAGGATAAACTCGAGGCGCTCCGTGCAATAAGGGATAGTGTAGCTGATTACAGTTCCCAATATTGAAGACGATTTCGGTGGGACACTCAGTTCCCCGATGTGTTCCGATCAGACACCTAAAACATAGTCGTTTCTCCTTCACCCACTCCACTCTAGCTGTAACATCTAGATCCCTAAATATGGAACAGGTTTCTATCGAACGCGCGTTATTACAATAAAGGCATTTCTTGAGAACACTTTTCTTTGGCGATGGCAATGACGAATGACTCTCAGAGGGGTTACTTGGCTGCGATTTCTTGACTGGTAAAGATGTGGAGGTGTGAAAGACCACAGGACCTTTACCAAAGAGAGGAGTTGGTTTGGTGGAAGACAAAGAACCTCCCGCTTTCTTTTCCTTCTGTGGAGCTGGTGATATATGAGTAGACGGCCTGGTCATCAATTCACCCATCACCATCTCGTCTATCCATTTTGCTAGATCCTTGAGAGTAGCTCGTGTAGGAGTCATCCGATACACTTTAACGCCCCAGCTACTTCTCATTCGCGGAGATAAACGAGAGACGACGTGTTCTAAAGTCATTCCCGATTCCAAGTCTTGCTCATAACCGCCGGTCCTCAGGGCATGCATGGCTCCAAGAAGAGTTCGGTTGAGCTTGGCTAGTGCCTCTGAATCATCATCTCGGATCGATGGAAGATTCATAAGGACCATTAAATGGCTCCGAGCAACCACTTGTGGTTGACCATATCGCTTTTTCAGTCCTACTAAGGCATCATAATAAGTGGACGGATTGTCCAAGTATTCGGCTATGTAGGAACAAACTTCTGTAGTGAGCAAGTGCTTTAAGAAAGCATGGCGTTGAGCGTCCGATGGTACCACATTATGGATCATGTCCCTAAACGAAGAGATAAAGGCTGGCCATTCATTTGCATCACCATTGAATGGCGTTATCTTTATCTGTGGTAACGCATTCATTAGACAATTTGTGCTGAACCCCACTGAAGCTTCCCATGTTGGAGGTGTACGCCTGTTAATCCAATCATCGCTGCTGAACGATGGCATTAACGGAGGTGGTGGACCACTTCTCCCCGATGGCTCTTATGGTCTAGGATTATACTCAGACGTGGACGGGCTCCCAATCGTTGATACAGGTCGAGACTCTTGAGAGGTATCGAATCTATATAGATTAATAGTCCTATCCATTGGACGCCTTGGCACTGGATCATGCGTTTGCGGTTGCTGATTGTAACGATATTCATCAGCCGTAACGAAAGAGTCTTCATCAGCTTGGCTAAGAGTAGCACGACTGACAGTAGAAACTGGCGAGTCACGTCGCTCACAAAGGTAATGATCCACCTGTTGTGCTGCTCCTCGGACATGCAATTATCAATCGACGGCCCTGTAAAGGTATCGACGATTGAGAATGAACGAGACGGGCGAAAAGACAATTATCAATCGACGGCCCTGTAAACGTATCGACGATTGAGAATGAACGAGACGGACGAAACATAAATTAGCAATCGACGGCTCTGTAAAGGTATCGACGACTGAAAATATGACGGACGAAAATTAATAATCGACGGTCCTGAAAAGGTATCAACGATTGAAAATGTGCACAGACAAAAACGAAATGAACAATCGACGGCCCTGAAAAGTTATCGACAATTGAAATGTGCACAAACGAAAAACGAAATGATCAATCGACGATTGAAAGTGTGTGGTGGACACCGAAAATTACCAATTGATGGCCCTGAAAACGTATCGACGATGGTAAAAAGGACGAAATATGCAAATACTGACAAGAATTGACCAGCCATCATAGGTCGGACAAAACTGCTAGATAACGAATGCTTACGTCCTGTTGAAGTGTTCCCACATAACAATTTAATGCAGGAACTCATCCTAAATCTGTCTTACTAGGACGTGCAGTACTGGACCGCCAAAGGACGTTATAAGGACGCGCTTAAGCCACGGTAAAAAAAAAAAATAAATAAATTCCGTCCCTCTGAAGACGTCTTATTTTGATCCATTTTTTAAAAAACCACGTTTCCACAATTAACAGTGTACCTCTCGACTGTGATGCGTGAGACCCGTGTTCGAATCCGATGGTAGAAAACTTTTTGAATTTTTTTTATAGAGCAAAAAGTCGTCCCAGTGAACACCAAAATGAGAGCTTTGGTGACCATAAAAATACGTGTATTAGAGCAGTTTTTGCCGGTCATCAACACCTGCTAAAATCGTCTTTAAGTCGTCATTGTAGGATTTCAGGACAGAATAAAGAAATCCTAGTAGTACCGTTAGGATGAATAAATATCCTTTAAAAGACGTCAGTGTGCTGTTTGGGTTCAAATGATGAGCCGGGGTACCCAGGGATGAATGACCACGCGGATGGACAGGCGATGGCGAAGATGAACATGAACGACGAAGTTTCCCAGTCAATGCACCAAAATGTTAACCACCGAAATAAACGAAGTCAGAATGTGGTTAACTCAGTGGCAAAAGAGCCACGCTGCGATGTATTAGACACGAACACGAGGTTACAAACACGAAAAGGGAACAAAAGGTTGCGATTGTCCACCACGACAAAAATGAATGACGAGGGAAAAAACCCCCTCGTTGCTGCTTCTCCCTCCGTCTTCGACTACGGTGGAAATACACGAGGGGAAAAAACAAAAGAAGGGTAGTAATGCGAAAATTAGCTTTAGGTGTGAAAGGGGGTGAATGAGGTGGCGGAAATCTAAGGGAGGATAACCTATTAGCAAAACCAAGAGATATTGTCACAATGTTTGTACAAGCACAAATGAATACAACAAGTGATGACTTATATCTAAACAATTGTTTTATCAAACAAAAAGGGGATAACCATTACTAAAAGTTGAAGAAGCGTTTGAAGACCTCTAGGTAAACCAGGGAACTCCTCTAACGGAGCCCAGCTCCAGGAGCTCACCAGATGGAGACTCATTTAACGCAGATTCGGGGCAGAGTTTTATACCGTCGCGCGAAATACACCCCTTCCGGACTGCGTATCTACGCATCTTTCTTAGAGCGGACTTCTCCCGATAATTTCTTCACCACGATCGCAGCGTTGTCCAAGGAGCGGACGACTCATCTCCCTAGAGATAACCAATCTCCCTTTTCACCCGTAACAGGTTCCTCTTCTTCAAGACAGGCGACCCGACTGTACTAATCTTCTGCGATTCACGAAGGTTGAAGAGACTAAAAAAAATCAGCTTGCGTCCTCATGGCAAATAAGGGACTTATACTCCATCGTTTTTATTCCCATCCGGTTGCGCTTACCAGTTCAAATGTTTCTTGTGTTTCCTGGATGGTCTTGAGGATTTTTTTTACTCTTACCTGCGACAATATTAGTTCAGCCAAGGTCAGGCAAGTTCAGACTTGTCTGCACCCCGGCAATGGAACGATCACACACACACACACACACACACACACACATAAAGACAAAACGTAAATTAAAATTACAATAAACCCTAACGACTTCTGTCGTTAACAGCAGTATCACCTCTGTCGGAATGGGCTAATCCCACCCTGCTCCAGCCAACCATAGGCTGCATGATGAGTTTCCCCACCAACATCACCGGAGCGATGAGACCCAATGGGTCAAAGATTTTCAGCGCTAGACTAAAAAGCTTCCGTTTGGTGGGTCTGTTACCAATTTCTCGGGATTCTCTAAGGACTTGCGCCGGATCAACCTTGAATTTGTCCGTTGCTGGGTCCCAGATTACCCCTAGGGTCCTTTGTTGCTGATTTATTTTCAGCTGCCACGTTCGTGACCGTCTCCTTAAATTGGATCTCTGGCATTCTTTCTACCAGCTATGCGCTGTTGGAGGTCCATTTGCATAGCTCCATTTTCGCGGCTTTGAAATTGTATTCGCTTCGCAAATACGTTTCTGAGCCTCTCCCACTGACATTTCTTCCCCTAACCAGTCGTCGACGTACAACTGCTGTTGTAACTGCCTTACGGTTTCGGGGTATTCTTTCTCAAAGTCCTTCAGATGTTTCAGTATGACGGCTTTGAGGATGAACGGGCTGCATGATAACCCGAACGGAACCCTTTTCCATCGGTACTCGATGAATCTGGGCTCTGTTTTTCTAGGGTCGTCTGTTCAGATGAACCGAATCAATTGCCCGTGTTCCTTGCGAATCCCCACTTGGAGGCATGCCTGAGTGATATTGGCTGTCCAGGCTATCCGATTTTGTCTTAACCGCAACAAGAGAGCCAACACTTCCGGGTTCAGATTCGGTCCTGTTTCAAGTTCATCATTGATGCTCTGTCTTTCTTTCAGGTGGGCTGATCCGTCGAATACCGACAAGATTTTTGTCGTCTCTGCACCTACTTTGATCACCAGACGGTGAGGCAGGTAGGTACACGTACCAATAAATTCTCGGTCTGCTTCTTCAATGAACCCGTCTCTGAGAAGCGGTTGAAATATCTCGTGGTATTTCAACTTGTCTTTAAGGAGTGTTTTGGCCAGTAGCCCATGCAGCCGTATCAACGCTATGTTCCGGTTGGATTCGATCCTCCGATGCCCGATTTTGATGGGGAACAACTCCATGTATCTCCCGTCCTCGGTTCATTGGATCGTCTCCTGATACGCTTCTAGAAACTCGGGTTCTGACCTTTCTTGTGGGGTTATCTCCATGTGCTCGAGACCCCAAAATTCTTTGAAGTCTGTCATTGGTTTCTGGGCGTTTTTCGATGTCATTGGTTTGTGATTCCGTTGTTCGATGTTGTAGCGGCTGACTCTGGCATGGGCTTCCCGCTACAACTCATCGACAACGCTTCATCCTCCTCTCTAAATCTTATTTCCCTTTTGAGGGCTTGCAATATTTTTGCGAACGTTGGCTCCGCATCATCCCACCGATCTCTCGATCTGCTCACCAGCGCCTTTGGAAGGGACGCCAGTAAATCAGGCGTGAGATAGGCTTCGTGCGTTTTTGTATTTACTCCGAGACTAGCTAACGCCGCCACGGTGTTTGTGAGCCCGTCGTAAAGCTTTTGCCCCTGCGGTAGAACTGAAGTCTTGCTCATCCGAGTGTTCGCAATAGCTTTTAACTCTGCCAGATAATACTTTTTCAGTTTATCTTCATCTCCAAATCGGTCTCTTAAAACTTCAATTACCTTGCGGTATTGGTTCGTCCCGTATGGCAGGTACGAAACCACGTCCGTGGCCTTCCCCTTGAAACAGCCCCGTAGGTACTGATACTTTTGTTCTTCTAACAGTGTAACTTCATCGTGGTAAGTAGCCAATGCGGCTTTCCAACTTCCCCACGCTGCTATTTCTCCATTAAACATCGGAAGAGGTAGCGCTGGGCGGTTGACCATCGTCGTAGTCATCGGCGCAGACACCACTTGTGTCTGTGATTCTGCCAACTGATCCAACACCGCCATCTCGCACAGCGCTGAATCTAATTGCTCGCGGTCTGTTATTTTTTCTTTGGCCGTCGAAATTTCTGCCAATTTCCGTGTTATTTCTTTTATTCTTTCGTGTCTTATCTGACCTTTGAGTGTATTCACCCGTCTCTATCTTGGTTTTTCCAGCGACGTCTTCACTACTAATGCCGCACCCATTAGTTCTGTCATCGAGGTATGTCTTCCAGCAATCAACTCGTCTCTTGTCTCACAAGAGCTAGTTGTTGCCGACGCATTACTTGAGTGTCGGTTTCTCCCTGTCATTCCTTCTTCAGCGGAGTCTCCTACCATAACAGTGGTCTCCCTTTGTTCGGTCTGTCGAGCCCGCCGTAGCTCATTAAGAAGATCTTTCTTTATTTTGGTCATCCCCTTGGCAGACTCGATCATGACTCGCTTTGTCAGCGATTCATCCTTCTGGAGAGCCTCAATAAGTGTTACTTTTCGGGCCTCCATTTCTTCTCGGAATTTTATTCCCAGATTTTTCAAGTTATCTTCCGGAATCGACTGCTTCTGGTTCAACCGGGCTTCCATCTGCGGGAAGTACACGTTGAGTCTATGTACCTCCGCTTCCAGATACCTCGTCTTTTTCTCAAGTGCTGTTATCACAGCGTCTTGTCTTTCGACCATTTCACGGAACTCTAGTTCCAGCCGTCCAGAGTCTCCCTGACGATTTTCGCCTCGACTCCTTCCAACCACTCGAGTCTGGCAATGTCGTTTCTGGCATCATCCAGCTCTATCTCTTGTACTGCGAACCTATCTTCGGAAACCTCCGCAACCACTGCTTCTTTGGTCCTAGCCGATCTTGGTTCCGTACTCATTTTTGTTTTTTGTTTTTTTACCGAAAAAATTAAAAGTTGTAAAGCGTTTTGTTTCGGTTCAACCATTTTATTTTTCGTCGAATATTTCAACAGAAAATATATTATGATTTTGGTTGCGCTTGAATATGGAAGCTGAGAATGGGCTTTGTGGTGACTTTTGTGCGGCTTCTTCCTTCTCGTCTGACGTAGAGATACTTTGCCGGGAGAGGCTCGATGTTTAGAGTTGCCGGCCTGACTATTGGTGAGGGGACTTAGGGCTCCGACCCTTTAGATGCGAGTCTCCGTGCCGCCGCTTATTTCACCAACTCCTCCTCTCGTTGTACAAGGACCTCTTTCTCTTTCCTTAGATGACATGTCTGCTGGAAGTATAGCGCGATCTCGGCTGCTTCTTTCTCCTTTCGTTGGGCTACCAAGATTGCAAGAGCGTGTTCTTCTTTCACCCGCTGCACGGTCTCGAACTCTGCTCTCTCTGCATCGTTTAGAAATTTTAGGTCTTGTCTGCCGGTCTGGCGTATGGAGAAATATAGCTGGAGGTTTTGAGGCTTTACTTAAGCAGTAGCTCCCCTTAGAAATGGCTCTCTAAGCCCAAGCCCAAGCCAAAGACTTCTCTAGGCACGACGCTGTCCAACCCGACCCAAAGCGAGTGAAGATTATTTTTCTCCATGGCTGGATCAAAGGAACGGTGGACAGCGTCTTTGCTGGGTGGCCGGATGTTGTCCGACACTGCAAAAAAACAAGAAAAGTCCCAACCAAAAAATAAATTTTTTTGGCTGAGTCTCTAATTATCCGAATATTATCCGAGTCCGAAAACATTTGGTTTTTTCGATTTTTGAATGGAATCTTACTACCGGTTTCTCTGGTTCGAAGGGACAATTTCAGGAATATTATTCCGTAGGGCCAGTTACTGTTGGCTTAGAATTACAGTCGGGACTTACGGGGGTGAGCCTGCCAGACTGGTTTGATCAAACGCGGATAAACTTAAGGAGAAGTGCCGTAGCACAGTTCAAGGACAACAGCCTTCGCCTTATCGGAACATGACTAAATGTCGTCGCCTTATCGGGATTGGGCAGTGCAGAGTAGTTTGCTAGTCTTATCGGGCTTTGCAGAGATTTTCTGCCGCTTGAGTATTACTCGTGGCGGTGATGATAGGGATGCTCGGCTGTGGCGGTGACGTTTCTGGTTGCGGGCTTGGCTCATTTCTTTTTGATGGAGGGGATAGTTTGGTGCCTACCGTACCCCTTTATGCTATTCCTATTTCTCTTTCTTTGCAACCCGTGAAAAAGGTGCAACGTTTAAAGCAGGACAATTGACTGAAACGTAGAGGAAGAGAAGAATGGAAAGAAAACGAGGGTATGGTAGGCAACATAGTATCCCTTCCGTCCAAACAAAATGAAAGGATATAGACCCATTTGCCTGCTAAAGAAACTTGCACGCATGACTGTATATGAAAAAGTACTCCTGTATATCCGATATCAGTGTCTCGCGCTCCAACTTCTCAACTACGGCTCTTGCGAGACGTAGGCTATCTTAAGTCGTTTTGCCTTAATCTTCGACTTCACTATCCTCGGTGGCACGGCTATTCAATGAGGAAGAATCGTCTGAGTCTAGGCTGCTTCGGCCAAAGGGCTGTCTCTCGGACAAGGGATGTGAGCTTCGTCCGTCGGAATTTCGTACAGGAGGGGGGGTGTTTGAATTGAGTGGTCACTGTCAGTGAACACAGTCTTCAGCCGTGAATGGATTCAGATCAAAGTATGTTATTCCATGAGAACGGATGCCGCAAATGGTAAACGACGGATTCATTTCCCTTCACTGATGGGCAAATAACTTCAATCACGCCACATTTCCTCCGTACATGTGATTAATAGTTCGAAGGCGCTCAGATTTGAATCCATTCGCGGAAGTATATAGTCATGTTTCCTTATTTCAGAGTTTGAATGTTGAATTTCCGTTCACTGATTGCATTTCAATTTTCAGTGTAAAATTTGTATTACAAGTATTACAATGTTTACTGGATTTGTTTCCTTTTACGGATTGTTTACCTTATTTATACACGTGCCTAATTCTTAATTTTCATTGACCACTTAAAACCACTTAATTAATATTCATTGAATTGTTGTTTTATCCAACAGTTGGTTTCCTTTTGGATTAAAATGCCTTTATCGGAAGAAATTAAGGTAATAGAACAGATTTGCAGTACAGTATCCTGCACAAAAATCCGAACACCGATTTAATTTTTTAAAGCCACCTATTGGCGGCGTAGCGCGTTTTTTGTTTTTTTTAAGGGGGAGGGTTAAGGGTGATGGACACGACAGGACAGGGTTGGGTAAGTCTAGACATTAAAAAAAAAATGCCTTAAGGTATTACGCTTTAAGGCAAGTCACAGGTCAGGACATTTTTGCAACCCCCAGGGTGGTGTGTTTTTTTAAACAACAGTTGGAAATTTAGGGCTTGGGCTTGGTAATGTTGCTTACCGAAACAATTTAGCTTATTTTCCAGCTGCCTGTAAATGTTTAGGTCGTTGTCAATGGCGTAGGTGTAGCGTTTCTGAATGTGATGCTGGATATCGGTGTTCGATTCCAGTTGAGGTAATAAATTATTGTGGTTATCTTACGAGGAATTCTCGTTCATATATAAAACAAATTTTCATTGAGCTATATGTGCTTTTTTTGTTTATTAAATAACTTAAAAAAATAATAATTTACTTCGTTCTAAGAAAAATAATATTCCCAGCATATGCGAATGAAGAATATTATAAAGATACCTAAAATATTGCAATTCTTTATCGGGAATCGAACACTGAATTCCGCCGTCGCAATTAGAGGCTCTACACATATGCCATCAGTATCGACAAAATTGTGCACAGGCAGCTGTGTAATTTATTTTGGGTAAAGAATATTACAGAGCCTAAATCCAACATTTCCAACTGTCGTTTAAAAAAAACACATCACCCTGGGGGTTGCAAAATGTCCCGACCTGTTACTTGCCTTAAAGCGTAATAGCTTAAGGCATAAAAAAAATTCTAGACTTACCCAACCCTGCCTTATGTGTCCGTCACCCCGTCTACCCTCCCTCTTAAAGAAAAACAAACAAAAAACCCTTTACCCCGCCAATAGGTGGCTTTAAAAAATTAAATCGGTGTTCGGATTTTTGTGCAGGATACTGTACAACAGTTTTACGTGTATTAATTAATATTTCAGTTTTGCAGAATTAGCAACAATAAATTTGAAGAACTGAATGACTGAACCAGAGATAAGGAGATGGCTCACTCCACGTAAAGCCCAGCAGTCGACATTTTCCCTCCTCCCCCTCTCTAGCAGACGAATTCGACTGCGCTGCTCCTTTCGGCCAGCTCCGGAATCATGGCTGTACTTGGCGGTAAGGACGGTATGGTTTAAAACGTGAAGGGTTAGCGCTACTGGGAAATCCTTACCGCCAAGTACAGCCATGATTCCGGAGCTGGCCGAAAGGAGCAGCGCAGTCGAATTCGTCTGCTAGAGAGGGGGAGGAGGGAAAATTTCGACTGCTGGGCTTTACGTGGAGTGAGCCATCTCCTTATCTCTGGACTGAACTAATAATGACTGAAATAAAACTTAAAGGTTTTACGTTTATTTTTCAATGGAAAAAGAGGAACTTTGAACTGGTGCCAAAAAATGATGGCCGCCATCGTGCTCTTTCACGATTGGTACATCCATATTTGCTGATTCCTAATCTAAAACTATGTTTAATGACGCTCTTCTAACTATCACCTTGTTCTTCGTGATAAAAGGATCATGAAAAGTTCACTGTTTATTAGTTTAAGTGAAGCGAATTATCGAAACGGTGTATCTTGGATGTATATCTACGTCACCCCCCCCCTCCATCAAAATTGGCAAAATTGAATAATTTATTGCATCCAAACGAAAGGTGCAATCATTATGAATTTTATGGCAATCGATAGCTCTCACTAAGAGCTTTCGATTTCCGTAAAAAAATTAAAAATATTAATATGGAAAGAAATCCTATCATGAGGAAAAACTTACCGTTTTATCGACTAGACCGAGTTATGCGTTACAGCGAAAGGGAGTGGTCATTATTGTAGATTATTTGGAGGCACTGCTTGATGGCTTGCTGTTTTGTGGAGAAAATACTAGAGTGTTTAGACAGCGTCCACGCCTTGTCTGTGTTGATGGAGGGGATAACCGTCGTGCACGTTGCTGTGTTGGTGTTGGCGGATACGGGTTTGCTAGGCCGTGGGTATTTGTATCACGAGGGCATGGGTGCGACATCCGGGAATGTATCGAACTCCAGACGTTTGAGTTTCCTCATAGTTTCCGCTAGGCAAGGTTCCTCGGGGGTTAGTTCCCGGTGTAGTATTACTCAGTCTTAGCTGTCAAAAACATATGGTTATTGGGTTTGTGACCGAAATTAATGACGTATTTGCTGGTAAGCCAGTCCCTTCTCTCGGCCAGAGTTTCAGTGCCAGTTTCAGCGTAAAGGTTTTCCTTCGGAGTTGACAATTTAGAGCATAGCATGGTTCTGATGATCGCTCTGTTGACTACGTAAATTTTTTCCAGATTGTCTTCCTTGCGTTCCCGTATGCTATGAGGCCATAGTCTGATTTGCTGCGGACAAGGCTTTTATATAGGAGCGTAAGGGTTTCAACTGATTGTCCATGTTTCGAATTAGCTATAACTGTGAACAACCTTTTGAGGTTAAGCCACTGTTTATGGAAGTGTTCAATATGGGTCTTCCATAGTAGTTTCTGGTCGAACCAAACCCTTAGGAATTTAAAGTTCTGATTGTTGAAATTGCCCAATAAAATATATGACAGGACAATTTAGTGCAGCGTGATTACCTTTATTGCAACTGAGATGAGATAGAGAGAGAACACATTTGACATGAACATGACATGAGTATTCAGACGACAAAAAGGAATACGGGCATCATAATAAAGAAGCCTCTGCTTGCCTCCTTTTTCAACACACCCACTCAAGCATAGGCAATAAACTTTTTAACAATCATGGACAGTAATATTAATCTCTTCTCTCAATTTTGTAAATCTTGATCCTTTAAGGGCTTTCGTCAGAATGTCGGCCAGCTGCACATCAGTATTGATGTAGGTGACGTCAATAGCCTGTTCCTCTTGCAGAGCGCGGATGAAATGAAATTTAACATCGATGTGTTTCGTTCGCTGATGAAACTCCGCATTCTTAACAAGCTTTATTGAAGACTGATTGTCACAAAATAGAGTAGTAGGTGCAGATTGCGGCAGACGAAGATTTTGAAGAAGACGTCTCATCCATACCACTTCTTTGGCGGCCGTGGCAGCAGCCACATATTCTGATTCAGTGGTTGATAATGAGACACACTTTTGCTTTTAACTTTTCCAGCTCACGGGGCCTCCATTTAGCAGCAGAACAACTCCAGTCGTCGAACGCCTGTCATCGAGATTTGAAGCAAAATCTGCATCGGTGTAGGCCAGGAGCTCATTTTGAGAGTCAGAATTTCCAAAAATGATTCCATAATTCAGGGTCCCCTTCAGGTACGAGAAAATACGTTTAACGGCGTCCCAGTGAGCCTTTGTTGGAGAACTAGAAAACTGTGAAACCTGGTTGACAGCGAATGCAATATCAGGTCGGGTACAAGTGACAGCATAAATAAGAGAGCCGACAGCTTCACGAAACGGCTCCAACAACGTTCGACAGGTAGATGAGTCGCATCCAAGATTTTTTGATAGATGCGTAAACGGATCCGCAGGGACGATGCGTGTGCTGCAGTCAGATAGGCGAAATTTTTCAAGAAGTCGCTTGATGTAGTTTTCTTGAGAAATATGAATAGTTTTCTTCAATCTGTCTCGAACTATCTGAATCCCCACAAAACAATCGGCAGGACCAGACGTCATCTCAAATTGTTTGGCTAGAAAATCCACCACACTGGCAAGTTTTGAGGGATGACTACTACAGACTAAACCGTCGTCGACCCAGATCGCGATCACTGTTAGGCATTTTTCTTCTTTTAGAACGTAAACACACTGATCTGCACTGCTGCGGACAAAACCAAAACTAGTGAGAAAACTGTGAAACTTTAGATTCCAGGCTCTAGAAGCCTGTTTAAGTCCATACAGGCTACGCTTTAACTTGCACACTTTTTCTTCATGACCGGGAGAAATGAATCCTTCGGGTTGAACCATGTATAGGTCTTCGTCCAAATCTCCATTCAAAAATGCAGTTTTAACATCGAGCTGTAGCATCTCGAGGTCTAACACAGCAGCTATGGAAAGAATGGCACGTAAAGATTCATACTTCACAACAGGAGAAAAGGTTTCATGAAAATCAATTCCGGGGCGCTGCGTAAAGCCCTTGGCGACAAGCCTGGCTTTGAAATGACGAATTTTTCCTTCTCCATCTAGCTTTAACTTGTACACCCATCTGTTTTGAATGGCTTGTCGACCAGGTGGCAGGTTCGTCAGCGTCCAGGTTTCGTTATTTATCAAAGAATCCATTTCCTCTTCCATCGCAATCTCCCATTGGTCTGCTTGAGGGGATTCCATGGCGCTCCTAAAATTTCTCGGCTCTTCCACGGCACCAACTGCAGCGAATTTTGCGTAGAACTTGTTTGTAGACTCGTCAATCCACCTTACCGGTGGTCTCCGAATTCTTCGTCCGAGGGAAGGTTCTTGCGTTTCACCAGTTCTAGGGTTGCCGGCCAACTCTTTCGTGTTAGCTTCTTCACGGCTGGGGTTGGAAGTTTCCACTTCTTGAGACTCTATGGATAAAGACGGTTCATCTTGAATGTTCTCTGATTGAATGGAGACATCGAGTTGTGGGGCTTGAGGCAGTCTCATTTCCTCTTCAAAACAGGAATTGGCCACAAGCTCAAAAATACTATTTGGCTGCTCGATCTCAACTGCCCGATCATCTAATTCTTGAAAAACAACATCTCTGGAAATCAAAACTTTACGACTTACAGGGTCCCAGGCTCTAAAGGCTTTTTGAGTTTCACAGTAGCCCACATGATGACATTTCACTGCCTTGGGATCAAATTTGCTTCTTTTTTCTTTTGGAATGTGCACATACACCGTGGATTCAAAAACTCTGACGTAGGAAACATTTGGTTTGACTCCCATCCATACTTCATATGGAGTTTTTCCCTCAACGGATCTGGTCGCCACCCGGTTGAGTAGATAAACGGCACAGTAAGATGCTTCCGCCCAGAGCTCTAAAGGTAAAGAAGAGAAAGGAAGCATACTTCTAGCCGATTCTAGTACCGTCCTGTTGAGTCTCTCGGACACGCCATTTTGTTCTGGGTTATATGGAACGGTTGTCTCATGGCGCATGCCATTCTTGAGAAACCATGTTTCAAACTCTTTGCCAACATATTCACAACCATTGTCACTTCTTAGACAGACAACTTCATTGCCTATTTCAACTTTGACTCTTTTCACAAATAGCTTGAAGAGTTCAAAAACTTCTGATTTTTGTTTGATGAAGTGAATGACATTATAGCTACTGTAGTCATCTTTGAAGGTTACAAAATACTTGGCACCACCAGGGGAGGGGACTGATACCGGTCCACAGACATCTGAGTGAATGAGGTCACCAATTTTCTTGCCTCTAGTTCGACCACCGGTTGGGAAAGAGAGACGGTGATGTTTTCCATAAATACACCCTTCACACACGATGTCCTTTTTAAAATCTTCGCTGAGAACAAGTCCATCAGCCATGAGATTTTCAGCCATCTTCTTTATTGTAGAAACTGCAACATGACCGAGACGTCGATGCCAGAGGTGTACTGATTGGGGTGTCAATTTCGCCAGGGCTGAGAAAGATTCCATCTTAGGTTCGAGTGTGATTCACTTCCCATGACAGCTGATGACATCTAGAGTGTACAGATAATTATCATTACTGATTTCGGCTAAACGAACTGCACCGTTCTTGATCAATTCAACTCTACAGTCTGTAAAGACAGCTTTAAATCCTTGAGTAGTGGCTGCCTTGATGCTAAATAGGTTGACACCGAGTTTAGGGATGTGCAAAACCTTTTGAAGGACTCCTCGATTGTAGCTTCCGTCTACACAACACATGACCGGGACGTCACCATTACCAGCAACTTGTAAAGGTTGGGAATCCTCTCCTATTCCGGAAACAGGCCAGGTTCCTGCTTTCACGGGCACATAGTTCGTAAAACACCATTCTTGATCAGACATATTCCTTGACGCTCCAGAATCAGCAATCCAGTTCCGCCTTTTAATTTTTGAGAAGAAACTATAGGAACGAAAAGCATAGTCACCAGACCAGTCTTGATGTGATTCTTCTTTGCGAGTAGGAGACATATGGTGGGCGAATTGTTAATTCCACGAGGTCGCGAAGCGACTGAAGTGGAATTTTAATTAGAGGACTAATTAAAATACGAGACTTTAACGGTGTGGAACACTGTATTTAGCTCCTCCCAAGAAGCGATAGCAGCGCCATCGCCCGCATACGGGAGAATACCCGTCACTCCCTCAGAACTCTTTACATATAAAACACAAATAAGTTCGAGGGGTGTAAGAGGTTAGAACATAAATAAACAAAACAAATGAATGACTTCTGAAGAGTTCTTGACCTCTGGAACAAGACAACCCGGTGATTAGCTGCGTTGGTTGTTCTTGAAGTTTTTGTTGCCACCTCTGAAAGGAAAACAAAAAATATTTTTTTTTTTTTTTTTCAATGATTAATTAAATGGGTCGCGGGTGGGAAATAGAGACCGTTAAAGTTTCGTATTTTATTTAGTCCTCTAATTAAAATTCCACTTCGGTCGCTTCACGACCTCGTGGAATTAACAATTACACTCCCAATACAATACTCACTTTAACGGTGACTTCAAAGATCAATCACTCGGAACTTATTTGAGTTAACACTGCTTCCGTTACCGTGGTACCAACTAACTCGCGATGATAAAATTTTTGAAATGTCGATTCTCTCGACCAGTTAGCTGTTTTAAGGACGGTATCCACCGGGATACCTTGCTTTACAGCTTTAGAGGCAGCAGCACCGCGGGTAGAGTGAGCAGAAAACGATGACGGGTCTAGACCAGCGTCGGATAAACACGTCTTGATCCAGCGACCCAATGTAGACGAACCGACTGGTTTGTGAGGTCTTCTAATTGACAAAAAAAGAGCAGACGAGTCTGGATCTCTCCATTCTCTAGAGATAGCAACATAAGACTCAAGGCACTCCACCGGGCAAAATTTGCCTTTAAAACGAGGTAGCACGAATGATTTAAGTGGACCCGAGTGCTGCGCTTTCTTCGGTCGGGTGAGGGAGAAACTGGCTGCTGTTGGGGAAAATCTTAATGAATGAAAGGAAATAGACATAATTTCAGATACACGATAGATAGTGGCCAGAGCCAATAAAGTGGCTAACTTTTTAGATAAGACAGCGGCACCGAGATCGGAATTATTTGGCAATGAGTCCAAATAAATTAACACAATCTCTGGATCCCAAAGGGAATTATATCTGGCTTTAGGAGGCTTACGATTAAAACAGCCTTTTAGCAATTGCACAACAGTAGGGTGTTCCCCTATTTTGTATCCGTCAATGGGGTCGAGAGTGGAGGAAAGCATTGAACGAGATGTATTGACGGAACTGTATGAGGAATTAGAATTAGCCAAATCTGTCAGAAATTGCAGAATAGTTATCAAAGAAGAAGACAAGGGATCCGAACCCTGTTCGTGGTTCCAAATAACCCAATTCTTCCAGGCGGACTCGTAACTAGCTGTTGTGGACTCACGGACACATTCCATGAGAAGGTCGACAGTCTCTTTTGAAAATCCTTTTCTTTCAAAATGTCGCCTGACAATTTCCACGCGACTAGAAGGAATTTCTTTGACTGAATTAACGGGTGTGGCTCTAGCATTGGCGAGTGTAACAAGAGTCGATGCGGGGTTAGAATTCGAGGAAATTTGATCGACATTTGCAATAGAAGGGGGAACCAAGGCTGAGAGGGCCAAAGAGGGCCCACGAGAACAAGATCCGCCTTCTCTTTCTTTATCTTGGACAAGCAGCGTGGGATGAGAGCAAATGGGGGAAAGGCGTAGCCGAGAAACTTCCGCCAAATCAATGCGAATGCGTTGATCGCCGAAGCTTTGGGTTGCGGTAGCCAACTCACGAAATTGGGAAGCTGAGCGTTCCAGGCCGACGCAAAGAGGTCGATTTGTACAGTCCAAATGTTCGATAGTTGTTTGAACCTGTCTTGCAGCAGCATCCAATCGCTCGAGTCGGGCGCCGTCCTCGACTCCACGTCTGCAATAACGTTAGAACTTCCCGGTTAATGCGAGGCCAAAATGCGAATATTGCGAGCTTCACACCATTGAATGATCTGAGCCGCGATGATAGAAAGAGCTCTTGAATGCGTACCCCCACACTTATTAATATAAGCGACTGCTGTGGAGTTATCTAAGAATAACTGAATAGAAATGCTTTCTGGGGCGTTTGAAAATGCTTGTAACGAAAAATATGCAACTAAAAGCTCCAATTCGTTAATATGCCGATCTGCATCGGCCTTTGTCCAAGGTCCCCGAGACCGAGAGCCATCGCAAACTGCACCCCAGCCGGTAAGGGAAGCGTCAGAAAAAATAATCAAATCAGGATTATCAGGAAAAAAGGATTTGCCATTACAAAGTTTGAGATGAGATGCCCACCAAACCAAATCGGCCTTGGCGGGTTCAGTGAGAAAAACCATTTTGTTTAAATCTCCATGGGCTTGCGACAGATAGAAATTTTGTAATTTCCTAAAATGGCATTGAGCAAAGGGGACTGAGGGGATAGCCCACGAAAAATTCCCCATGACCTTGGCCAGGTCCCGCAATTTTACCCGCCCAGCCTTATCCGACATAATGTCGTTGCAAAGTTTTACAATAGATTTTACTTTATCCGGAGGCAATGAGAAAGATAGGCTAAGAGAGTTAACCATCATGCCCAGATACTCAATGATTTGTTGAGGCACAATAACCGATTTTTTAAAATTGATTATAAAACCCAGTGATTCTAATAGACTGATAATGAACTCGAGGTCAGCGAGAAGACCATCCCTAGATTGGTTTAAGATAAGCAAATCGTCAAGGTAAATGATTAACCGGATGCCACGCTCGCGTAAATAGGCCACAACAGGTTTTAAAAGTTTCGTAAAGACTCGCGGGGCTGAACAGAGGTCAAAAGCGAGACAGAGATACTCATAGAAGTTGCCTTTCCAAAAGAAACTGAGAAACTTAAAGTGCTCGGGTGACAGGGGCACTAAAAGATAAGCATCCTGTAAATCAAGTTTTACCATCCAATCACTATGTTGAAGAAGGTATTTGACGTAATCCAGACCTTCCATTTTAAAATGCTGGTAAGAGATGAATGCATTCAGACATTTTAAATTAATGATAGGCCGCCAACCACCCGATTTCTTTGGAATGGCAAACATGTTGGAAATGAAACTGTCGGCAGAGTTAGAATTAACAGGCCTAATTGCACCTTTTGCCAGTAAAGATGTGAATTCCTGGTCGCAGACAATTTCCATCTCTTTAGACATAATACACCCTGAAGGGGTGAAATGTTGGACGAGGGGTTTAACAAAGTCAATGGCATAACCGTGATTGACTGTAGACAAGATCCATTGATCATCAGAAAGAGAGAGCCATGCGTCTGCGAATTTGCTTAAACGACCCCCAACATGTGACTGAACGGGAGACATTCTCAGAAAAATAGGGGGTGTGAAACCATGAGAAGAACAGACATACCTGTTGTTGGCGCCCTGGGCCGTCTGCCTGAAGTAGGGATTCCCCTTGTCGTTCTTCCCGCCTTTGTTGAAACCACTACTCTGGTTATTACGGCTGACGTACGAGCTTTGATTGCGGCCAACATTGCGCCGATTGGAATTGCCACCATTCTGGCTGTGCGAGGGACCGCCATCGCGTCCGATTTTCGCCAACTTAGCGTCGTCATCAACTTCTTTTACCATGACGTCTATGAATTTTGAGCCAAACAAACGCTCACACTCACGAGAAGAGAATGCCCGTGGGTCCTTCAGCAATGGTTTCATGGACGGGGCCACATGGCGAATCCCATTTTCACGTCGCAATTTGGAAACATTTGCAAATGCAGAGCCCATTAAACGGAGGGATGATTCTACACTGTTCAATAATGGATCGTCCACTCTCATCTGGTTCCAGGCATGCAGCATTGGCCGCATTGAGTCCTTTATCTGATATTGAATTGACTTCAACATAGAGAGTTGACTTCAACATATGACTCTTGAAAGTCTTTCAATTTAGGCAGGTTCTTGGCTCTCAGCCACTTTCTTTCCATGGACTCATCCAGCTTAGGGCAAAATAAATCAAACGAACTGTCGAAGACTGGCTTGAAGTTGAGACGCAATGCCTTGGCCTCGCTGTTAGGTAAGCCTTGAACTAGCCACTTACGAACCTGACGGGATTTAGAGGCAGAAATGTTAAACGTTTTTTCAGCGGCAGCAACCACGTTTGGCGAACGGCTGCGAGACCGAATCCTGGAAGCTGAGCGTGTACGCGTTCGTTCCATCATGGAACGAGATCGTGATCGGGACGGGCTACCACGCGGACGATTATCTTGATCGCGCTGAGTTGAGTTGCTACGAGCATGGCTATCACGAGGACGATTATCCCGATCGCGCTGAGTTGAGTTGTTACGAGCATGGCCATCACGTGGACGACTATCTCGATCGCGTGAGTTGCTACGAACACTATTAGGCAAAATAGATAAAATATCTTGATCAGGAACAGATACTGGCGAATCGATAGGTGAATTCCCACGTGGAGGATTCGCCGCAGAAAAAAGAGCACGTTGGCGTAGAACTGAAGCGCTAGATTCAATCGAAGCAGCAGACATTTTGATGTCGTCACTCAGAAGGAGCTAAAAGAGTTCTGAGGTAGTGACGGGTATTCTCCCGTATGCGGGCGATGGCGCTGCTATCGCTTCTTGGGAGGAGCTAAATACAATGTTCCACACCGTTAAAGTGAGTATTGTATTGGGAGTGTAATTTGGCTTGCGTTTCGTCACCATGCACTTTGAGTGACTGGGCCATTTTCAAGTCAAAAGATTTCTGCCAGCATCTTTCTTCAATATGGCCTTCTTCAGTACACTCGCTTCCATAAATATGTAGGCCACCGCCCGCGGGTTGTACCGCTTCAAAAATACCTTTATGCGCGCCTTTATGGTATATTCGACAATAGAGTAGGAAGGGGTTACATATGAAACCAAAATAATGATGGGATGAGTATGAAAACCAAAAAAGCTATTATTTCAAGGCTTTTTTTCCTTAAAATTTTTCTTACAAATATGAAAAGCTACACTGTGTTAAAAATGGCAAGAGTAGGTGGGCGAGTTTTTGGTCCGCATGAAGAATTTCACCGTGAATCTTACAGATTGACTGATGCAATTCGTATTGAAATAATTAGACTTCATAAAAACGGCATAGGGCAGCGCACAATCGCGCGTAGATTACAAATTCATCGAAAATCAGTGGAATTGTGGATCAAAAGATATAACGAAGACAGAAATCTGAAGGTTTATGCTAATGATGAAGGGGCTCCAAGATTGACTTCCGAAAATGAAGATTTTTTGTTGGCATGTTCAGGTGTATGATCGTCTTAATGAATAATTTTAATTTTTTACTAAATTTTATTAATAATTACCATTTCATTTATAGCCACTATAAATAATTTTGATAATTCTTCTGACGTCGCGGCTAAAGCCGGCATAAATTTCTTATCGATTCAATCTATTTCAAGACGATTGAATGAATCGGGTTTACAATCTAGAATCGCCGCAATAAAAGACATTCTAACTCCGGAACATAGAGCCGGAAGACTACATTTTGCTAGGCGCTACGTTGACTATCCCGTGGAATTTTGGAGGTGGGTTCTTTTTACTGATGAAAAATCGTGGTCATCGGCAGCACACGGTCAGATCCGCGTTCGGCGACATCAGAATGAGAGATTCAACAAAAAGAATATCTATTCTATAAAAAGAAGCGGACGAACAACTGTAAGCGTGTGGGGTGGTGTGTGGTTGGGTGGCTTAACGCCACTGTATCGCGTTCAAAATAATTTAACTTCAGCGCAATACATAACGAATGTTTTAGAAGGAACTCTACTTCCTTACATTCGCCAAGCATATCCAAATGGGGAACCTGTCGTTTTTGTTCAGGACAAGTATTTATAACAACAATAATAATCATAATGCAGATAACTTTATTTTTTTATATTTTATTAGTTCTTCTGTCCATAATTCCCGCACTACCCGACAATGGTTAGTTGAACACCCGGAAATTGTTGCTCTCGATTGGCCCGTGAAAGGAGCTGATATGAATCCCATCGAAAATTTGTGGGGTCATCTTGTTGTTGCCCTCAACAAATCGAGAAATGAACAGGGATTGCCTTTTCACGCACGCGACGCAAATGGAGCTGACGAGTTATACGCCCTAGTAAATTCTGAATGGCAAAAGTTAATGCGTAATGAAACGTATATCGAAAGCCTGATAGAAAGTATGCCACGGCGACTTCAAGAAGTAATAAATGAAGAAGGGGGGTGGACGAAATATTGATCTTTGCCTAAAACACTGTAACAAAAAATTTTCCGCTAAAATAAAAAACTTTGTTTTGCTGACCCATCCCTCAAGTTTATTTTCTTCCTTTCACAAGCTTAAGTAAACATTCCGTAAAGGTATATTTGAAGCGGTACAACCCGCGGGCGGTGGCCTACATATTTATGGAAGCGAGTGTACAATAGTTACACTTCCTCTTGAATCTTACTTGCTTATTAGACATCTTACTTGCATCAGCTTTGAGCTTAAAACCAGACTGTTTGGAGAAAAAGGCTGCATCTGACGAGATGCTATCTCCAAAAACTTTATTCATACTTTCTTCTTTGATGAAATGAGTTGTGAGAAGCTGTAAAGTTTTCTTGCTTGTCTCTAGATTCTCCCATGCAGATAAGAGTGGCCTAAAACTGGGAGGAAGAGTACAAGTAAGTTTGGTAATTATCTGTGCTTCAGTGAGAGGTGACCCAAGGTCATCAAGTTTTCTTGCGAAAGTTTCAATGGCAGTGATGTGAGACATTACGTCATGACCCTTCTGGTATTGATACTAAAAAAATCTTTGAAGTAACAAGTGCACATTTTCAAGTGCAGCTTGCTCGTGTTGGCTGGTTAGCCTCTTCCACATCTCATTTGCAGTTTTACAATTTATTAAAGATCGTTGCCATACTTGTTCAATGGTGGCCACAATGGAAACTCTTGCAGCATTGTTTTGATTACACCGGGACTTTATTTCTCCTTCATTTGAGTGTGACACTCCTTGTGCATCAACTGCGTTTATGAGATTGGGTTTGGTCTCTTCTCCAATGACTATCTTCAATAAGTCATGTTGTTCAAAGGCGAGAAAGATTTGTAACTTCCAAAAAGGGAAATTAGTGCCATCAAATTTAACCACATGACTTACATCCTTGGATGAGAAAGAAACCACACTAGATGCCATATTGAAAATTGGGAACAAACAAATTCTCAGTTTAAATAGGGTAGCAAACAAACTTTTAAGCTGGGCCCATAACCTGTTGAAATTGCCCAATAAAATATATGACAGGACAATTTAGTGCAGCGTGATTACTTTTATTGCAACTGAGATGAGATAGAGAGAGAACACATTTGACATGAACATGACATGAGTATTCAGACGACAAAAAGGAATACGGGCATCATAATAAAGAAGCCTCTGCTTGCCTCCTTTTTCAACACTGATGTGATCGGATACGATGGCCGTTTAGGAAGAGCAATGGGTCAGCACCTAGATTGTAATATCTTGTAAAGGACACAATGGCCGATTTGTCCGGGCATTTCCATTTCCTGCTCCAGATGAATATTATGTTCTGGACAAGATATCCTCTGCGTCTGCAGGGCGTTGAAAGGGTGCGTATATAGTGATGTCATCAGCATAGAGGAGGGTTTTGGTAGGGAGCTCGTTTGAGGGAAAATCTGTTAGCATTATGTTGAATAGTAGCGGACTGAGGACTGCCTCTTGCGGTACCCTGTTTCACCGATTTGGGGGAGGGGAAGACATTTGGTCTCCGACACTGACGCGCATGCTCTGATACGCCAGAAACTCTTTAAGCCAGGCGAGTATGGAGTCCGTAATACCTAGCTTGGCCGTTTTATATAGAAGTCCCTGGGTCCACACCGAGTCATAAGCCTTGGATATATCGAGAAAAGCTGCAACCGTTGACTGCTGTTCCCACGTACGGGAACCTGAACGAACAACCTTTAATACGAGTAAAGATCCAACTCGTATCAGCCTTGTCCCTCTACGTGTATGTATGGTACCTGGAGTATCAGGGAAACAACATTAGATCATGCTGGGGTTTAACATGTGCAGAGCTCTTACCTGACGAGTCAATAGGGTGACTTCATCGGGCTAGAATGGGACACATACAGTTCACTTCCGAGGGTAATGTACAAAGCAACCTATCGTTAGGGAAACATTGGTTGTTTAGGGTAAGCAAAAGCGAACATACGATTATTGACTAACCTCAATTTGCACGGTACTCTTGGATAGGGAACACGCGAGAATTAAGCGGGCAAAAAGGGAAAATGACTGAAAAGATTGAGGAGTAGTCGGTCGATTATGACAGCGTGACACAGAATCCAAGGTAAGACAGTGAGTAGCAGACGAAATAAGAAACCGGAAATATGTAGGGTAGGGAAGCTTAGGTGCCAAATTAGGGCAATGCGGGTTTCGCCGTAACAGACTGCCTTTTTCTGAAGCCACGTTTAATGTCAGACTCCAGTTGGATGATGTGGTCGTAGGTGCTACCAGAGCCATTAAAGGGGAGGTCAGTCAAATCCATAAGAAAATTTCCCTTGGGCAGCGGCACCGTTTTTCCCGAGCTCCACTCTTTTCCATCCTCCTACTTGTGAATTGCTACGAGAAATTTCTGCCATCTCGTGGCAGAAAAGAAAATTTTTACCATTTGAAAAATTGATTTTGCTGTAGCGTTTGAGGTCTCGTGGTGGAGGCCATGGCGTCATGGCCGTTGCAAAGCCTAAACGTATTTACTACTTTATTTGAGGAAGTGTACAAGAAAACGAAAGATAAAAATTTGCACTGTTTTGTGTGCCAAAAGGCAAACTCGAAGAATGGACAGTGGCAATAGGTAGTAACAAGCTTAAACAAATGTCAAGGCTGTGTGATGCCCACTTTTTGGAAGAGCATATTGTGATCCGGTTAGTATTCAATACTACCGGACGTGTGACGTCAGTGTTTCAACCCCATATATAGTCCCCCGTAGTCGTGTATCGGGGAGCAGTCTTAGTCTTGTGAACCGTCAATACAACATATTGTTACATGGTGGAGATGCAGAACCTCCGGTAAGTCTCTTTTGTGGTTGTGTTTCTGTTCGATTCTGTGCTGCGGAGGCGGTGGCTGTCAGGAACCCCTGAGAGTCGACGACCCAACTGGTCTTAGCACCATAAATTGCCGACCGTAGGGCAATCGGGGGAAGCATAACGAAGGAGAGACGCCGGGGGGGAAACGGTGAAAAGGGCTAAGGCGGGGCAGACGGGTACATTGAGGGAAAGTGGATAGCGGAAACCGTGAGCCGAAGTGGTCGGCAAGAATCGGGGCAGTGAACCGTGAGCCGAAGAGTACGGCAAGAAGCGGAGAAGTGACCGTGAGCCGAAGTGTTCGGCAAGAATCGGGGCAGTGAACCGTGAGCCGAAGTTGTTGGCAAGAAGCGGAGAAGTGAACCGTGAGCCGAAGTTGTTGGCAAGAAGCGGAGAAGTGAACCGGGAGCCGAAGAGTTCGGCAAGAAACCAGCGGTGCAAGGATTGCGGGAAGTAGATGATAGGAGAGGAGGACGTAAGGAGCGGGGAGAGAATCCGAGACGCTCGGGGACGGTTCGTGGCACGGGGTAGTTGGGGGATACCCGAGATCGGGAGTGCATTCCAGGGGCGGGCGAGGACGCGCAGTCGACCGTTGAGGGAAAGCGGAACGGAAGAGCGAGGAGAAATAGAGGACTGGGCTAACGAACCCCAACAGTAGCAGCGACCGGCATCCGTTCGGCAGGAGTATCATCTCACATTCAGTGAGGAGAAAACTGAGCGTTGGGAGGACGCCGAAAGGGGAAGAAGGATCGGGAGAACACGGAGAAGAGCAGCCAGAGTGGGATTTCACGGATTTCAGAAGAAGATCATCATTCAGAGCAGCTCAACAGCAAGTGGGCGCAAGGCACGTGATGGCCGCACAGATAAAATTCCAATCCCCACCCACCTTCGGGGGGAAGGACGGGGAAGAAATCGTGCAGTGGATGCATCGATACGAAAGAATCGGGAGATATAATCGATGGGGAGATGAAGAACTTCGCGACCACGTGGAGCTGTCCCTGTCCGGGGCAGCGCAGAAGTGGTACTCATACAAAGAGGCCACGGGACAACTAGCAGCCGAATGGGAGGATGTTGCAGGACCGCCAATTGTACCAGGAGTTAAAACACAGCTGTTGGAGCAATTCAAGCCAGTCAATCAGAATCGATTCAATGAAGCGAAACTGAGAGAACGCAAACAAGGAATCGAGGAATCCACGATCGAGTATTTTTACGACATCCTGGATTTATGCCGCAGAGTAGACCCGAATATGTCCGAAGCTACGTAATTGGCGTACCTATGGAGAGGACTCAAGCCAAGTTTACTAGAGAAACTCTGGAGTTTGAAACCCAACTCATGTGACGAATTCCTTCAAGAAATTAAGCGGTATCAGGAAATGACTTCCCGAGCAAGACACGAGGAATGGGCGATGGGCGTGATCGGAAAACAAACACCAACGGCGGTAAGTGAGAGAATGGATCGAAAAGAAAAATTGCTAGAGGGACTGATGGGAGCCGTTGCATCAAGGAACGCATCAGGGGCAGCCGCACAGCAAGGAGAAAGAGCGGAGAGTCAACAGTATCGGTCGGATAACCGATCGATACTGAAATGGACTTCGGATGGGGAACCTATCTGCAGCAGATTTAAGACGGAGGGACACATCGGGAGAGAGTGTCTAACAAGAACAAACGGTCAGGGAGGCCTGAGGGGTCGGACGCCGGACGGACAGGTCGTATGCTACGGGTGTGAAGGGATAGGACACATACGTCGCGACTGCCCGAGCTCCCAGCGAGAATGAGGGGCATCACAACAGCAACGACAGGTGCGATTCGCTGGAGAGGGTAGGCAAGTAATTGGTCTAGTAGGGACACAGCATGTAGACCCGGAGGTACTAGCATGGCCAATTCTGAAAATTGACATCCATAGGATGGTAGTACTGGATGTGTGGTGCTGGGGAAAACGGGTGGCTGCCGTGATAGATACAGGGGCGGGAGTGTCCGTGTGTTCGCCCAAAATAGTAAGAGAACTTGGGATAACAGTGACACCATGGCGCGCAAATCGTCTAGTTTCAGTTGACGGCAAGGAGATTCAACCGGGAGGAGCCGCAATGCTGTCAGTATCAGATGGGAGGATGACCGTCGAGGTGGAGGCTTTGGTTTTTGACGGCGACATCGACTTACTTCTGGGGAAGGACATGTTGGAAAAACTTGGAACGCGGATGAAGATTGGGGCGCTACCGGAGATCTTCATTGGAGACATTGCCATGGGAGCACTGGTGGAAGAGATGATGGAGGAAGCACCGAAACTAGTAGTCCAGAATGGATGCTGGGTCCCACCCCGATCGAGGAAAGGGGTCGCAACTCAACCACTAGATTTGAATGGGTTTGACGAAGGTGCACTGGTGGAACCATCCCAAGCATTGCAGAGTACGAAAAGGGTGTCGACGGGTAAGGTCCTAGTTAGCGGCGTGGGAACAATCGGACAGATGGCGATAACCCACTTATCGGACCACAAACAATGGATCGAAGAGGGGACGGTGTTAGGAATAATCGAGCCAAAGACCGAAATCAAGGAGGGAGACACGCCAGTAGCCGTCGTGACAGCAGGGGCAGAGAAGAACGCGCGTCGGGAGCACACATTTGACAGCAGGATTGGAGAAGGATTAATGCCGACAGACAGAGAGAAGACAGAGAAAAGATCCGAGAAGTGTTAGTGGAATATGGCGACTATTTTTCGTGGCCCGGAGACCAACTAGGACTGTGTACGGCAGCAGAGCAGACAATAGAGGCCAGGGGAAAGGACATCCGTGACCGAGAGGCTATACCCCTGGACGAGGAGGTGCAAGAAGCTCGAAATGAAAGGATGGACGATCAGGTGCGTCGATCGACACGAGTCCGGATGCCACCGGTACGATACGGACAAATGCCGCAGGTGGCAGTGGGGGCTCTTCTCCTTCTGCTAGGACTACTGGGACCGCGGATGGGGGAACTTTTCCCACCTACTCAACTGCGGTCGGTAGACGACTCAGTAGACGACTCGGAGAGGGAAAAACGAGCGGCGGAACATCATACATACCCATTCGAGCTATGGGGTGTGGGAGCAGCGTTGTTTATGGCCAGTGTGGCTATGTTCAGCATCCAGTGGTGCCGCGGGAGAAAAGGAGACGTTAATAGGGCCGACCTTCGGGAACGCCTACGGATAGTGGAGGAGTTCGTAGAAGAAGAAGCTAAGAAGCGACGTGCGCGGCGGTGGAGTACCGCCGAAAAAAAGGATGATGTTTTTTTTTGGGGGGGGGGGGTATCATGTAACCTGTATCATGTAACAATGTTCACGGTTTTCTTTCGGTTTATATCTTTTTTTGTGTTGTTTGTTTTTTTTAGTAATGCATTCAGGGACGAATGCAGCTAGAGGGGGGGATGTCACATGGTCAATGACCACGTTATGTGATCCGGTTAGTATTCAATACTACCGGACGTGTGACGTCAGTGTTTCACCCCATATATAGTCCCCCGTAGTCGTGTATCGGGGAGCAGTCTTAGTCTTGTGAACCGTCAATACAACATATTGTTACAATGTCATCAAAGGAAAGTTAATTGTGGGAAGCTATTACCCCGAACAATGACACCTAAAAAAATGCTGTTCCCAAATTGCTACTAAATAATTAATTGTAATCTGTACATGTATTCATTTCAGTAATTATCTCCTTTATTACAGTTCCAGGCTAAAAGTATTCCTTACGGAAACCTCTTCGAACTTTGAATGGACAAAACCCGAGAGTGCTTGAAAAGAAGAAATATTTGAAGATTACTACGGTATTAAAACTTCCTTTATGTTTATTTCAGTGTTGCGTGACATAATAATTTTAGCAGAAGGTTCCACATACTTCAAAGGATAACGAAAATGTTGTTCCAATCAACCACTGCAGCATAAATTCAAGTGAGTATTCCATTGATAAACATGTTCTATCCCTGTAATGCAACATTTTTACTTCATATTCACAGATCTTGGATATGGTACATATCTGATGTTGAGTGAACCAGAAACAGAATGTTTACGTGAAGACCGAAGAGATGGTAGCTGCATGGTTATGGATGATAGTGTTGATATTGTTACTGTTGTTCCAATTAGTCACTCCAGCACGCTGTCAAGTGAGTACTCCAATAATCAACTTGTTCTACTAGAATGCAACATACTTACTTCTAATTCACAGATTATGGATGTAGTACAAATCCTTTGTTGTTAAATGAACCAGAAACCAAATGCCTACATGCAGCCATAAATGATGTTAGCGAATGCCTAGGTACAGACCAAAGTGATGGTAGCTGCATGGTCATTGAAGAAACAAACGATACTGCTATGGTAATTTAAATAATTTAAATCTCTAATGTCATTTATCGGATTATTCTATTTCACAGATGTATTCACCTTCAAAGGACAATGATAATGTTGCGACAAACAGCCAACTGTCCCCAAAAACAAGTTAGTATTTGTTGAACCAACTCATTCAATATCTAATTCAACATGGTTATGCTAAACCGATGCTGTTAGTTATTTTTCTCCACCGTGGATGGTAACGACAGAATGCCAGGAAACGTACCAAAATGAAAGCCGTATCACGGTTTCTGAGAGCCCCAGTGTCAGTACAACAGTAATGAATTCCACTATACGAATTACGATGTCACATAACTTATAATTTTTCGTAATTTAGACGGTTTCGAACCCCAGCTGTCCTCTTTATTTTAGTCCATTTGCAGTGAGTCCAGAACAGAAAGAGGAAATACGGAAAAGTTGGGACATTGTTTTCGGTTACATGCCGGGTTTAAGAAATACTTTGGAACACGTCGGTTCTTTCTCTCGTCGTCAGGCAGCTATCGTTAGCAGTAAAGATAATGCTAGTTCACCATCTTCTTCCTTTTGTGAAAAAACACAACTACCTGCGAAGAAAAAAACTGCAAAGAAGAAAAACAAATTTGTATTATCCAGAACATTGTGTTGCAGTTGCAATATCCCAGTTTCTGCTAACAGCATTAGAATGCGCAATACCAATCGGGTGTGTTGTGGGAATTGTTACCCGTTATTGAAAAAATTTGAGGAATCAGAGAGACGTATTGAGCTACTCAAATTAAAATACAAAAAGCTGAGAAATAAACAGGAGAGTACCAAGAAGAAATTAGATCGCAGTTACCAGAAGAATGAGGTATGCAAACAAAGATCCATCTGCAAAATGACAATGACTCCATTATTATCACATCTATATCAGAGATGCTTTTGAACAAGTTATTGACCAAATTGGTTCTCTTAATTTAATCCCACTTTCATGTGATGAACATCCTAGTTCTAGTTCTACCATTTCTAATAATGAAATACGTCCAAATTCATTTAATTTCGAGTTAAAACGATTCAGAGATCTCCCCAGGTAGCACACAGAGCTGTTACAGACTCCTGTAACCGATCTGTTTCACATACTTGTGAAACAGATCCGTATCAGGCTTGTTACATCTCTGTTTTACAGGAAATTTGTCTGGAATTGCTCTGTTTTACAGGATTTGGTAAAAGTTTGTTTCACTGATCTGGAACAGATCTGTAATCTTTCTGTAATACATAATTCTGGTTTTTCACTGTACTACAGACCTGTTACAGATCTGTTTTTTACTTGAGAAAATTGTTTCTGATTTTGCTCTGTTTCCCATGTTTGTCACTTGTCTGTTTTTACTCTGTAAAAATACATTCTGTTTTTCTTCTGTCTAACACGTATGTTACATGCATGTTTTTACTCTGTATTACCGAGTGAAATATATTTCTGTTATGTGTCTGTACTACATGTCTGGTACGGGTCTGTATTTCCCTTGTAAAACATATGACAGAAATCATCTGTTCTCAGTAGGTACCCCCGATATGGTACAGGTCTGTTTTTTCCTTGTAAAACATATGACATAAATCATCTGTTTTGTGTCTGTATCTCAGGTATGTTACAGGCCTGTGTTTTCTATGTAAAACATACTTCAGTGAATATCTGTTATGGGTTTGTGGCCCAGGTATGTTACGGGTTTGTATTTCCCTTGTAACACCTATGTCAGTAATAATCTGATCTGTGTCTGTATCCCCGGTATGGTACATTTCTGGATTCCCAATAGCAAACAGACTTAAATGTTTTCTCATATATTACAGTGTAATACCATGCAGCCAGATGACATCTTATATAAGTCAGTGTTAGGCTAATGGTTAAGAGTTAAGCTCAGCACTCGAAAGGTTGAAGGTTCAAATCTTGGTCAAGGCAAAATGGAAACATTGTTAAAGGTCGAAGGAATATTTATAATTTGTTGAAAAGCTTCCGGTTTCCGGATATGGAAGTAGAAGATCGGTGGTAACTGTTAAAGATCGTGATAAGACCGTGATGACTGTTGAGAGGACAAGGGAAGAAAATAGAGATGACCCAGAGCTTCAAAATGAGTATATGCACACATTTTTAAAATGTTCCTCAACTTCTTTGTTGATGACTAACTGTTAAAAAATGACAACGTGATCAAAGTTAAATAAATGTATTCAAGTTAAAGAGATCACACTTGAAAACATAGATTTTGTCAGACTATGTTATGCTATATTTCATAGCATAACTACATTCATCATTCAAAATCACGTCAATAAATAAAAACCTTTGTGTTGGTCAGACTCGTCGGGCAAAACATGCCAATGTCAAATAAATAAAAATGAATTCACTACGTACACATGGGGTTGAGGGATGTCAAATGAATTAAAATAAATTCAATTTACGTGGTATGGAGTATGGGGATGACTAACCACCGTTCAATCATCCCATCGTGGAAAGGAAGAGTAATACATTTAGTAGATTTTTCTACAAAGTCAATAGGAATGAGTTTTCGTTGGGGTTTTAAGTCACCACTACGTTTTAAGACTCGCGTTTAGCTCTACCTTTATTTGCAATGAATTATTAAAAATATCTGTTAGGGAAAACTTTCCGAAATCCGAGTTGGATGAGGAATTTTTTAAAAACATATTTCCAATTGGCTGAATGGAAGTAAGGATACGAGGAAAAAAAATTTAAGTGCTAAACGGAATTGAAAATTTAAAATTTCGTGTTATTAATTTAACTTAATACTTTTTCAAATACAATATTTCTGCATCTCCAATAAAGAATTTTTTTGTTTATTTCTTGTTGCTCAAGCTGTTTTATAAACGCTTTTCATGCCGTTTATAAAACGAAATAAAATTTTATACACACATAGAAATCGTGTTTATGTGGCAACGTTTTTGAAGATGAGTTTAGTCTATACCAGCGCCACCGCACCCACGCTGAGGCAGCTACGCTACCATTAGTCGCGTTTTGGCGAAGTTGCGAGAAGGAACTGCTGCCGGTCGTTTTTTTATTAGCTTTTGGTGACATTTTGTGTGAGTCGAAAAAGAAATTTGTGTGTGTGTGTGTGTTTATGGAAGGCGTTCCAGCTGAAATATTTTGGGAATTATGGTGAATATTTTGCGTGTGTGTTGATGGAAAGCGATTCCGGCGGATTGGGTGGCGAAACTGTGTGTGTGTTTGTTTATGGAAAGGGAAAAATCTATTAGCCCCCACTAGGGGGACTCTTTCTTGCGCCTACCAGCAGCCGCCAGCCGGCCGTGTTGTTGACAAGTGATAGTTCGTCGTCATGTCTTTTCATTGGAATTTTCATGTCTTCTCAGCACACTTGTAAGTTTTGGCATGTTAAAGTATTTTGTGTAATTGTTACATCATGATGAAAACATGTGCTACATGTGTGTTGATGGAAAGCGATCTGTAGGTTATATAATAGTTTTCATTATTCTTGGTTTATTTCTCATTTTGATTTTGCTTTAGATTTGCATTTAGACTGACTGAGAGCTATCAGTTTTTCCTTTCGAGAAAAATAAAAGGCCAACACCATGGTTAAAAAAGGGTTTTTGTTAACCATGCTCAAAGTTGCCACTACTCGTGTATCATCCAAGCTATCATGTGTGTTGATGGAAAGCGATCTGTAGGTTATTGCAATAGTTTTCATTATTCTTGGTTTATTTCTAATTTTGATTTTGCTTTAGATTTGCATTTAGACTGACTGAGAGCTATCAGTTTGTCCTTTCGAGAAAAATAAAAGGCCAACACCATGGTTAAAAAAGGGTTTTTGTTAACCATGCTCAAAGTTGCCACTACTCGTGTATCATCCAAGCTATCATGTGTGTTGATGGAAAGCGATCTGTAGGTTATTGCAATAGTTTTCATTATTCTTGGTTTATTTCTAATTTTGATTTTGCTTTAGATTTGCAATTAGGCTGACTGAAAGCTATCAGATTGTCCTTTCGAGAAAAATAAAAGGCCAACACCATGGTCAAAAAAGGGTTTTTGTTGACCCCTTGGTTGCTACACATTCAATCCTCATATCCTTGGAATGGACCCACTCTTATTTAGAGGTATTGCTTTCTGTCGTTACACTTCCATGATATTTAAAAAATCTAAAGTCACTTCCATTCTCGTTTCAGGTTAATCCCTCGCCCCTACTCAATAGACGGAATTAATTGGCCGTGCATCACCAACTTATATCGGATGGGCGCTCCGTATTGAAAACTATTGCTAAATTTCATAAAGCTTTACATAATTTTGCTTGGACAATCATGTGTAAGTGGTGTATAAAATGAAATGCGTGTTGAATACAAATTTTAAATCGCGTGAGTTGTATACTTGTATTATTGAAACGACGGATCTGTAAACAGTTGGTAGTACAAAGACTGTGGTACGCGTTATGTAACAAACCTGTTATACAGATTTTGTAAGTCAGGTCTGTAACAAACCTGTTATACAGATTTTGTAAGTCAGGTCTGTCACAGACCTGTGTGACAGTCTGTAAAAGTGGGACACTACAAACAATTTACAGACTCTCAAAAACAGATCTGTAACAGACCTGAAACAGAGTCTGTGTGCTACCTGGGTCGATTTAGCTAAAACTAAAGTCGCTGTACATACAGGTAATAAAATGGCAAAGACCGCGTAATAAAACCGTTAAAACACAAAGTGTTCCAATTGTTATTACTTGTCTATTCATTATAACACATATTTCAATTCGTAAAATACAATAACTATATTACTGTGATTGCTTCTATGCGTGAGCAGCAAACTTTGAAACATAAATCGCAAAACATTTAGTGCAATTTACAATGCCTTATTGAGTTTCCCGTCAGCAGCAGCTATTTCAAGTTTGTAGGTAGTAGTTCACAACACACCAACAAGAGGCAGCAGCGTAGTCGTAGCAATCTCTGTGCCTTGGGCATATGGACACCGTCTTATGGAGCTGACTGACCTACCCCTTAATGGCTCTGGTACTAAAAAACTTCTGAAACCTGCTTGCTCTTTGTGCATCCGACCTTTTGTCTCGAGAAACCAGTTGATACGATTTGCGACTAGTCATTCCATTGCTTTGCAGAGGCAAGCAATGGAATTGCCGATACGATGTAGGGTATTCTGCCAGTTTTCCTGGTTTTAGGAGAGGCGCTGCAAAATTGGGTAGAAATACATCGGTTTTTTCTTTCGGGGAGCTTATAATCCCGCCATTCGTGTTGATCGCTGTGCCGTCTGTGGAAATATTAGTGCCTTTGCCTGCCATACATTTAACAAACGACCAAAATCTCGGTTGGTCTTGGGGACCGAGGTTGGAGAGGAATGTCTCTCAGGTTTTCTTTTTTGCTGAAATGATATATTTCTTCTTAATGCGCTTTTCGGGTGTTTTTTAACTGGTCGGTTGCATTCTTTGTCCCACCACGGGCGGCTTTGTTCCCCGTGTTTCTCGGTTATCGGTTTAGTTTTCTTGAAGTGTAGGTTGTTTGATTTATTCATCACCATGGTGAACCGTATCATTGCCTCTGCCGCGTCCATAACCGCTTCGAAATGTTCCACTTTCAGTGTTTCATGTATGGATTCATTCCACTCTGCCCACTTCTTATCGTTAATGATCCAGCGTTCTGGTTGGCCTGTTTTGCGTGCCGGCGTGCTGTTTTAAATGATAGTAAGGGGTACGTGGTAACTTCCCATTTAAGGCCCATCTTTTATAGAGGCGGCTATGGCTATATCCGGGGATGTGATTGTGAGATCAATGGTAGACATCTTTCCGGTTGATGGGTCAATTCTAGTCCCCAGATTAGACGGTGCTATGAGGAACAAGGTTTGATTGTTAAGTAGGGCCTCGTACAAGGATCTGCCTGTTTTGTTTGTGTGTGACCCACTTTCCCACATAGGGTGGTGGCCGTTGAAATCACCCGCTATCACCTTCGGGTTGGGTCTGTGTGTTCTTCGATATCTGCCACTTCGCAGTCCCTTTTTGGGACGTATGCAGAGATAAAGTCAGTTAGAGAGTTGGTGGGGGACATGATGCTGACACCAATGGCTTCCATTGTGTCTGAGGGTATAAGATGTATTGGAGAAAAACTTAGATGCTTGTGTATCAGGATCTTCACTCCTCCCCCCGTCTGTTGGGGCAGTCCTTCTTGAGGATGTGGTTCACCCGGAACTTAATATTCAATTATGGCTTGCAGTGCGTTTCACTTAGGAGTGCAATATCAGGTTTTACTAAGGATAAATAGTGTCGGAATTCTTCTAGTTTGGCTTTTGCTAGGCCTCTGGCATTCCACTGAATGCACGTAATCTTATGTGGGTTGGTTGTTTTACTTCGTCTAAGGGTCATTGGCAGGGTTCATGAGGTCCATTGAGTCGTCATTCCATGTTGTCCCGGTCGTGAAAGGTGGACTGAGTGGCTGCTCGATTGTCCATTGTTAGTTTGTCGTAGTCGTATTTAGGGGATGAGCTGTTGAGTTTAAATTGAGGCGTTGGTGAGGGGGGAAATAGCTAGTTGTAGTCCCTGCGGTTCCTACCAACTTATAGAGCATTTCTTCTACCCTATCGAATCTGGTTTCTGTTGGTTTGGCTGTATCGATCTGTAGCTTTTCGAGTATTTTATCAAAGTTGTTGACTTTTATGTTGGTAACAGCTAGATCAGCCGTTATAGTTTTGATTTGTTTTGTGGGCCTTGGGAATGGATGCTTCTTTTAACTCTTTCACTTATTTTTGCAGTAGAATAACCTGGGTCTTAAGTTCTACCATCTCTTGGGATTAGAACTGTGTCTGGATCTGGGGTGCGGAACCGCTTGAGGCCCTTTTTGCGGCCGAGCTGTAAAGAGAGGACTGCCTATCGCGGGCTTATTTAATCGTTATGCCTTCAGGGAACGCCATTTTAATAATTTTTTTCATCTCCAGATACGCAGGCAGGTGAAGCTGGTTGATTCATGGGACTTGCATCCACAGTTTATGCAATGAGTAACGCATTCTATCTCGGGTGGATGGATTTTCCCGCATTTAGTACAGCTGTGCTCTTTGTTGCTGCATCGTGTAGCGGTGTGGCCTAGACGGAGGATTATTCGACACCTGTACGCGGTTGGGATAGATACCTGCACTGTGAAGCTCATGGAGGCAATTTTTACCCTTTCCGGGATGGAGGTCGCGAAGGTAAGAATTTATGTTTCGGACACTGTGCCTATGCTTCCTCTTATATGGAGGCGTCTAACCTGCGTAACTTCTTGACCAGCTATGGCTTTTAAAATATCCTCCTCCTTGTCGCTGATTGGGACGCCGAAGATAACGACATTCTTTATAACCGTCGAGCTATTAGGGAAAGAGCTCTTGATCGTTCTGCCCCCCAAGTCTTTCATACCTTGTAGGGCCGTTTGTTGTGCGGGGTTGGTTGGGGAGATCGAGAGGTCTCCTCCAGTTAGGACTACACTATCCCGTGGTTCTCCGTAAGTGCTAAGAATGGCCATCTGCATTGCTTCCCATTCTGTGATCACCATTTGTTTAAAGTTGGGACCATGGTCATTTAGTTTTAGTATAACCGGAGTTAAGTTGATTTCAGGGTTTCGTAGTCTTTTCGTGGGGGGGGGGGGCGAGTCGAGTTTGTCCATTGTTCCTAGGGTTGTTTGCGCGGCACTAGTTACACAATAAGGTATTCCTTTTTGGTATGTCGTGAGTTTGGTGAACGATATTCCATTGGAGATGAGCGAGATAACTGAGGAAAGTTTAGGACTTCGCACTGTCACACTGTATACTACCCAAACAGCACACTGACGTCTTTTAAAGGACAGTTATTCATCCTAACGGCACTACTAGGATTTTTTTATTCTGTCCTAAAATCCTACAATGACGACTTAAAGACGATTTTAGCAGGTGTTGACGACCGGCAAAAACTGCTCTAATACACGTATTTTTATGGTCACAAAAGCTCTCATTTTGGTGTTCACTGGGACGACTTTTTGCTCTAGAAAAAAAAATGCAAAATGTAGTTTTCTACCATCCCAACAATTCAAAACTGAGAATAATAAAAATTTAATGAAAAAAAAATGGGGATTTATTCAGGATTTTTTTTACAATTGCCGTTTTTTAAAAATTCCGAGATATTTTATGTTTCGGGATTTTTTCTGATATTGGAAAAACTTATGGGATTTAACAACCTCGGTCCGTGGACACACTGCTAGTGATTATAGCGAAGCCATAGCCTATTAGTAAATATATTTAATATATTTCAATAATAATTAATAATTTAATAATATATGACACTCAATATAGCGCCATTTATTTGCCTTTATCCTATCAATCACGCTACAGTCGTTGTCGTTGTACACCCTTTTTAGGTGTTTGTTTGGGAAATGTTTAATGCTGCTGTTAAAATTCGAAAAAAACGTGGAGAATGTGGGGAGAACTTTTGATAGGTCCATCTATATTGTTGATTTTAGCATGTTCACTGGAGAAGGTTAGGAAATGTCTATAGTAGCCTACGGCAATTCCACTTTCTACGAATGTACGTCGGCCAGCAAAGCTTCGCAATAGAGCAAAGCTTGTCCGTCCAACTCAGCGTCACTGGCCGGTTCGACCTCCATGGCAGGCTCCACATAACCAGCAGGGTTTGCCTCACCAGCCGGCCCAACCTCAACGTTATCCTCTTTTCGACGACGTTCCCTATGAACAATAAAATGATTGTAGTTTTTTTTAAAATGATAAACAACAAATGAAATAAATTTACCTTAAATAACTGTAAATTAAATTTCTACGGTTCCCACAATTGGCCGAGTCAGTCCATTCTGGCACTTCGTACCCTACATAATGCAGTAGATACTGTACCGACTGGCGTCAATTTGGGTACCTAAAAACTCTAAAATAATTTAAAACACATTAATAAAGACCAAATTCGTAATGTAACTAAAAGTAATTTTAAAAAATCTACCTCCTTCCTAAAACAGAATCCCCTTCAAAATCTTCGTAATCTTCAACACTTTTAGAGACGTATAAACTTTGGCTGCCAGCGCCACCGAAATCACCAATAATAAACTGCGCATGAGAGTTCATCAGTGGAGACTCTCTATGGTATTAGAAAAAGTCAAGATCAGATATTATGTTACGATATTCCAAATGACACTTAGTTTTACAAATATTACCGTCAATTTCTGATAAATTCAATTAGTTTATTCATTGAATTTCGCTTGTCGTATCCCCTTCTAGATAAGCGATAAATTGGGACAATTATATTGACTAGAGATGACGTCAATAGTGGCATTCAAAATTCTGGTTTCCTCCGAACACACTTAATAATGAACGTTTGAAAAGACTTTTCGCGACAAGATTGACATTTCTGCACAATTTTGCCTGATGTCTTTTCCACAATTTTCGTTAAAAAGCCTACAAGTATTGCAATCTGATTAGATTACAAATACATCACACAAAAATTCATGTCCTACATTGCTCAGAGTATTATCCCAAATACTATAAGCCTGCTGGATAGTCAAAGAATGACATCCTTGAAAATAATTGGTGGTTGTCAAATGTGGCTTTTCTTACATGGGTCAATCCAGCCAAACTCAAGGAATCGTTGGCGTTACCATCTCCCAAAATTAAACGACATTTTAACAGTAAACTCTCATGACGATGAAACACTGTTTGCTAAAATTTCGTTTAATTTAGTCCATTAGTTTAATAGATACGGCAAAAAAAAAATCGAATTTTTTCATTTTGTTCTAACCATTTTATCCGAGCTACTAGTAATTTTCTTTTTTTGGACCATTTTTTGTAGTGATGGGAAATTTAAAATATGCATATCTTGTGTAGTTTTGCCCTCTATCGGGTGGTATAATATTTTTTTCAAATTAAAATTTTTAGTTGGAAAAATATTTAGTTTAAATTTCATTAGCCCCCCCCCTTACTTAAAAATCTGCAACTTCTTAGGCTGTTACATTTTTAAGTTTTTCTTTGCAGAGTTATATAAAGGAAAGAACTATTTACAATATATATAAAAACTGTAAGTGTGTTTTTTTGTTTTATGCCTTAATTAATTCATTAAAATTCATGTAGTTTTGTTCAATACTTGCGTTTTTGAGGGGTGGAGCTAAACTCTTTCTCATTTTCCACTATACCCAATATGCCCCTAGGTATAATGGCAAATGGGAAAGGGTTCAGCTCCGCCCCTTAAGGTCAAGTCAAAAAGCCAAAAATGATAACAAGTTTTATGCGGTTGGGATTTAGGACATTTAATTTGTTCACTAAAAGGATCTCCTCAAGTTCCATACCTTTCCTGTCAGTACAGACGATGATTCACAGACTGCTTTTTGTGTTCGAGTCAACCCAGATCACGGTTCAGGGAGTAAGTAAACAGTGAAAAACCGAAAGAAAAACGGAAGATGAATCATGAAAAAAATCAATGAAAAAATATGAAGATCGGACGCACATTGAAGTGAAATGGAATGTCTTTCCATGAGAATGAAGGTCTACGGCCACAATGTGGTTAAGTGAAACACGGAAAACGGCAGGGCAAGAGACTAGAAGTGAGAGACGGACCAAAATAGCGGTGTCGTACGAATATTCTTGATCAAAAAAGTGAAATGCCACATAACCGGGCGGGATGTCAACCACAGTAGAGGAATCAAAGTTGCGAGTGTAAGGTTCCTGGATGAAAATGATGACCAGCTTATTTTCTAAAACAATCTCTGCTAGAGACACAGCTGCAGCCCTGGCATGGCGTAAGTTCACCTGCATGCATTTAAAGTAGTTTGAAGCGAGAGCAGAAGCGGGCGGAGCACTTAAGTTATAGGGACTGCCAATCATTAATAAAGCTCTATTCTGATTCGGTATGTTGAGAAATAAAGACAAAACAAGCAGTCTTAGTTATATTCCTAATATCATGCTCCACTTTAACGATGTAGAACTCTTCTATTTACCTCTTCTCAAGCCGCTTCCTTCTCGATTTAGTTTATTAATTTTTTCAAAACTTCTTTGCGTGTTATGTAAAAGAGTGCCGAGGTTTGGGGAGTCCTGGCGCTAGGGCGAGCGCGCGGCCGTCGTTTTTCTTTGTTTCATATTCTTAGGAAGAGCTAAATAGAAGAGTTCTACACCGTTAAAATTTAAAATTACGCGAGGTCGCGAAGCGACCGAAGTGTAATTACGATTACACGAGTAAGGAAATACGACATCTTTAACGGTGTAGAGCTTGTTTATTTCAGCTCCTCCCAAAGCAGCGCTGGAAGTGAAACTTATACAGAAGTGTCCAATACAAGAACCCTCTTCCCTTCAGAACATATTTAAGCTTGACGAAAAACAGAGCGAACGAAATTCCAGGGAAGGGAAATAACAGTGGAAAACATGAACATAAACATGACAGATACAGGAGTAATTTTTAGTGGATGTAATTATATTATTGTCTTGGTTTAGTCTCCTCTCGAAATGGGACATGAATGACGGACAAGAAGAAATTCAGCGGCTGTAAGGTAATCCGCGCTTGAAGCCTTGTTTACCACGGTTGCTGGAAACGAACGAAACAGAGAATTAGAAGATGGTCAAAAACGGGTTGGTCGGGCGGGAAATTTTGACCGTTAAAGATGTCGTATTTCCTTACTCGTGTAATCGTAATTACACTTCGGTCGCTTCGCGACCTCGCGTAATTGTAAATAACACTGGGAAGTCCATACTCCATCTTTAACGGTGACTTTAAAGCGACGACCGAGAATTGGTTTGCGTCGTCAACACTGCCTCTTTGACAGAAACTGTAGGCAATTCGCGGTTGTAAAATCTGCGGAAGGTGGACTCCGCAGACCAGTTTGCCGTCCGTAAAACGAGATCAACTGGAACACCCATCAACACTGCCTTGGATGAAGCCACCCCACGAGTAGAGTGGGCGGAAAAGCATGCAATGTCAATGCCAGCGTCATTCAGACATGATTTGATCCAGTGGCCGACTGTGGATGAAGACACAGGATGATGTGGCCGCCGCACTGCCAGAAAAAGAGAATCATCCTCCGGCTTACGCCACTTGGTTGTTGCCGCAATGTATGCCTCCAAACATGCGACGGGACAGCAGTAGCCCTTAAAACGCCGAACCAAAAACGATTGTAACGAGCCGGACCGTTGTGTTTTTCGGACCCGACGAAAGGAAAAAGATAAAGCTGTAGTGGAAAAATGAATCGAACTGAAAGATATTGAGCATATCTCAGAAACCCGAGAAATGATAAATAAAGATAAAAGCATGGCTAATTTTTTAGAGAGAATAGAAAGGGCAAGATCTGAATTAGGTCCGAGAGTGGCTAAATGGTTGAGAACGATATCTGGATCCCACAACTAATTATAGCGAGGTGCGGGAGGCTTTAAATTATAGCAGCCTTTAAGCAATCGTAACACAAACGGATGTTCACCAACGTTTTTTTCCCTCAATGGGTGTCATCGACAGAGTTGAGCGGTGAACGTTAATTGTGGAAGTTGCCATACCTGTTTGGAATATATGGGAAAAATATTGTAGAATTGAATTTATAGAAGGTGACATGGGATCGGTATTCCGTTTGTCACACCAATCAAGCCAATTTGTCCAAGCGGACTGGTAGGCAGCAGTCGTGGTTTGACGGTTGCTGGCCATGAGAAGGTCGATAACATTCGATGGAATTCCCTGATTTTTGGAATCCTCCCCGGATAACCGCAATGCGGTCAGCATAAATCTGTCTGACTGGAGGAGGGGATGCGGCTCCAGCTTGTGCGAGTGGATGAGATAGGGGTTCGGCTGGAAAATGCGTGGGATATCTATTGCCATCTGCAGGAGGATGGGAAACCTGGCCTGTGACGGCCACATTGGGCAAATGAGGATCAGATCTGCTTTGTCCCGCTTGATCTTGGATAGGCACCGAGGAATGAGTGAGAATGGCGGGAAAGCGTATTCCTGAAGAAACTTCCAGTTGAGGCTGAATGCGTTCAGAGTCGATGCGTTTGGTTGAGGCAGCCACGAAGCAAATCTGGCGTGTTGCGCATTCCATGCGGAAGCGAAGAGATCGAAATCTATTGGCCAAATATTTGCCAATCGAAGAAATGCTTCCCCGAGGAGCATCCAGTCTGACGAATCTAGAGTCGTTCTTGATTGTTGGTCTGCAATGAAATTTGAATTACCAGGTAAATGGGATGCGAGAATTGAAATCTTTTGGTCCTCACACCACCGCACAATGCGATCCGCGATTTCGGAAAGAGACTGGGAATGAGTTCCCCCCGCATTTATTTACATAAAACGACGGCAGTCGTGTTGTCGAGAAATATGTTAACTGAAATGTCATGTGAACCTGCCGTAAACACCTGAAGTGCGAATAGAGCTCCCAATAGCTCTAATTCATTAATATGCCACGACTGATCCGCAATTGGCCAAGGTCCTCGAGTTTGTGTTTGATCACACACGGCCCCCCAACCGTGGAGCGACGCGTCCGAGAGAATAACCAAATCCGGTTGATCCGGAAAGAATGATTTCCCATTGGCTTCTTTTAAATGAGTTCCCCACCATACGAGATCGGATTTTGCATCTGGAGGAAGGAGGATCAGTTTGTCTAAATTACCGTGGGAATTGGAAAGATAAAATTTCTGAAGTTTCCGAAAGTGACCTTGAGCAAAGGGTACCGACGAAATTGCCAAGAAAAATTTCTCATAATTTTAGCGAGGTTGCCCAAAGTGACTGTATTTGACGTTAGGGTTGCGTTGCAAAGGTCGATGATGAAACCAACTTTTGCCGAAGGCAAAGAAAAAGAGAGATGGTTAGAATCAATCACCACTCCTAAGTAGTCTGAACTTTGCTGCGGAATAGTTACTGATTTTTTGTAGTTAATAATGAAACCGAGGGATGTTAAAAGAGAAACTACTGTGCGATAATCGTCTAATAATGCAGAATAGGATGCGTTTAAAATTAAGATGTCGTCGAGATAGATGACAAGGCGAATGCCCTGTTCTCGTAAAAAGGCGACCACTGTACGCAAAAGCTTAGTAAAAACCCGTTGTGCTGATGATAGACCGAACGGCAGACAGATAAATATCGCAGACAGCGATATTCATAAAGGGAGTTTTTTCAATGAAAACGCACATATTTCCAATCTGGTTGTGAAAGCGGCACCAAAAAATTCGCATCCTGTAGATCAAGTTTGATCATCCAATCGCCACGCTGTAGGAGGTATTTGACGCAATCGAGACCCTCCATCTTAAAATGGCGATATTGCACAAATAAATTTAAATGATTTAAGTTAATAATTGGGCGCCATCCGCCGGACTTTTTAGGGATGACAAATAAATTCGAAATGAAACCATCTGTTTTATCTGATGCAATCCGTGCGATAGCGCTTTTCTGAAGCAGGAGCTTGATTTCTTGGTCGCAAACTGCTTCCATGTCCTGGGACATGATGCAACCTGTTGGTATTTTCTCCTGTAGTGGCAGATCCACCATTTCTATGTGATAACCGTCCATGACAGTCGATAAAATCCATGAATCTGCCGAGAGTCTGGACCATGCGTCACCGAAGAAGGACAAGCGACCCGCAATCGGAGTTGCAGTGGAACTGACAACAGAGAAGTGAGAAACATACCTGGACGTTTGTTGTTGTTTCGACGTAAAGGTGGGGTAACTGCGCCCGCTGCTGCGTAAACCGCTTGAAAAGGGTTGATAGCGGTTGTCTCCACTGCGATACCCGTAACTGCTTTGACCACTTGAGGTACGGTTCTCAGACCGTTTTGGAATAGGGCCGCCACTGCGCCCGGCAAATTTTTTGACCTTTTCGAAGTCGTCAGCGTCTTTGACCATTGCTGTCAAAAATTTGTCTCCAAAAAGGCGTTCGTATTCGTGAGATGAAAACATTCGATCGTCCTCCAGTAAAGGGAGCAGTTCCGGAGCTACATGTCGCATTGCGATTGAACGGCGAAATTTAGAAATTCCAGCAAAGGCAGAGCCTAATAGCTGTAGGGTAGCTTCAACGTCGCTTAAGAAGGAGCCGCCTTCCGGCAATTGGTTCCAAGTGCGTAGTATTGGCCGAAATGAATCCAACACCTGGTACAGGACAGATTCACAAGATTTCTCCTGGAAATCGTTTAAATTTGAACGCCAATCTTTTCCGACCGCCTATTTCCAATAACGAACCATTGTCTTATCTAGTTTGGGGCATTGCAATTGAAAATCACCGTCGAATATTGGTTCGTATCGTTGACGCAGCGACTTGCAATCAGTCTTTGGAATACCCTGTACACTCCATTTTCTTACAAGTCGTGTTTTCGACGCAGACACCGTGAAATTCTCTACAGTGGAATCGACAGTGCGACGCATGGGCGAGCAACTTCGGGATCGAGAACGAGAAGCAGGGGGTGATCTACTTACGCGACCTCCGCGGTCGTCGGCTGGTCGACGACGACCTTGATGACGAGAGTGACGCGATTGCCTCGACGAAGATTCTTCGTTGAATTCGTCATCGTTCTGATAGCTCCCGTAAATATCCAGAATATCGCCTTCTTCAGTCTTGCCGACGCGGGAATCAATGGACGGTGCGTCGCGTGCACGACGTTCCCGAGCACGAGCCGCGGAATCCGCGTGCAAAGCCAAATCACGTAGCCGGGACTCACTAGGGAATGGAGGACTAGACATAATGTCCGAACTGAAGGAGAGCTCAAAAAGTTCTGAAGGGAAGAGGGTTCTTGTATTGGGCACTTCTGTATAAGTGGTGCTTCCAGCGCTGCTTTGGGACGAGCTGAAATAAACAAGTTCTACACCGTTAAAGATGGAGTTTGGACTTCCGAGTGTAATCTCGCATTACATTATTCGCATAATTACAATTGCACTTCGGCCTGTGACCTCGTGCAACTTTCAATTCAATAATATGTATTTTGGCCGACACCAACACGTTTCACTCTATACTCGAGCGTTCTCGATTCCGTTCTGACTGGTTTTTGCATCCGATGAGAAAAAGGGTTCCGGGGGTTTCCAATACAAAGGCAGACATGAAAAGAAGGGGACCAGAAAGGAGGAGGGGGCACTTTTGCCACACAATGTCCAACAGGCACCTTACCACTGCTTTCATTTACACATTGCAAAATGTGTCCCCAGCTTTATGGGCCCCGAAATATTGGCGCACATTTTCACGGTACCGATACAATCTCTATTGCATTGATACTCAGCACATTTACTACAGCGAGGAGAGGAGTTACAAGATGCCTCAGAGGGGCCGTAGCCTAGACAATTAAAACAACGCTGAACCTCTCTGTCCAGAAACCCTTCAACCAGACGGGCTGTTGTATTTAAAAATCAACCACGCCTCCCAACAGGGCATAGTCTCTGGGATCACCATTGTTAAAAAAGATCATCACATGGCCTTTGTTGTACCTCGTTGTTTGAAAATGGGGGTGATGGAGTCGATGTTTCCTTTAAAAGCCTCGTTCCTTAACATCAGCTCGTTTTTTAGACCAGAAAGCTAGCTAACGTCTACGAACAAAGCAACAGCGGGGTACAATTTAGAGGACTGAGAAATAGATGAAAACATACTGTTAACATTGGGGTTTAATTTCGACTCTAAGATGCTTTTGGCAAGTTTGAAATCAGCAGGGTTGTCCAGCCGAACGAAAACCTTGCCCTCTTTCTGCCGCACTGACGACGGCACCGGACCACCAGCATTAGAGTCCAGGAGTTGCTCCATCTTTCCCAGGGAGACACGATCAGCTTGGGTAGAACTTTTTGCAAAGTTGGTTACCAGGACCAGGGCTGGCTGCACTCTAGCAGCCTGGGCGTAGGGCGGTCTAATGGGAGACCCGGAGTAAGAGGAGCCTGTCTAGATGAGGAAGATTGAATTGGCAGATAATGGCGTTGACAAAAGCAAGCTTGGCGTTTATTAGTTCCGAATCAAGTTAAGTGATGCGTTTTTCGTGTTGAAGTTTGACGAAATCGAGAGCAGTGCCAAGTTTTGCACTGATGGCATCCTTGTTAAGCGAGTTAATATGAGAAAGCTCCTTGTCCTCTGTAATGGTGGTGAGATCTTCATATCGGAATTTTCTGCTGGTTCGGAGAGAGCATCCTCCATGCTGTTGTTGGTAGACAACGGTCGTTTAGATTGGGCTCTGACATTCGGGGTGGAGAAAATGTCATGGTCACCCATGTCTGAGCATGCTTCTTGAATCAGACAACTGCCAATTTGTGCGGACAGTTTACTGTTATCTTTCTGAAAATCGTGATAGCAGGGTTTGCTACAGAATTTAGCGAATTTCTTGCCGTTAAACGGGGCTAGACATGAGAGAAAAGTTTGTTTGCCCTGAGTTGCCAAAATTGGCACAGAGATGTCACTACCAGCGCTTTGGCTCATTCTTACGACTGGGACAACAAGAGCACTTGACAAAGTTATTACATACCACTAGGATGTAATGCCTTGGTGATCTTCGTCACACCAAGGTCATGGATAAGGTGTTCCGTTTTTTTGGATTTTTCGATTTTTTCAACGGCTTCAGATTTTCCCATGTAAAAAAGGTTGAAAAATTGATTGGGCTATATTTAAGATTTTTAAAATAAAGCCGAGGGTTGCCAAAACCTCTAAAACCTGAAAAAAATATAGTTTTCGTCAATTTTTATATTTTTTTTCAAAAACTTTTTTTTCCTCATCGGCTTTTTGTGTTGTGATAGAACTAGTTTGAATAAATATATCCTAAAAATTTCATAAGAATAAAATCAAATCTAGGGGTTCCAAAAAATTCTGTATTACTCCGCGTTAAACAAAAGTAAGATTTCCTTCCATTTGTAATGGAATCTTTAAACATAAATGCAAGTGTTTGACCAGAAAACTTTTTAAATTTTAAATTTGTTGGAGGCTTGATTTTTTTTAATCAATTATTTTCTTACGATGGACCTCAACAACTTGAAAAAAATATTCTTGATGGTCAAGATTTCTCTACTTATCTTGAAAATCACTCACAATTATGATCCCTCGTTCAGCGCTGTCGTTCACAACCTCTAAGACAGATAAAAAGGCTCGAAGGTTTTTATAATCTTTCATTAAAGTCCAATATTCCACAGGAGGCTGCAGCCATTTTTGATCGTGATTCATTTCCAATAGATGAAAGAGTAGCCAGGATTTTGGTCCGACGAAATCTATTAGGCTGCTGCAGTTTTCAGTTCCAATTCTGATTTCAGGGAATGGGGGCTTTCCCGGAGAGAACTCGCTTGCTCTTGGTGTGTTGTAAAGTTTTTGGGCGACAGCAGACCTCCAAAAAGGCGATAGTTTTTCGTCGAACAAACATAACACAACCAGTTCTTCCGTTAGATACCATGAATGGCGACTGCAAGAAAGTATTGCCTCTGATCCAGCATCGTGATCAATCGACTTCAAGTGGTATATTAAACTTAAGTACTTGAAGTCGTTCGATGATGCACTATAAGCCAACCCTGACGTAAGAAATGCTTGACTGTGAAAAACACCAACAAAAAATGACATTTTTTCGACTTCTTGATCTTCGTTTAGTGTCAGATCGAAACGCTTCGACATAAGAAACATCTTCAAGTAATATATTGCTTTCGATATGAATCGAGCATGATGATTGGCTCCTGGTTTTCTCAACTTAAAGGTTCGACCCGGTAAACTACCGCTAAGGTAAATGACAGTCAGCTCGACCAATTCTAAGTAATCTTCTCTTGGAAAAAAGTTTCACAACAAACAATCAGACGCCCATATCAGAACGTTTTTAGCGTGTTCAATTAAACGCTCATCCATGTCCCCTTCTGACCAGTCAAATAGACGGAGTCCTTCGGTTGATTAATCTAAAGTATCCAAATCAGCTTGAAATCTGACGAATAAGGTTTCCTTTGGCCCAGTTGTCTTCCCTTTAATGAGTTCGGCCACATGTTTGATATGTAGCTCATAAATTTGTTGTCGGCAAGCTAACCATAGAATAGAGCGTTGTAACGATTCCTCGAATAATGCAGCACATCCGTGAACTCGTCCAGTGTTGCTAGCCGTCGTGTCGAACACCAGCGCAATCACATCATCTTTTATCTCCCATTCTTCAAGTAAATTCATCACAGCGTTGTGTTGTGATAATCCTGTCGAGTCATGCATAGCCGGTATCCCAAATAATTTAGGTGTAGGTAAAAAATATCCGCCACTCACTAAAACAGCTAGTTGCTCCTCACCTCTACCGGTAAAACTTTTCAATAATTTGGAATCACCAATGAACGATAGCAAACGGAGGTTTGCCCCAGTTTTGCTTGATATTGTTTGCTGTAGTGACTCGTTGTTCGTTCCGTTGGTTCCAAGTAGAAGTAGTTGATTGAGTAAAATCATTTAGACTTGGTCCGCCAACCTTTACAATCGTGGCCGTCACAACCAGCTGTGAGCGAATGCTCAATTGAGTCCGTCTCCAGTCAGCATTAACAAATTCTTAGTTGGTATTTGCACCATCACCCGGCTTGGTTTCGGTGGTTGAGGATGTTGGGGTAAAGCGAATTCAGAATCTTGTTTTTCGTAATTACAATCTTCATTTTCTTCTAATTGATCGAGTTGATCATCTTCATATTGTTCATTGTCTGCGTCTGGAATACCATTCTTTTTCTTTGATCTCTAAGCAGTTGAATCAGATCTTTCACAAACTCGTTTCAATCGATGAAGAGACTTACGGTCAGTTCCATTCATCAGTCCAATTGGTGGAAATTTACGCTGACCAAGAAAAAATTTACAGTTTTCTTCCCAAAATTCATTGCGAGAAGCTCGAAGTCGTTCCATCACATCTGAAGGGGAGACATCACATAGTTCATTAAGAACCGCTTCGAAATTATTGATGATCTTCAAATTGCTCTCGTTGTTACGAGTTCCTGTGTTAATCTTCTTGCTTTTGCACCAGTGTTTTTGTAGCTCGATGATGTTTTTTTCTGGTTTTGTTGGAATCGCTGCCCTTTCCCAAATAGAACAAATTTCTTTCATTAGTGATCAACACAAGTCTCTGGTTGACAGACTGTGGTTATCTGGTTGTTTGCGGACAAAAATGAATCGCTCGATGACCATATAATTTAGAGGCAGTCTTACACCCAGAGAGAGACAATGTTCACTTCCGTAACCCAGCAACTAATCAATTTGTCTAGCACGTGTACTTCTAACAGATCTATTACTTTTGTCCTGCCTGACAATCGGTCTATTCGTACACTCTGTTCGGTCTTTTCCATTCCTTAACGCAATACTAATAAAATAACCAATAAGCAATGTAAACTTTCGTAGGGAATAATTATCTTATGACACTACGTCCACCCCTTTTTTTAACTTTACGGGTCAGGCGTAAAAGATAAGAAAATAAAAAAAACCCAGCATACTCATCGATGAGTTTGCTATTATTTGATGTGTGGCGCATGTATGAGCGTGTTATATCCTGAACGGTATATGTGCGTTCAGGTGTACAAAATTTCCCCCTTTTCCCAGTGTCGCGCCGCCATTACTTTTGTTAGTGTAAAATGTAAAATGTCCCTTTTTTTCGTGAATATCTTTGAGACAAAAAGTCGCACGAACTTGTAATTTTTTCCCCCGTTACAAGAATAAGCTCAATTTTATTCTTGTATAATCAAATTATTTTTTACCCTACTTTTATTCCCTAAATTTTTTTGTTTTCTACGACCCATTTTTTTTTTCCTTTCCATAGAAAACGCATTATAGTAAAACGACTAGGGGAGACTGGAGTAAGCCGGGACGGTTTTCGTTTTCCCCCTATATCTCCCAAACTAATCATTAAATTAATTTATTATTTTGTTTTTATGTATTCCATACGGTAATGTACCCCCCATATTTTTTATATAATTTAATAATTAACTATTTTCCCATATAAGACCTTTAAAGTTTTCTTAGATTTGTGGGAGGAGCCTATTTTGAGGGGTAAGTGAGGACACTAGGGTGGGTGGTGAGGGACGTCCTCCGTTTTCGCCTTAAAATTCATTTAAAAAATTTGTAAAAAGTGAAATAGCGTCCCACTGCATAGACTCTATAAATTAATAAATGTTTCAATTTGATTATTGTGTTAATAAAAATTTTTTCTTATATGATAAAAAACCCTTATTACAAGATAGGTGGGGGTTAGGCTTATTGTAATCGATTAATATGCTGAATAATCGATTGCTTGTGATCATTGTAAGGAACAGTAATGGTGTCATAAGCTCGGTGATGATTGATGGGCTTGAAGGCCAAACCCGCCCACTAATGTCCCATTTTAGTCAAAAACAGCTGTCCCGATTTCCCGATAAAAACTTTTTTTTAAAAACGTTAATATTATCTACAGTAATTGATCGAAAATTATAATTTTTGTTTTTAATAATAAAGAAATGATTAAGCTTCATTTCCATATTAAATTTACATGCCATTTGCGATTATTTTTTTCTAGAAACATTAAATGGCGGAGACAAAATTAACTAAAAAAAAACAGTTTTTTTAGTTTTGTTAATAACTGATCAGTGTTCTGTCGAATAAGGTTTTTCGTGATTCGAACGTAGCTCGAATAACGAATAACTGTCATTTATTCGACGAATAACGAATACGAATAAAAATAAGGGTTTTATTCGAATTTTCGAATAGAATAACGAATAACGAATACGAATAAAATTTCGAATAAAATTTCGAATAACAAATAAAAAAATTGTTGAACGTTTAGACGTTACACGTTTACCTTTAAGTTAATAGACAGCAATAAATTGCATGGCAAATGTTGATTTTTATTAAACATAGCACGACGACGTAATGTCATACACAATCATTTTATCAAACATTTGCTGACTTTGACTTGGTTAAATAAACAGTAACATGAAATGATGAAACATTGAAAACGTTTTTCGTTTTTGAAACAAATACTCTTGATGAGTAGATGTGGGCTGACGAGAGAATTTGAACTAAAATCACATTTAGTCAATGACAAGTTAAAAGTTATCAGTTTTGATTGAATGACAAGAGTTTTCGTTCGACAGTTTTAAAGAACGAGCAAAACAATTTGCTCTGACTCGTTTTGACTTGGTTACGTGACATAAAATCCATAAGCATATAGTAATCCTATATGATTTTGGATTTACATTCTTAAGTATACTACAATAGTATACTTAAGAATAAACATTAAAACTTAAGAATGTGGAAATAATGAGGATTGAGGAATGAAATAATCGAATGATTACTCGATAAGGCTGAGATCAACCAGGCCGGTTTAAAGACTTTTGTGCACTTTCAAAATCAGAAGAGTTTCAAAAAGCTCATCTGACAAGCGATTTCTTCGAATAGTTAAGACCAAAGGTCCAGCGCTGAACAAACGTTCAATTAGTGCGCTTGACGGAAGCGCGGTATTAAACCGGAGGAAAAGGTCCTTGATGCGGGGATATTTATTTAGAGAAATTAAGTCTCTATCATTATCAATTAGAAAAAGGTCGAGCTCATTCATAACTGATGTTGCTCTAGAAGGGATATCTAAGGGGTCTTCCAGTTGCTCATTATGGAACGTTTCTCCTAAAACATCCAGTTTTTCAAGTTCAGCTTCTATCAATTTCCTTACTTTACTAGTAAGTTCTTCATTTTCTTTGGCGATCCAGTTGAATTTGAACCTTGGGTGAACTGTTGTTGCTATCATCAAGGAATCCCTTTCCAAAAGTGACTTGAATCTAAAAATAATTAGGGATTGTTATAGAAATTTCTTAAGTTAAATTCTTAATTGTTTAAAGAACTACCTTCTTTCAATATGGCTCATAAGCCCACGGGAAATTGCCTAAAAGATATATAGAACACATTAAAATGAGTTGATGAAGAAATAAATGAATCTTAAAATGCTTCTAGCAGCAAATACGTAACTAGTAATTACCGAGAGATTCATAGATGAGTTCAGATTCTTGAATGCTCCTGTTACTTAAGTTCCATAGCTTCTGGAGTTTACCAAAGGCTTGCTCATGAGGCTTTTTAAATATCCCAGAGCGGCAGTTATCGATAACTGTTTTGAAGTCAGCTGTAGCTACTAAATATAAACTATGCGTAACACAGGGAATGTCTTCACACAATGTGCTTCGGTTGTAGTTGAATTGCATCCCGGTCTCATCGATTTCTTGCGAAATTGCAGTTTTCAAGATATTGCCCACTGAGACTTCTAGTTCATCGAAGATAAGTTCACTCTCAAGACTATCTCCAATATCAAATTCCAAGTAAATAAAATCTTGCAGATTCATGTCTTCGAAGTCATCGAGTCCAAGATCATCTAAAAACCACCAGGAACAAAGAATTATTAGTTGGAATTGTTTATACAATTCATTGGAATTATGACCTACCACCAGATTCAACATCAACAGTTGGTGTGTTTTTCGCCTTTTTGGCTTTCCTTTTTTCTTCTCGGATAGATTTAGCCTTTTCCAGTTTACGTAATCGGATGTCATTCAACCTTTCCTTGTAATCGTCCTGCATGGACTGGACTGCTTTCTTTATGTTTGCCCCATTGTCTGTGACGATGCAACATACTTTTCCTTTTATATCGAATCTTTTTATTTCATTTTCAATGAAATTTGAGATAACGTCGAACGTGTGGCTACCTATAACATTAAACTATAAGACGTTTCTGTTGGAAAATACAATAAAATTTAGCTTCATACCGGTCATTCTCTTGCAGCATAGAGCTTCTGATTTTCTTGTCAAATTGTTTTCTTCAAGCCAGTGAGCAGTGATGCCAATCCATGCTCGATGTGATGTTGACCACATATCTGCGGTTAAACACACATATTTTGCAGCTGCAAGGGCACTAGTAACTTCCTTTTCGAATTTTCGTTTCTCTTCGTCGATAAGTGACCTTAACTTTTTGGCACCCATAACATTAGCTCTTGGGTTAAGACCATTGATAAGGGCAATGAAAGCTGGATCATTGACGGTGTTAAGTGGAAAGGCTTTCGTTATTATGAGGTTCACAATAACAGCATCAATTTTGCTCTGTTCCAATTTAGATTTTAGAGTTTGCAACCACCAAGCAGATACTTAATCCTTACTCAGCCAAATAAATTTTTTCGGTGCCGATTTCAATTTGCAATTTCAATTTGGAATGTCTACACGCAGGCTAACTAGTAACTACAAGTCTACAACTATGAGCTCATCAAAAACAGCAGACTAAAAGTTCTCGGCGAAAGAAAAATCTATACTAAACAGCAAACTTTAAAAAAATTTTTTTTTTTTAATATCCGAAATTGTATTCGAAATCATGAAATCGTGAGGTACAACAAATACGAATAACGAATACGAATAAAGAAAATTTTATTCGACGAATAACGAATAACGAATACGATTATTTCCTTATTCGTTATTCGAAATTTTATTCGAAAGTTTTATTCGGCAGAACACTGTAACTGATACAGTTATTGACCAAACTCAACCAAATTTCATGCCAAACTAGATTGTATGTATCTAAATAACATACTAAAAAAAATTTTAATTTTATGAAAATCTACTATTTTTCCCCCTACTGTCCCTCTTGACCCGGTGTCCTGGCATACTCCAGTCTCCCCTATAGCTGTATTTTTCGACCACTGGTGGCGCATGTTGCATGTCCCACCAGGCTACTAATACTCCTGCAGCTAGTTATTTCAGTCTCATAGAGGAAATGTGTGCTGCCTGTCAGTAGCTAATTGTTTACCTTTTCAAAAGGTAAGTTTTGATGGTTTATAAAGGAAGAATACAGTGTTACGTTTTGAAACATTGTTATCCCTGAGGGTATATATGTATATATACTGAAGGACTATAACAATTTTAGGGTGTGGGGTATAGGGGGTAGGGTAGTAGTAGTAGATCTCAGAAGGTTTAATGTCCATTATGTATTTCCATATACGTTTCTTCCCTGAATGACCAATCGTCCTCAAATTTTGTACAAAATTCTGTCAAAATTTGATACGTGGTATAGTGGTTTTTTCATTTGATTCTATTACAGTATAAAAAAATCAATTTGCGTAATTGTTAACTAGCTGGTTGCCGAATCCTAAGCAGTGAATTCGCTTTTGTTTGCGTAAATTTTATTAATTTATTAAATTAATTTATTAAATTTTATTAACAATATTGACTCCATGTAGATTTTGAACTATAAAGTTTGCAATTGCAATATCCAGTATCAGTTTCAATTCCTTTGTAATTGTTCTGTAATCTGTGATTTTAGGTTGATTTTCATGGGTTTTTGTCTGTGTTTGTCATTTAAATGATGTTTTATTGATGATATTAATATTACGCCATTTTTTTTGCAATGCTTGCAGACTGTTATACCTGGAATCGACTCAATTTTCGGGAAATGATTCCAAACCCAACCTGAATAAAAATTTGAGTCTTTTGCTGAAGTTACACTATTAGAAGTTGATGTTGCATGTTCCTCTTGGTCTATCGATTCGTTAATAGTCTTGTACGAAGAAGTTAGATTTCTGTAATTGCTAGTGTGGCGACCCCCACGTTATCTAGCGCTCGCAGTTAAATACTCGCCAGCCACTCAGAGGGCGCGAATGGGTTAGCGTTCTTTTTTCCTGGGATTCACCCCCCACGCACAAGGCATCTCTCCCGAGCCTTTGAGCAGAGCTGACCTCGTTCCAATCGACAAAGAAAAGTTCCTCTCTCGTTATTAGTAAGTTGTGCATTTAGTAGTGAATTTGTCTAGTGTATTTTGTCGACTCTGAATAAAGTGTATACTAGGCAATTTACCTACAGTGATCTTTACTACTTAATTTATCTCGACGTGATCTTTACGAACACTCTAGACATCTCGAAGAGAGCGATACCAATTTTCAATTTAACAATTTCATAAGTTTTAAAATTTCTTTGTAAATAGCAGAGGCTCAATTACCTATCGCGAATGGCACGATTTCCTCGCCAAGTACTGTGTCTCATATTGGAATAAGGGCTCCACCATTCTGGCAAAAAGATGTCAATGCCTGGTTCGTACAGCTAGAAGCTCAATTCGCCCTACCTCATGTCCGGGACCAGAGGACAAAATTACACCACGTCCTCACGGCATTGAATCCTGAATCGGTCAGCCAAATTTCAAACATCGTCCAACAGTCTTCGGACACTCCGTATGATAACATCAAGGACTTGTGAACATCTTTGCCGAGTCGGAGAGTAGGAAGGTCCAAAAACTGTGGACCGAGATGGAACGTGGCGATTGCTGACCTACTGTGCTCCTTAGAGAGATTAAAGCTTTAGCTGGACAATCAGTTGCCGAACCTTTCTTGAAGTCACTTTTTTTGCAGCTTATGCCATCAATTGTTAGAAATATTTTGGCTGCCAGCAATGGCACCCTCGATGTTTTAGCCACTATGGCCGACCGAATTCTGGAGGCTTCAAATTCTCAGCCCTCGTACGGTGTCGCAGCTGTTTCACCTTCTCCACAGTCAGAGGAGATGAACAAAAAATTCGAAGAATTATGTTCAGACTTGATCCGCTGTATAGAGCAACTGCAACGACCATCGCGTATAAAGGTCGCGATCCCATTATCCTTTCAACACTCGGCGTCCTCGATCATGGTCACAAACTGCAAGTGTGACCGTGTGACCAGCAAATACTGTGCTGGTACCACGGCACATATGGCAACCATGCCAAAAACCGCCGTGAGCCTTGCAACTTCAAAAATAAAAAAAAAAGAGTAGAGTCAGCGCTGGGAGCGGCAAACGTTAGGACTCATAAGTGTAGCGACCTTTTCATCGCAGACATCGTGTCTAAGGTCCGTTATTTAATCGATTCTGCGTCGAATATTTCTGTAGTCCCACCCAGATCCCGCTTCAATCCAGCTGAACGCACGCTGTTTCCAGCAAATGGGTCGCGAATTGCCACATCCGGACAAACGTTAGCGGCATTGAACTTGGGGTTGCGACGCTCTTTCAAGTGGATTTTCACTATCACGGATGTTAATTGCCCTATAATCGGAGCAGATTTTCTACAACACTTTGGGTTGCTCCTGGATCTGAAGAATCAACGCCTGCTCGATTCTGAAACATTTTTATCTACACCAGGATGGCAAAGCAATCCATGTGACGCTCCGCAAGTTTTTACCGTCGATCCAACGAACAAGTTTGCGACGCTATTACGTGAATTTTCCTTCATTTCTCGCGAAAAACCGAACTACAAAACTCCGGCTTATAACGTCACTCATCAAATTTTGACAAATGGTCCTCGCGATCGTGATCGCCCCTGCTCGAAGACTTCCACCGGATAAGCTTAAGGCTACGAAATTAAAATTCCAATTGATGATGGATCTTGGTATTTACAGGCCTTCAGATAGCCTATGGACCAACCCGCATCACATGGTAAAAAAAACTCCGACGATACTTCTTGGAGACCTTGTGGGGATTACCGGGCACTAAACGCTGCAACCATCCCTGACAGATACCCGATCCCACACATCATGGATTTCAATGCGCAGCTTGCCGGGGAGAAGATCTTTTCAAAGGTGGACATCGAGCTTTTCACCATATTACCGTGGAGCAACAGGACATTAAAAAAACCACAGTCAACACCTTATTCGGCCTTTTCGAATTCCGGAAGATGCCTTTCAGTTTGAAAAATGCCGCACAGTCCTGGCAGAGGTTCATCAACTCCGTCCTCAAGGAATTCGACTTCGTCTTTGCCTGCAGGGACGATCTGCTCATCGCGAGTTTCTCCAAAGAACAGCATTTCAAACACCTACGCTTACTTTTTGATCAGTTGGAAAATTTTAACATCAACCATTTTTATTTCGCTAAATGCGTCTTTTGAGTAACTTAAATTTCCTACCTAGTTTACCTCGTAAAAACTTCAGGTATCTTACCCCAACCGGACAGGGTAAAGTCAATTACGGAGTTTCCTCCCTCCAATCAAATTGGGGAACAGAGGAAATTTCTCGGACTGATTACCTTTTACCGACGCACTTCCAAGACTCTGGAAACGAGCTAGCTCTACTACAACGAGTATATACACAGCAACAAGATACGCGACGCCAGGCCGGTTGTCTGGACTGAAGAAACCCGAAATATTTTCAACAAGTTGAATAAAGACCAGAGCGAAGCAACACTACTCGCCCATTCTTCACAGGATCTGCCGTTAGTGCTGATGACGGATACAAGCAGCCTCGCAGTGGGTGGTGCCCTCCATCAGAGGAGAGGTTCGACGTTAAAACCTTTGGCCTTTTTCTCGCGCAAGCTAGATAAGGCGCAAAGGAACTATAGCACATACGATCGGGAGCTGCTCGCGCTCTATCTGGCCATCAAGAATTTCCGCTACGCCATGAAGAGTCGAGACTTCACCATATACACGGATCACCGTCCGCTGACTTGACACGTTGCAACAAAAACGAATTGTGCTTCGTCACGGCAACTGCGACATCCCGACTACATCGGTTAGTTAACAACGGATATCCGTTACGTCCCTTGACAAGACAATTAGCCTGCCGACCTGTTTTCGTGAGTCTCGACCATCTCCACTATCTCCATTTCCAGACATCAAGCTAGAGGAAATTACAAAACTCGAAGAATGCTATCCTGAACTTCAAAATCTATTGTCCACTAACGAAACATCTTTGAAATTGCAGGAAATTTTTTGCCTTGTGGCAAATTTTTCTGCGATACCTCGACTGTACGTGATCGTTCTTTCGTTCCGGCACATCTCCGAAGGACGATCTTTGAGTCTTCACAACCTCGCTCATCCTGGAGTTCGTGCAACAGTAAATATGGTACGCCGCTAATATATGTGTGTATATGTAAATATGTGTGCCTAATATATCGAGAGATTGTCGCCGATGGGTCCAAACTTGTTTAGCCTGCCAGAAAGGGAAGATCTCCCGCCATACCGCTAGTGCCATCGGCAAATTCGAGCCGGTTTCAGCCCGTTTTGAACATATCAACGTGGACATCGTTGGACCACTGCCGCCAGCCGGGGATTTAACTGTCTCGTCACCATCATAGACAGATTCTCTTGTTGACCAGAAGCAATCCCAGTGCAAGAAAGCTCGTCGGAAACCGTCACTGAAGTCCTTTTCTTCCATTGGGTCTCCCGTTTTGGCATTCCAGCCAAAATTACAACAGACTGACGACGTCAATTTGAGTCGTCATTATTCCCCGCCTTCGCCAAGCTCCTCGGCACGCATCACGTTAAAACAACAGCTTACCACCCGCAGGTGAATGGCAAGGTCGAGAGGTGGCACCGCTGTCTAAAATCTGCTCTTAGAGCTCAACTTACCGACGATTGGGTGGGTTCCTTACCTGCTGTTCTCCAAGGTTTAAGAACTTAAAATATTCAATGCGCCAACAACACCACAGCCAAAACCCCCTACGGACAAAACATTTGCTTATTTGCTGCAATCTTCCCGGAATCCCAAGTGGCTGACAAGTCTGGCCTCTTTCGCGAACTCGCTGCACAACCAGATGTCAAAAATTCGCCCAGTCCCAGTTGCACATCATTCACCTGACAAGCCTTATGTTCATCCAACGCTTCATACTTGTTTTCATGTTTTTTAGCGACACGACGCCGTCCGTAAGTCATTAAAACCAATCTACGATGGACCATTTCTAGTCTAATCTAGACCGCCAAAAACCTTCGTGATAGGAAAGCCTCGCGGAGACCAATCCGTAACAATTAATCACCTGAAACCTGCCTTTTTGTAAGTAGTGGAAAATACGGCACCAAAAATTGTACCACAAAAGGAAATTTCACAGCCCGCTGAATCTCCTGCAGTACAACGCACTCGAACCGGTCGCATTGTTCGATTCACCCAAAAATTTTGTTTTTTATAAATTGTTTCATTCATTTTCATTCGGTGTGTTTCGCATCCGTATTTGTTTGTATGCCTTGTTTTCAAATGGGGGGGGGGAGTACTGTGGCGACCCCAACGCCATTTGACTAAACAACTTAACAACTGACTTAATTTAGTTCTTGATGGAATTACGTAGTCAGGCTTAAGAACAGTAATGAATTTCTGAAAATATTTACTTTCCCCGGTTCGAAACGGTAAAATATCGTGGCGAAGCCACATAACGTAAGGACTTGACATCCACCTTGCTCTTCGTCACGTTTCCCTTATTGGCCGATCCGTTTCCCTTTTTAGGGACTCTTTTATAACCAGGATCGATCTTATGCACTGTTTTCAAATGCTACATAAATTTAAAACACGAAACAACATTTTACTTCATTATCCAGGCATTTTTAATCAAAATTTTTGATACCTTAATCAGGTTACTAGTACAACTGCCAGAGCGATTATGAAATGAGTCGCAAATTTTGCACTTCGCTTTCGTTTCATCTTTATGGTCTTTTTTAAAGTATTTGCAAATAGGGCTTATATACGACGAACTAGAGCCTTCAATGTTGTCTGCAAGACTGCAACCTTTACATACAACATATCTAACATGCAAAAGAACTCAATTTTTTCAGATTTTCTAACCTTAATATTTATCTCCTCCTCCAAACTTCCAAACCCTCAAAAACATCCAAATTCTCAGCGTCACTTTCTATTGTAGCCATGATGTTGAAAATACTTTCACGAAAACGCACTTATTCGATTACCAAACTCGCGTGAAAATAGCAGACGCAAGTGTGTTGACAAAATTAGTAAAAGATAAAAAGAGTGATGGAAGAAATGGATTGTTCATCTTAATTATTTGGCGCCTTAATTAGAACAGTTATTATCGTATTCGATAGATGGCGCTGAAAACCGAGTACGACTACATTCACTCAATTTCTATCACTCAATTTCTACTCGCTTTTCGAGTAGAACTCAATCCTACTCGAGTTTCGAGTATCGAGTATATGGTCGAGTAGACTCGACAACACTTCCCCACGCGCGAGGAGTCTCTTCCAGGCCTTTGAACAGAGCTGGCCTCGTATCGATCGACTATGAAAAATTCCTCGCTCACTATTTGTAATTTGTGAATTAAGTAGTGAATTTGTCAGCTGATTTATCTTATTAGTCCTAGGGTTTGTAATTTCTTTGGTATTTTTGATTATTAGTCCTAATATTTTAAGAATTATTTTGGGCCAATAAAGTAGTGATTAAAATTAAAATTAATAAAGCATGATTTAAATCATCTCTCATGTTCTAAAAATTTTCTTAAAGATTATCTTTTTTGAAAGTAATTTAAAATTTTGGAGCGTCTTCAGAAAACCAAATGGTAAAAGAGACTAGCATGTGGGTTGTAGAAAAAAATGGTTAAGACTTTCGATGGGCGTGTCTTAAAGTTTACTTGTTTCATAATATTATCTTTTTTGATTCAAATATAAAGTTTGGTGCGTAGTAGATAGTTTTAAGAAACAAATTAATTTGGACTTAGTTAAACTTATAAGATTGACTAAAATCGTGCCAAGAAATAAAGAAGTGCTGGTATATTGACAGTTTTAACTAATCGAGCTAGAATCATAACTAGTCTTTAAAAAATACCAGTGTATTTGGTCGACTCTGAATAAAGTGTATACTAGGCAATTTACCTACACTAGATTTGGAAGTCTTAGCCATAGAGTTCTTAGTCGATGAAGGACTGGAAACAGTGATTTTTGTACGAGCCATCCTTTGGTCAATTTCCTAAACAACCCGGATTTAACATGAAATCTATTTTTGTGAACACACAAATAGGCTATAACCAATTATACTCACTGTGCAAGTGAAAGAATCACAGTAAAATTTCTTTGGTTGCCACAAAAACCAATTGTTTAATCACTTGCACATGACCACATGGGCGTATACTTGAAATTATTATCGGAGTTTTGAGCTAGTGCTAAACCGGTTAATTTCTACGTCAATGATTGATTGATAGTTATAACTTAGAGACGTATAGCATGTTCCAAAAAACTATTTTGATTTGATGGAGCGAACACCGCTCAGCCCCACAACAGAAAAAATTATAACAAATCAATTCGCGAAAAACTCTAGTAAAACAGTCCTGAACTAACAAATGGTACTCAAGGTGATAAAGAAAATATCCATATCGCCAGAAGTTCTGACACGTTGTACGGTTGCTCTTTGCTTACCATAGATGCCAGGTACCGTAGCTTGAATTCAAGCACGTTCTTATTAACTTGTGACGCAATGATTTTCAACTCTCGGCACAGAATGAGGTCATCTTCTTTCATTATTCGAAAGTTGTTTGATTTCATTTGCATTTGGAAGAAAAATTATAAACAATCACACAGAAAACAGTAAAAATGTAATGAATCAATTTAATTAAACACATCCACTTTGCGCGTTAAAAGTTTTACTAGCTCTGAAGTTTGAACTCCATCTACCAACACTTCGTAGTAAATATTAATAGTTTACCTGTTTAAGGAGAGGTAGGGCGGTTTCGGCGCAAAATCATCATAAGGGGGGTTAGGTAATGTCAGTCCAGACACCTTTTTTTTCCCCTAGGTATTAAATGTCTCCAAAAAAGTGTAGACTCTATTATCGGTAAACTCCCCTACCCCCGGCTAAATTAAACAATTTCTGCAATACAAAACAGAGTCTTTCCAATACTCGTTATTGTCATTATCGGGTCGGGTAATCGGGTAGCATATGGAAACACCAGATTATTTTTATCAGTATACTAGCTATCTGCTAGCAAATAGTTTGTGGCTTATTGGATACGCATGTATGTAAACGTATGTAAAATCTTGGTAGATCTAATGTCGGAGACTGCCGACTCAGGGTAAGTATTCTAATATATACTTTTCTTTATTATTCTTTCTAGGCCTAACACCGGAGTGTCAGCGTATGTTTGGTTTGTATATTTCTGGGCCTAGCACCGAATTGCCAGCGTATGAGTCTGGTTATATATTTTTTGGCCTAACACCTTTATGGGGTGTTATCGTATGAAGAAGAAGAATTTACCGTAAAGAACGGAAGACGATGGCGGGTTAAGGCCGCGACACAAACAGCTATAACTGAAGGGTACAAGAAAAGATGAGAATATTAGTTTATCAATAACTGATGACTTGATTTTCTTTAGGCGTGGATTACTGGATAACTTCGGTTGTTGAGCGGCTAGATCTTCGGCGGCGGTCTGTTGAATGGCGGCAAGGCGCAAATTCAGCAGCAATGGCAGCAAAGGCAGCAAAGGCAGCAAAGGCAGCAAAGGCAGCAAGGGCAGCAAGGGCAGCAAAGGCAGCGAAGATGACAGGGCAGACAGGCGGCGAACAGCAGACAACAACGAAAACAATAAAGAATAAACAGAGATAATATCAATGAAGTAGACCAAGCGGGAAATTGGTGGAAAAATTGTGTGCGTTTAGACTTGATGGATGAGATAACTGTTTACAAAATTATTCCTGTCATGAAAATAGTGTAATTGTTTACGAATTAAATTTTCATTAAACATATTTTTTTTTTCAAAATTTGGAATATAATATATCTCATCAAATATTTATTTAATTATGTTCGTTAGCTAGATTTGCTCTGAAAACTATTAACGCAAACAAGCTTAGAATGCGGATCAACCGCGTCGCCGACGGAAACCTATCCATAAGCCAATATCAATTTAGTAACAGATAGCTAGCAAACTGATAAAAATAAGTTGGTGTTTCCATATGCTACCCGATTACACAACCCAATAATGACAATATCAAGTAATGGAAAAACTCTGTTTTTTATTGCAGAAATTGTTCTACTTAGCTGGGGGGTAGGGGAGTCTATCGATAATGCAGTCTACATTTTTTTCCAGACATTTAATACATAGGACAAAAAAAGGTGTCTGGACTGACATTACCCAACCCTCCTTATGCTGATTTTGCACCAAAACCGTACTACCTCTTGTAAAGGTCTCTAGGCTGTGTATTAATTAGCCAAAAGACCACTCTGAATAAGATGTTTCAACCATGCTCTTATATACCGATGATTGAAAGTTAAGATGGGAGGGGTTTACAATAACTTTTACTTTTATCATAAACAGTTAGCCTCAGGGAAGGTTGCATTCGTGACGACCTTCTTGCTGGGTGGGGTTGCTGTTGCTGTTGCTGGGAGGAGTTGCTGCAGTCTATTACATTCCTTTCCCCCTTCGACAAGAAGAAATTGGTCCTCAAATTTTTTTCCTCTCTGTCATCCGATTTTTTTCTTCTCATTACTTCTTTCCGGCATGTGGTGTGACAATGGTTAGATGAAAGCATGTTTTTACCTGTCACCAGCTTGACCTATTTTCTTTCCTTCACCA